>NW_011967240.1:3832345-3846522 GCF_000949405.1 Vollenhovia emeryi | reverse complement strand
TATGAACTGATCAGCCAATGACTAAACCAATTCACTAGTTATTTACTATTTCTTATTATTTAATGCGCGTATCAAGTGCACGATGTAAACTAGGCCATTGTATGTACATACATACATACTTATTGCGTTCCATTTATCCACGACAAACTGTGTTCGAGTGTGTAAGTGTGTTGACTTGTGTCGGTGCGTGTCTCCCAGAGGGAAAACAGCCTGGGTGCGTTCTTTTAGGCATCGGATTTGGCAACCGCTGCGCATCGGATTTGCCGGCTGACGGAAATCTGCGGTGCAGTCGACTGCGCAGTCGGGCTAAAAGAATGAATTACTGCAAAAACTGCTGTATCCGATGCCTAAAAGAACGCACGGCCTACGTATCCGCAGCTTACGGCAGCACCTCGTGCACTTTCTGCACCTGGAACGCTTACGAGGCAGAAAACAAACGCGTGATTCACTCTTGCCCCGCCGAGAAGAGGCAGCGACAAAAGATGTGACGCGCCAACGTAGACGCTGTATAAATTAACCGCGGGAAGCGCGGGATTTGCCTGAGACGTGGGGACTCGTGTCCGTTTCGAAAATTCATCGGCCGCGTCGCGACGCTGACGCGAACGCCGTCGACTGTACCCGACACGCGGTGGCGTGACGTTTACGCATCAATCAACCGCGATACCTTTATCACGTTGCCGCTTGTCGAAGGCAGGAGCATTGCGATTAGGTACGCGAGACACGGCTCGGGTACTGCCGCTCGTGTTCGACGCAGGTGCGAAATCACAGAGGCGTCCGTCTTACTCTGCAGCGTCGATGTAACCGACCTCGAGTCCCTTCATGACATCGGCGGAACATTTTATTAGCCTAATAACGATAACAAGTGCCAAAAAACTAACTACCGCGCTTGTTATCTGCTTTATTATATATCATGGCGTCATACATCTTATTTATGGTACAGTTCCCAAATGTTTACCAAGTATCGAATACCGATAACCGTGAAAGTGGCGGTTTAGAGGCGACGATGTTGCGTCCCGCGTGTTTCATTCCCGATCAATTTCTGCACAGGTAGCGATTCTTGCAAATGGTTGCTGACAGAAGGCAGATACAAAGGCGACAAGGAATGGCAACCGTACGGGTGTATGATGCACCATTATACGCAAACGTAAGATTGTTACTTTCAACTGTATTCGAAGGGAGGAGGTAACTGTTGTACACCTACAAGAGTTCCGTACAAATTTGCAGAGACAGCAGAAGATGTATGAGATATCTAGCTTTCATGGGCCACCATAATCATTTTGTGTTCACCGGCGACGCTAGAGTAAGGCAATTGTATAAATCTTTCGTTTCGCAATTTATGATCGACGGCAAAGCATCGGACCTCACGGAACTGCCGGAGAACTCTGACTTGGGTTTCAATGACGGGCAGCTCAAGTTGAACGTACAATTTCTGTGGAGGCCGCGACTCGATAATTCCATGATAGCAGATCTCAGAGGCTGGATGGTAGGACGCGTTTAATATATCCCTGGCGAGAATAACAAGCTTTATAAAGCGTTGATAACCGTCAATTTAAGGTTTTTTAAAGGTTCATACGCTTTCAAACTTAATGAGAATGCTTGCACAACGCCGTTGTGTTTCGAACGCTTTCAGAACGCTTATAAAATACTGTATGTAACGTTTCATAAAAGTTCTACAACGCCAAGTTCACAAATGCTATATACAAACGTCTTCTAGACGCCGCAGCGTTGCAATGTTCGCTCTACAAATTCTCTATTGGCCGTTTCTAAACTCAACGAACTCCTGCAGACGCTCACGTAAATGCTATACAAACACTCGTGAAACTTCTTATTTTTGCCAGGGTGGCGAAAATAACAAGCTTTATAAAGCGTTGTTAACCGTTAAATGAAGGTTTTTTAAAGGTTCATACGCTTTCAAACTACGAGAATGCTTACACAACGCCGTTGTGTTTCGAACGCTTTCAGAACGCTTATAAAATACTGTATATAACGTTTCATAAAAGTTCTACAACGCCAAGTTAAAAAATGCTATATACAAACGTCTTCTAAATACCGCAGCGTTGCAATTTTCGCTCTACAAATTCTCTATTGGCCGTTTCTAAACTCAACGAACTCCTGCAGACGCTCACGTAAACGCTATACAAATACTTGTGAAACTTTTTATTTTTGCCAGGGTGGCGAAAATAACAAGCTTTAAAAGCATTGATAACCGGTAAATAAAGGTTTTTTAAAAGTTCATACGCTTTCAAACTTTATGAGAATGCTTGCTCAACGCCGTTGTGTTTTGAACGCTTATAAAATACTGTATATAACGTTTCGTAAAAGTTGTACAACGCCAGGTTCAAAAATGCTATATACAAACGTCTTCCAAACGCCGCAGCGTTGCAATTTTCGCTCTACAAATTGTCTATTGGCCGTTTCCAAACTCTCAACGAACTCCTGCAGACGCTATACAAACACTCGTGAAACTTTTTTGCCAGGGATATCGTACAGCAAATAAACATGTGTATGGAGAGATTGAACGAATGGTAAAATTTGTGCATTCTTTCACGCCGCAGAAGACAGACGCACCTAGTGTAATTGTCGCCGGGTCCGCCGCGGCTACGATTCTTGCAAACAACAACAGCGATACGCAACTCTATTCGGAATATAACACTGGCTTGATTCGATTGGTACAGCCGATAGACTTTTTGGCCAAGAAGGGATCCCAGTTTCTATGGCTCTTGCAAGATCCTGTGCTCAAGGAAAGACTGCCTGCGCAGCTGTTGAGTTTAGACAACAAACAGATCAACTTGTGCAATAAAGCAGCCGAGAAGGTATAACATCGACGATACATTTATCTCAACATACACATACGCATACGAGGGAAAGGATAAATGCTCTATAATCACCGTACGCAGATATTGTCTCATAGCGAGGCTCGTGTATGGCATAGCAGCAAGCTGGTCGGGACCGGTGTTCTCGAGCAGAGTCCGGATGGTTATTTGGCGAGTCCATTGTCACTTCGTCATAAAGTTCAAATACTGTTAAACACATACTGCAACGATCATATGAACTTTGATGACGGCAGTTGTTGCAGTTATCCCGAATCGGCAACTACTCTACAATTGTTAAGTCTGTCTGCGCTCGCATTATTGTAATTATTTTCACTTCGGTACGTTTTAATTTAGTATCTTTCTCGCAGAGAATAACTAACGCTCCTTTATATGTAGCTTGACAATAGGAGGGGGAGTGTGGCTGCACAGGAAATTATGCAAGTATCGTTCCGAGGTGTCGTATTCTCACGTCACTACCGAGGAAGTAGAAGATACGGAAGACACCTCGGCAGGTACCTCGGAGGTCATTCAAGTTAAGCAGCCTGAGGTACAAGATTTCTACACCCTCGTTACATCGCTAGCCCTCTTTTCTATTATATTAGCGTATTTTTACTTGTGTGATAGGTAAGTGGTCCTCGCTTGACGAGATTCATTAACTTTGTCTTCATATCGCCAACAGCTTTATAGTAATTTCTTCCTTTTCTCGCACTTGACTCGTAGAACCAACTTTTTCATGAAGGAGAACAAGTATTACAGTGAATTCAGTTTTTGGCTACCGCTCGGCTATATCCTGGCTCTCGGATTATTTCTCACCGAGGATCGCGAGAGAGGACCGAGAGTGTTAAACAGAGAACAAACGGACGAATGGAGAGGTCTGATGCAAGCGGTAGTGCTCATCTACCATGTCACCGGTGCCAAAAACGTCTTGCCGATCTACATGTATTTAAGATTAATTAATTCTGCCTACTTATTTCTCTCTGGATATGGACACTTTTATTACTTTTGGCAAACTGGCGACGTGTCTCTCGTCCGATTTGCTAGAGTGCGTATTAGAAAAGTGGTTTGTGCATAAACCGTTAAAGATGCGACTTTCGCAAAAGAGAATCCGCAAGATCCAATCTGGTTACTGTTTCAGGTCATGTTTCGATTAAACCTGTTAACAGTATCCTTATGCCTTTGCATGAACAGGCCGTATCAATTTTATCATTTCGTACCACTGGTATCGTTCCGGTTTCTAGTGATTTATTTTCTGGCTTGGTTACCACCCAGAATATATTCTGGAAGTTTGGCGGAATACGGACCCAGAGCCTTGTTGTACTTCGCTTTGAAACTCTTGGGTCTTGTATCGATAATTACCATACTGTACATGTCGGAGGTAATATAAACAACTTGTACCGGTGAACGTATACTACGTTTCAAAGTAATGCCAAAATATAACGTATTTCATCAGCGCAGGTGTTTTTTGAGAAAGTCTTCGTCACGAGACCTTGGAAAGCATTATTCGTGACGACTGATGACGATATCCGCGAATGGTGGTCCCGTTGGAGAGTCGACAGATACAGCGTAGTCTGGGGCTTGACCTTCGGAGCTGCTCTCGTCGCTCTTCAGAGAATAGATCACATCCCGGGCACCGCGTTATCTTCTGTACTGGCACTGGTCTCCTTAGTGGCGTATACTACTTTCACGATTTTATGTCACTCTGTGTCCGAGTGCGAGGAAATTCATTCTTATGTCGCGTTTATTCCGGTAAATTTACTTCCGCTAACTGTCCACTCGTTGAACTCACTTCATTGCTATTTCATTATTAATATTACTTGTTATTAGATTATAGGATACATTGCTCTCCGAAACGCATCATTGGCATTGCGGGGGAAACACTCTGCACTTTTAGCTGGATTGGGTAGAATGAGCTTGGAAACATTGGTGGCGCAAGGTCATATATGGTTGGCGGCAGATTCGCACGGAGTACTTGTACTATTACCCAGATTCCCAGTGCTGAATCTATTGGTTACGTCGTTTATTTTCATCTGCGCCAGTCACGAAGTAAATAAAACAAAATATTTCTTTCACATTAATGGAAAATAAAGATGATAATTTCAATGACAATTGTAGAACAAAAACTACTTGCTCTTACGGAGACTCTATCGTTTAGATTCACAGATTGACGCACGTTTTGGCACCGTACGCAGTACCGAACGATTGGAAGCTAGTAGCACGCAATTTGCTGCTCTTTATAGCTGTGTTGGTACCTATCGGCATTCACGATGGAATGTTTTAAACAATTCTGATTGCCATCCAATGCATCAAAATCAAAGATATTAGCAGTATTAACGGGTACGAGGAGAATTTTTCATATCATAGGCCAGTTGAAGGAAAGATTAATAAGTAAAACTAAGTAAGTAAGTAAGTATCGATCTGTATCATGCTTTTCTTACAATAAAAGATGAAAACTGGAACTGGATCATATATTTCAAACATTTATTGCAATTTTTTAGTTCGATTTTGTATCTTACACAACTTGTGTATTTACAAGCTTGTAAAATTATTCAACTTTGTAGTCTAATAAATGTATATATACATATACAGTGTAAGGAAAGCAAGTCCTGTTTCATTTGTTGTCTAAATTGTATTTTGTATTTGTAATTTTGCAAAATACCTTACTAATTGAAATAGTATCATCTATTAGCTGCCTGGCCATTGTGTTTCACATGGCTGGTGTACACATCATAACCGAGAGATATCGTATTATCGTAAAACACCCTGTATCGCGTGGGAAGAAAGTAAAAGTTAATGACTTGGGCCGGCGGCCATATGATCCATTCTGCTATGTACAGTTTGTGCGCTTTGCTTCTGATTTCATCTTTAAATTCAGCGAAACTGCTATTCTCGAGTAGGGCCAGCGTTAAAAAGAAAGTGCTTATACAGAGGGGCGAGCCAATTAGTTGATCTACAACCACTTTTTTCAAAACCATACCGATGGTGCGTCCAGCCATTCTGGCGTCTAAAAAATTATACCAGTAATGACAAACTATTCCGATGGACATGCCAGATAAGGACATATTTCTCGTTCTGGTGAAACACCATCTGTCCCATTCGCCCTGAAGGACACAGAAGAGTGATTATCCGACATCGTAAGATACAATGAAGGCTGCAGTTAACGAACCTTTAATATCTCGTGATGTTGCTCCAAAACGTCTCCTAGGCCGGAGAGAGAAATCGACAGGCCGATATTTGTGTACAACAAATTTTTCGGAGAGAACATGCGTTCTTTTAAGTGATTTATCCTACCAAAGGACAGTCCCATTCCTCTCGCGATGTTTATTGCCTAAAATGCAAAACGCTATTATTGGTTGCTGCACCTTGCGACTGCTGCGTCACTCCAAAGCGTAAACGGTACACCGTTTGTCTTTATTTGAAACCTTGCTATTCATTTTGCCACATGCATACAAAATATATAATTCATATATGTGTCAGAGTTGTAATATACTATTGTTACATTATCCATGAATAGAAAGTATCGACATCGGGAGTTATTTGACACGCATATTATATATAAAATGCACGAGCTTATTAATTGACGGTGACCAATATAATCTGGTATTTATTGCAATAGAAATTATAGACTACAAACACCAAGGTGGTTGAAGCCACGTGCGCCCGCGTTAAATTAAAGAACCGATTACATTGTTGCAAAATGTTTATTAGGTTAGTTGAGAGTTGGGGTTAAGTTAGGAACGTTTGTAGCTCGACGTTACCGACGGATGGACTCGCGCGACCATTCGCCGAGCGCCAAGTGGCAGTCGAACGTGATTGGTTGTCTAGTTTGCGCACGAACCTGATTGACTACAGGGGGGGGGGGTCTAGCGGTAAGATACCATATTGGTTTTCAGTTTCTTGTAGGCCCGGTGGTAAGGTAGGTGGCGCTACGAACACTGGTAACACAAATTACACGCAAGTTATTTAGCCCTGGTCTATGTTTCGTGTATGTCTATGGTTGCTTCGTAATCAGCTGACCACCTAACGGCTGCTAACGGCTCAGCGACGTTGTTTCGCGCCAACGGGACAAAAAGGCGGGCTTTCGCGTGACACGGCGAGGCGCAGGTAAGACACCGAGGCACCCGAGTTAATAACCTGTGCGCATTTGCGAGATCGGTGTACGTAAGGTAGCTATGTCGCAGCCGTCAGTGACCGCTTACTTTAATACGCGCAAACGGCAGGCGTGCGACGATTTACGCGGCAAGTCTAAGATTTTGTTGCGGGAGGGGGTTAACCAAGCGCCGATAGCGCAGAGTGTCGGCAACTCGGAGCGGCCCGCGGCGTCCTCGGACGAGGCAAGTTTCCCTCGGGCAGGAGTCAGCCCGAAAGTCGTGTCGAAGGAAGGCGCTCGGGTAAACAAGGCGGTGCGCAATATTCGGTTCGACTCCTCGAGAGCGGCCCCCGAGAGAACGGGCAGACCCAAGGCGCGAGCCACTCGCTCTCGCACACTGCCTTCCACGGATGGAAGCCAGACAGACATAAGAGATAGCTTCTCCAAGGTGGCCAGCGATCCGGAGGCCAAGAAAGTTCCCTTCGAGAAGAAAGGTGCGCTTAGCCCGAAGAAGAAGCCGCAGACCCCCAAGAAAGCACCCGCCGTTTCGAGGGACAACCTGACGAGCGAGGCCGAAGAGAAATTACCTGCCAGCGGTTCTCTCACTCCCCCGTCGTCAACCAAGCTGTCGACGATGGAAAAACTTGCGAGGAGTGAAAATTTGAGTTTGACCGACATCAAAAACCGAATCAACAAGTCCTCCAGATTGGCAGAATTGAAAGCCATAACGCGGCGAATTGCAAATTCCGATCGGACATTGGAGCAGTTGCAGAATCAGCAAAAGCAGCCTCAGATGCAAAAGTTTGACAAGGTGGAACTGGAAATCCCTGTAAGGTGAGCATCCTGTTGCAATTTCATTGTCAAGTATATCCCTAACATTCTGCTTCTCTTCTCTTGCACGTCAAGTCCACAAAAGACATATAAATCTCCGACCAAGGGATTGTTGACTCCAACCAAGAACGAAGATCTCTCAAAGGCGATCATGAGTCCTCAGAGACGAATTTTGTTTGAGCCCAAAGAAACGACGCAGAGTCCAGGAAAATCCAGTCCTAGTAAGGCCTATCAGAGATATCTGTCCCTGGCCGAAAGCGAGATATCTGGATTGACATTGCCTTACAACTACCGATTTCTAGCTGAAATATTCAGAAGTGTAGATACGGTAGTGTCCTTGCAAATCTCATATATTTTCACTAACAAACACATTTTTTCTCATGTTATGTCAAGGTGTTGTTTACGTTTCTATGTTTTTAAATAAAGTGTTCAATTTTTCTAGGTCTCGGCCATGCTGTTTAACAGAAAAGAATTGATAACGTTCAATAAACTGAAACCTGCTGTTCAAGAGTTGCTACGTCGTAACTTTACACTGGAGCATCTAGCTAAAATAAAAACGGTTTACCCTGACGCTTATACTTATCATCAGGAGAAACATCGAAATTTTGGTTCGGTGTCTAAGCAAGAAAAATACGAGCTGGTTCTAACACCTGTAGTTGAGAAAATTAATGGCAGAAATACGCCTGATGCGGATAACGTATTGAAAACTGCGTCCGAAAGTAATATGAGCCCGACGATATTGCTGGAAAGAAGGAAGAAATTTTACAACGCTTTGCTAGGTGCAGATTATTCCTCTGAAATGGTTTTATAATCGTCTCGCCAAACGTAATATTACGTATCTGTAAATTCGCTTTGTTGTAGAGAGGGTGAAGAATGAACACGAGAAATTTTTGTTGAGCTTTGAGTCACCGAGTTTGATGAATATACCGAGAGAGAAAATAGTACGCTGGCATCCCGAGTTCAATGTGGAGTCTTGCAAGCAAATTGAGCAAGCTGTGTTACCGCGACCACCTCACGTTGAAAAGCAAAGCGCTAGAGATGTTCTTGGTAAGAGTTGCGATATTGGCGGTAGTAATAGGAATTTTGTATCAAGAAAATATTTTTCTATAGCTACTACGAGGAGCTATTAAAACTATTATTGTCATTATGTGCGCACTTGATGTGCCAGAAGAGTATCCGAATATCACAAAATATCGGAATAACATTTAGAGTATACAGTCTTAATCTGGTCGACGACTTTAAATGGGTCAAAAAATTGCACGAAAGGAGTAAATAATAATGCGTTTGCATAAACTGTGTTTGTGAAACTCGGTTTTCACTCAGCTGTTGCAAAACTTTATTGATTAATCAGCACGTAACGCAATCGGTATAAAGCTACTGCTTACGCGTAATACTTGAACAGTTGCATTATGCGTCCTCGCATTATGCGCAACTCAACCCGATTCTTTATTAATCAATTAATTCTAGAAAATGGATTTAAAGTATCGCTTCGAAAGGACCAAGTTATTCGTAGAATATGTAGGTTTCTCCGTATATTGTGTCTCGTAATGGACAAAACACAGTTGTAAGATATACACGCCATTCGCGTTATTCCTGTTTTAATTTTTTTTTCTTTTACAGACAAAGCTAAATCTTTGTTCCATTGTGGTACACGTATGGAGAAGGCATTGCAAAAGCTCGCCGAAGCAAATCTAACTTCCAAGTCCAAATCGCCATCTTCTACAGAAGATTCCACAACCCAAACAACAGAGGATGGCATTCCAAAAGTTAACATCGCCATTGTGGCCACTCCGCCGAATACGCCATCCATACAAATTACTGATCATCTTAGTACGCTATTTAAAGGCATCCCCAAGGCACTGCTCGAAAAGGTAAGAATCAATGGCACCACTCGAGAAGTAAGAAACCTCTTTAGGAGAGACTGACAGAAAGGTGTGACATTTATTGCAAAATGTTAACAACGCATTATTGCTCTCTTTTAAATTGTAATTATTGTAGGTGCGTGCTAAGCAAGCGGCTAAGGCATTGGAAGCAATGACGAGACCACCGAATGCAGACAAGGAGGCTGCACTGTATTCCAGACTTCCCGAATTAGCGAAGCTTCTTCGCAATATTTTCGTGGCGGAGAAGAAGGGCGTTTTACCAATGGAAGTAGTTATGCAAAAATTGGACAACTCTTTCAGAACGAAATTAACGTTGCAAGAAATGGAGGAGCATATAAGACAGCTGTGCAAACTCCTACCTACGTGGACCAGTATACATAACGTACGAAAGGTGGATTATTTGAAATTAGATAAAAACGTTGAACTCGCTAAAATAATTAAACAATTAGAAATTTTGGCCAATGATAAAGTCACGACGTCATCCTAATTTGTACATTCTGATATAGTTTTTTTCGAATATGTCTGCACACTTCACCTAGTTGTGAAACTAATTATATTGCTATATTTAAGTTGGAAACGCTTCATTTTTTTGCATACTTACATCTATATCGTGATGAAAAGATGATTGTATAATGCATCTTGCTAGACATATACACACACTAGCACGTGTAATTGATGACTTACCATTTGTTCTTTACACTTCACAGAGCATCTTTGATAACTATAAAGTACGAAATAAATTGTAACAAATGGGGATACGCATGGCACACATTTAACATTTACTTTTCCTATTATAGAGATTATTTTCCTTTATTAAATTGAAGGTTTGTTTATTCAGCAAAATGCAATGACATATTCAATGTATAATATACATATATAGTACGAAGTTATTTTCAGAAAAATGTCAATGTTATTTTCGGTATTACAGTTGTATTGTAAAAGGCTTCTTAAATTTCTCAAGCAAACCCGCTGACGATGTATGCAATGCTTTTGATACTTGATATTGATATTTATTAATAAAGCTATCGAAAATTGTAATTATATATATATTGTGTATTACGCATGCCACATATGACATGTACATGTATTTTATTAAAATACGTTTATCAATGTAACATTTAAACTTGATTAAAATTTACCGTAGTTATTTTTACACGATTGTTAACATGGTCTTGACGTACATAATATTGTATCATTTGTATTGTGTATGTGCAAGTTTTTCATTGTGAAAGTAAATAGAAAACCTTACAATTTTTAAAAAGCAAACAAGGTAGCATAGAGCGCATAGAGTGATCCTCGGACGCGATGCGTCCTCTGTGGACATTGAGAACGTGGACATGAACTACGTAGCCAATGTCCACGTTTGGGCTGAGCGGATAATGCAGATGTGCGCGCTCTACAGAGGGCGTGTCGCTATGTTTGTATCTGCAATTGTTATGGAAGATTCATCGCGCAGCGATATCTCGCGTAGTAACTTAACAACTACTGCAGTGAGCTTGTATTATCGACCTATTTTCAAGTATGTGTGTATATGTATGTGCTCGGATAGTTCCTAACCTCTTTTTTCGTATTGAACAGCACGATTTCGTTGTACTTACTGGAATATATTACTGTCTATTCGCAATATAGCGTAAGCAGTTTCTTGAGTCGTACAATTAAAGGGCATTCACCATGTTCTTGACAAACATGCTGTTGAAAAAGGCAAAGAGCAAGTAAGTAAGGCTATTGATCAAATTGAACCTCAAAATTTGAGGTTGGAATATGTATCCGTACATCTAAACGTTTAAGTATTAAGAAATTTACAATCACGAGGTAAAATGTCGATTTCCGGTAGGAATAATTTTGAAATACGTGTCAACGTTTTATGCTTTATAAAGCGCCGATAGTAGGAGAGATTAGACATACCTAATGTATTATCGATTAAAATATATATTTGTTATGAATTTCTCGTTCTATAGGCACCTCATAGTCCTTACGCAAAGTGCTGTAACCGGCCACCGATTGGTGCGTATAAGAGAAAGATTAGCTGACAAATTAGAATTTATACACTTTGATCCTCTGGGTAAGTAACCATTTATAGAGGAAAGTCCCTTATTATGAGATAGAATCTTAACATGATATGTTTTTGCTAAATTAATAGGCATCATTTGTTGGTTCTACCATGAATTTATTTCTCTTGGAGTGAAATCTGTTTAGTGGAAGATTGATTGTTGGATTGCGTAGTCGTTGCAAAAGAGATTTGTGCTTGAATTTGGACGTTGAAAACCTACCTGTCTCATATTAGAGTCCTATCTCATAATGTAGGAGTTTTCTCGGTGTACGTGTACCTACACACACGTATGCAAAAGAACATGATTAAATGTAAAGGGGGAAAAAATTATTTTCCTTTACAGTTCAGCAGAAGGTGCTGTATAGAGAAACGAGAAAATTACATAGCTTATAATCCGCAAATGTTGCGGTGTATTTGACTAACTATTTACAAAATTTCTGTGTTTGACATACATCAGAATTAGAAAGCGTATTTGTATCTAATCTTTTATAGATAAAATACAAACTTATGTTATACAAATACCAATAAAAACTAATAACAGACGAGAGATTTTGTAACATAAATGGCTGTAAATAAATAAAAAATTACACTATAAGAGATGATCTTGTTATAAAGATATCGGTTGTTTTCCATGTCTTCTTATTCACAGAATCCTTATAGTTATTGGCGGTAATTTCAAATGTAACAATTTGTCATTTGACACCTAACGTTTAATATTATAATTTCATACTTCTATTAAAAAGAAGTAAAAAAAACCTTATCGATCTCACTTTACATTGAAAGTTGAGTAAAATATGCAACGAGCAAACATTTTGTCCAAGTTTCATGTCGGTCATGTCGGTCGAAAGGACAGAAAGCGAAAGAGACGAAGAGAGACTCGGCGAGAGACCAGCCAAGAGTCTCGACATCGAGATTGGGGGTAGATTTCCTTTGATCCTTAACAAGGAACACAAAGTTGTATTATTTCCACCTGGGTTTCAAACGGTTCAGAATCCGCCAGGCGTGAAACACGATCCGCTTTCTCTCTCTCCCCTCCCCTCTCTCGCTCTCTCTCTATCTCTCTCTTTATCTCGCGCCCGCTTAGACTTTTCATCCTTCTCTCGATGCCAAAGACTTCTCTCAGTACCTCTTGCTCTTTCGCCCTCTCTCTTTCTCGTCTTCATTTCCTTCTCGTTCCTCTCTCGGTTTTGCTTGCGGTACGGGAGCGGCAAAGTCGTGCAGTTTTACTGATGTTACAAATTCAATTTCTCCTCGGCCGAGACCATTGTCCAGAGGAAAGGAGGGGAAACCGCACACAGAAGGGGTTACATCCCGGAGAATCGTCTCTCTATCTTTCGCGATTGTGCGCGTGACAGTTGGCGAGATTCGAAATCTTCCCCGCTTTTTCCCATCTCCCTCTTTCTCTCCCTTTGAAGAAAAAACTTGCCAACTTCCTCCTGGACGCGCATGCACGCACGCAGCACGCAGCACGCAAGCGTATAATCGTAAAACGGCATTTCGGCCGCGCGACGAGGACACTATAGCCTTTTAACACGTTCGTTTCGAAACGCATCACGCGTTTTACATTTCGCAAGATTAATTCTTAGCAATAATACCAATTTGAAGCTTTTGTCATCAAGAATACACATTAAAATGACTTATTTAGTTCAGTCATTCATCGGAAACCGACGATTCGGTTACCAACTCGTTACATGGAATTCTCGCTTCGCAAATGGAGTAGTCTGTAATTGTGACGCTAATTGTAAGAAAGAAAAAGCGTGCAAATGGGAAAAATACCAGTAGAGAGTTTGTGCAGAATCGCGGGAAATATAGGAGAAAGGAGAGAGGAGGAGAGAGAGGAGGGGGGGGGGGGGAAGAAAACAGATGCGAAAGGAGGCTGGTTTTCCGGGAGCGTTTCAGTTGCCTCGCGTTCGAGGGTGTTTTTTCGCATCCGCGCGAGTTACTCTCCATGCTTGTTAATAGTGGGCGCGAGCCCGCTAAAGTGGCCTCGCTGCTAATTAACTGCGTTATTTTTTACAACTCTTTCCTGCGCATTTCCATCCGTCATTGCCCCTCTCCTCCCAAATCACCCGGTTTTCTCTCTGGCGCTTCTCGCAACGCCGCTCGCAATGGAGTTGGATATTTACCGTGGCGAGTGCCCACGGCTTCCGTTTTATTTATCCGCCGCGCCACGGTTTTTGCCACGATAAAGGATTCGAAGAAACGCGTGCATACTTAAAACTCGACAGTAAAAAAGGTATAAAAGTATAAAGGCTATTCTACAATTGCGTAAACGTAGTTGTAGGGTTGTAGGAGTAGAAGCGGTAGTAAGTGTTGTACAACAAAGTAATATACAATAGAGTGAGATACATCGTAATTAAAGTGAATGATAACGAATCAGAGTACAGTTTAGCGTTTGATGAGAGCGGACACGTGACAGAATTCTGATTGGTTGGCCATTACGTTCTACATCGTTGTAGTCGTGAAAGATGAAGTTCAGCCATCTTTTACAACAGGCTTTATAATCGGAAATA
>NW_011967240.1:3766614-3829598 GCF_000949405.1 Vollenhovia emeryi | reverse complement strand
GCTAGTTTAAAACTGTGTTTTACAACACTGTACAATCGCTAACAACCACGTTTACGCAATTGTAGAATGGCCTTAAAAGGTTGTAGCGTATGCGTAAGCGAGAGAGAGATTGAATTTTTCGTCAATCGTGTCGGTTCCAAATCTATTAATTTCATTCGATTCAATTCGATTGGGTCTGCACCGATCGAACGTCGCAGGGATGCGAGAGACGCGTGAGACTCGTATATAAGTCTGAAACCTTAATATCGCCGTGTCGAATCCGCGAGATCGGTCGTAAGGTGGAGAAATGGCGATGGTATAGACTAGTATAGAGGTATCTCTCTGCGCCGGGCAGACGCGGTGGCGGTGGCGGCGACGGCGGTGGTGGTGGTGGTGATGGTGGTGGTGGTAGCAGCGCGGCACCCTTCTTTTCTCCGCCACGAAAAGGTACTTGAAATAAATTGAAAATGGCTGGTATCGCTCTGGCCCCCGGACAAGTGATACCTACATCATCTACACGCACACTAGCCGCCCCTCTTTCACCGCCTTTCACCCTCTACCCCCGTCCGGCGTTCTTTCATGAATTCGAAACGCGACGTTCGAGTCGGATCGGAATCTAGTCGAATCACTTCAATTAATTCAATCGAGGGTAGGCGGAGGGAGGCGAGGGAGAAATAAATAATGTTACGCCTCGAAAAGGTTGGTATACCGAGCTTGTTGATATCGGGATTGCTCGTGATTTGTGCAAGATGCGCTGTCTGATATTTGTGATATTATAATACGAGTGTCAAGTGTCATCTAGACCCAAAGAAAAATACATTTAGACTCGTATTGTTAGTTAATGAAAGAAAAGTGCATCTCAGCGTCACGTCAAAAATTTTTACGTTTTTCATTTCTTCGATAACAAAATCACTCGGTCTGCTGATTCTCCCAACTCTCGTGTCCCTTTCTGAAATGTCACTTACCGAAATGTCATTTGTATGCGGTGAAAATGAAGAGAAACCGCAAGATTGAATTTTACTCTTTCTACCGAGGCGAGGGCGGAAATAATGTCGCGATTGAGTGAGTTTTCGCCCGGTTCGCGCGGTTTCCCGCGTGCGTTGACGCAGAGGCGCATAAACGAGGGCGCGGCACACGTATACACGTGCATACGCACACCCGCGTACGTAATCTCATATATTCGCGCGTACACGTGTACGTAGCATACGTAGCAGTAAGCCAAGGCACACACGAACGCGACAAGGTGTATTGAATCGACGAGTATCATGCAGCTGACAGCTAGAGCTAATTGAATCTTGACTCTATCTATCTGTCGACCCGAGGCTGAGACTCGCCACCGCTACGCCGCCGCCACGAATTGCATTTCCCGTTCGGCGGTATCGCTCGCCCTCGCTCCCGAAGAATTCTATCTTTCCCATACCTCGCGCTTTCTTCCTTCCTTCCTTCTTTCCTTCCTTGCTTGCTTCCTTCCTTCCTCCTTCTCTCCTTCCTTTCCTTTTCTCCTTCTCTCTCGCCGCTTGCTCACCCATCACCCGCTTTAATCCACGTTATTTTTCACCGTGAAAATATGTCGAATAAAAGATGCAAGTTACGTAGCTGGACGAATCCTTCTTAAAAAATGTCTGGATTTTGTTCGCCAACATTTTTTTTGTTTACAAAGCACACGGAAAAAACAATGTAGCTGCTGTAGCTAAAACTTAGCAAAATAGGGACAGCTAATATTTTTAGTTGTGATAACTCAATATTTTGCTACGACAGCAAACCGTTTGCTGTCGCACCTAATACAATAGGCACAGTAGCAAAATATTGAGCTATCACAACTAAAATATTAGCTGTCCCTATTTTGCTAAGTTTTAGCTACAGCAGCTACATTGTTTTTTCCGTGCACGCATAGAACAAAACTAGAAGTTCCGGTTGCTTTATATCAGTCAGCGCTGCCATCAATTAGTCAGTTAGAAGAAAATTCTACTTTACAATAGCGGAATCCTAGTGGATGAGTCCGGGATATAGCATCGCACGCGTGTATTACTGCCATCGAAAGGAAAAGAAAAAGTCTGGCATTCGTAAGCATCAAGTTCACCACCTTGTTAACGGCATCATCCGAACAACATTGTAAATGCCTGACGTGCACTTTGGAGGAAGAATCCCGGCGCACGGCGCCGCAAAATCTTTTACGAGGAATTACAAAACGCATCAACGAATGTGCGGTTTCGGTCGAGACGCGAACGCACACCTTCGTGCAAACGTCCGCGTTTGTATTCGCCGCTGTGAGAATATGTCCGTTCATGCAGGCGCGCACACTCGTGCGTCAGAGAAACGAGAATGACGTGGTAAAGATGAGCAAGAGGGACAAGGGCGACGGGAGGATGGAGAGAAAGAGATGAAAGAGAGGCAGAAAGAGTGTATGTGTGTGTGTGTGCGCGCGCGCGGGGGTGTGTGTGTGTGTGAGAGAGAGGGAATCCAATATAACTGCACACACGTTTATAGGGTCGATGGGAATATATTGGAGCGGATATTGAAATACTTGTTGGTAGTTTGAGTTGAAGGCGAGAGATGCCTTTCTCGATGCCATCTTGATTGCGCAATCGAGGCACCGATGCGGCCCCCGCTACAGAATTTGACGATAAAGATCGCACTTGGATTATGGGAGGCCACGGAGGCCGTTCCCTCCTCCTCTATAAACGATAATGGCGACCGCTAAACTACCTGTTTCACGACCTCGTCCTGCAAGTCTTGAAACGCCGTTACACGATACTCCCATTGTTGGACTCGTTAAAAGAACAACATGTGACATCATCTCGATTCTTGAGGTACTTGAAAGGAAACGTTTCTCGACGAACGATAAAACCCATCTATTTAATTTTGACCTCGATATCTCGTAAGTTCTTGATATTGTGCTGAAAGGGTCATGTTCTCTCGTTAAAAATTGTTAATTATAAAGAGAGAAAGAGTCGACGTCATAAAGAGATGGGTATATACGGCAACGCGATCAAAAGTACAATAAACTCGCAGATAAACATCCATGAGTGCGCCGATTATTCGGTACATCAAGATCGAACGACTGCACGACAAGATATGAAATAATTTAGTGAAGCGCGATACGGTCCCGAGCCCACCTGGGCACACATTAAGAACCGAGGGCTAACGAAACCCCTCTCCTTTCATTCGCTCTTTGTTATTCAACAATCGGCATACACACACGGCATATTAATATAATATGCCGAGTCGAGAGAGACGATTACGCATTGCGGTGCATCATCGTCAAAGAGTTTTCTAGCTCTACGAGCTACGAGTTTAATTGGGCGGCCGATGCAGCCTGAAGCGATATCAACGCGACTGGTCCCGTGGTCCGTGCGAAAAGAATTCCCTTCCACGCGTATCTTCCACGATTAATCTCTTTCCGCGCACTCGACCGATAAAACTCGACAAGCGCAAAACATGCTGCTTGTCCCGAAAGAACGAGTGTCAATGGGAGCAAATGATTATTCCTGTCCGCGCGTTCTTTGGAAATCGTCTCTGGAATCGTCTAATCCAGTGACATCGACTTCGAAATGGCTATTTTCGACACCACGAAATTTGTAACGAAACACTATTATTGTTTCAAGTGGAGTTCCTGTGGCAAAAATGTAGTTGGACGCCGTGCTTTTTTAGCCATACTTTACTTTCCTTTCTAATCAATTGCAACAATTACGTAATAAAAATTCTATTTTAGGACAGAATCTCTGCAATATCACTTAAAAATAAAGTCATCCAACAGAGAACAGATGCTTTATTTTGCACAAGTAGCAAATAACATAAAAATGTAAGACACTCACCTCACCGATTTCTCCGCTGTTGCCCGATGCCTCCAAGACCTGCTCTTCCTCTCAGATTTCCTTGTTGCACTCACACAACACTTACTCGTGAAAATAATCGATCGCGCGAAATTTCGGGCACTCCCGTACGCGATGTGAGATACCGCGAAGCGCACGAAATATTACCAACAACTTGCACTTTTGATTCGGAAGAATAGGAAATGAATAAATCACTATTGAATTGACGATATAAAACGCAACGCGAGCATCGAAAGCATAATCCGCGGTAAAGAAGTAGTTATTAGTCCGCAACGAAACTATATTTTACAATCTTAGTCCTTCAATCTAATCCTCGAAATAAACTGTGTGAGCAAAGTTTCCAGCGATAAAGAGTTATTAATTGCAACAGTTAATCGAGATAATTTTCCGAAAGGTGTACAAATCAATAGCGTGTTATCCTTCCATTTATCGCGATCAAGTCTTGGAAACCGATAATGTAAAAGTAATACTACGCACGGAGCGACTCTCGCCACTGCTTGCCGGCTCGACGTTCGGCGAGCGAATGATAGCGCGGCGACCTTCACGTACACGATGGCACGCAAAAACATCGTACGTCACCGTGCCGAGAGACAAACAACAAAAAAACGTTGAGAATTCGTTGTCCCGCCTACGAAATTGAAAATTCTATACCTAATATTTCTAATTACTTTATTCCGTGACTGTTACTACGTTTTGCGTATTATTCTGCGGACTTATCGGTACTGATTAAATTATATATTAAATTAACGATTAATTCTGTTCAATCGAGAAAATGTTTCGAAACAAAAATCGTTGTTACTTAAATTCTAATTACTAAGATTAGAGATTTTACCTCAATAGTTGGTGTATACAAATGTATATTACTAAATTGCAAATCTTCATTTATTATGGGCAAAAATTATCGAATTATTTACTTCAATAATAATAATAAAAATTGGTATTAAATACTTTGTTGGAAATAGTATTGCGCGCGCTATTTGGTTTTAATTTATATTTATTCGTGATCTTCTTCACACATTAAAATTTTTTTCATGTGAAGAAGACGTAATCTGACGTTGACACTCTGTCAAAATACATATTACATGATTTTCGCACTGACAGCTACTCGCACTACAAAGCCAAGCGAGAAAATCAGCATCGCGGAACAACGTTAATAATTGTCTTGCATACCTTTTTAAAAAGAAGATTAGTTATCGTTGTATTTCATCAGAAGAATGTGAGACTTTCTTTCATTCTTCTTCACTCAATTAGATGTTCAAACTTAATCTTTTTTAACTTTTTGTTTAGTCTCTAACTTTCTTTAAGTATATTTTTGCACAACTGTCGAAATTCACATGCGAGCTGAAACATGACACGAATCTAAAAGAGAAGTGAATCACACCGTGTTTCGAGAAAACCAATCGGCATCGCGGAAAAGAGGCTTAAACTGTTCGATATTAACATTCGCGCTGGTAACATCTCTTTTTTAGAAAGGGATAGTAAATGAAGATTTGCAATTTAGAAATATACATTTATATACACCAACTATTGAGGTAAAATCTCTAATCTTAGTAGTTAGAATTTAAGTAACAATGATTTTTGTTCCGATATATTTTCTCGATTGAACAGAATGAATCGTTTATTTAATCGGTACCAATAAGTCCGCAGAATGATACACAAAACGTAGTAACAGTCACGGAACAAAGTAATGGGCGGGACAACGAATTCTCAATGTTTTTTTGTTGTTTTTCACTCGGCGCGATATCGTACGACGTTACGCGGGCCAAAGTTTACCTGAAGATCGCCGCGCTCTTAATCGCTCGCCGAACGTCGTGCCGGCAAGCAGTGGCGAGAGTCGCTCCGTGCGTAGCATTACTTTTGCGTTATCGGTTTCCAAGACTCGATCACGATGTGAATGCAGGGATAAAACACCATCGATTTGCACACCTTTATTAGTAACAATTAACGTTCCTCGATTAATTATTAAGTTTCTACAACTTGTAATGAGAAACGAATTGCATGTTGAGACAACGGCTCTTTATCAACGTATAGATATTTCACGAGACTAACTCATCTAAATTATAAATGTAAACCGTGGTATTTTGTCGCGGTTACATCTCGTTCACGCACCGCGCTTTTAATTATCTATCGAATTCGTTTCAAGGATTAGATTAAATGACAAAGATTGTAAAATGTCGTTTCGTTACGGACTAATAACTACTTCTTTACCGCAGATTATGCTTCCGATGCTTGTGTTGCCTTTTATATCGCCAATTCAAAAGTGATTTATCCATTCTTCCGAATCAAAAATGCAAGTTACCAATTTGAGTAATTTGTATGATAGAAAGTCACGCGATATCTATTTGTTAATGGCATTTCGTGCGTTTCGCATTTCACATCGCGTACGGGAGTGCCGGAAATTTTGCGCGATCGATGATTTTTGCGAGTGAGTTATGTGAGTACAACAAGGAAATCTCATTGTCAGAGGAGGAGGAGGCCTGCGAGGTATCGGGCAACGGCGGAGAAATCGTAAGGTAAGTGTCTTACGTTTTTATTTATTTGCTACTTTGCGGGATTTAGAGTGGACATATTTTGACAGTGATACCGTTGAACGCTTTTGATTCGACATGAATAATAATGAAACCCTCGCGAAAGTTAAATCAATGCGGCTGTTTCGCATACAACGTCTGCAATTGCTACATAAGTTCGAACGGTTGTTTCGACCGCGAAAAATCGACACGACTGGTCTCAGCCCCCGAGGAAAGAGGGCGATGCTCTTTGACTGGGTTATTCTGCAATCTTCTTAAGTTTAGAATCTAAACAATGACGCCAAGACTAGTTTGGAATTCGTTGACAAAGCGCAAGCATAGCGAAATAGCTTGTATAACTTGTATAAAAGATCGCGTACCTGTATTCTACGAGCATGGCGATTACGGAACCTTTTCAACCGAATCCGTTCGCTAGTCATCTTTCGATCCTACGAGAAAATACGGGATCACGCAAAGCCACACTGGAGGCAATCTCGAAGGAAAAGTACGCAAAAGTCTTGTACGCTTCATTCGATCCTGTTTCTTTCAGGTTTAGCTGCGGTCTTGCGATGGTTCGATGCGGCGATCCGCCCAAGGGATCGATCGTGTTGTATTTCAGTCTTGTAGAGTCAAGCGTGTGTCGCGCCTAGAAATCTCGAGAAATCTATTAAAAAGAAAATACACGTGAAATCATGTTATTGATAAGTTGTGATTAATCCGGTAATTTCGCCACCATGTAGCGGTGCCATGTGGATAGAAACGAGTTGCAGGTTTTTCCGCGAAAGATCGCGTACGACCGCAGAATTTGAACCGTCAAAGATGAGCAGTCAACGCCGGAAGAATACGAGGCGAGGAATTACTTGAAAGCGAGGCGGCGTATTAACGTTAGCGAGTTTGCGATGGGTTCTTCGAGTGTGTAAGACTGACATGCCGGGCGTCTTTTGTGCCTTTTATGCCCGGTCCTCCGTATCCTTTCTCTGTCAATCAGTGGAGATCACAATGGTAGACGTGACACATTGTGTAATTCAGAATGAATACGAGGCCTTCCGGATAATTATTACGCGACCGCGGCGCGGCCAGTCCTTGCGGTGTGTTTTGTACACACGTACGCGTCACGTAGAAATTTTATCCACGCACACGCGTGATCCAGGGAAAAGAGAGGGCCGCGCCGTACCCGTGCTCGACAATGGGGGGGTCAGCGTCGTCGTGTGTGCCACCGCATTCGAAAACTGCGCGATATCTCGTTACACCGTAATCGGGGTATAATCGATCGCAAAGTTTGTAGCGCAAGGCAAATTGATGGGCGTGGTGAGAACTCGACGACCGGGTGGAAACTCGAGAGCCTGAAAGACAACGGTAGTCGCAGCCACGCGGAACAACGACCGCCTCGAGGAAATCCGAGATTTTTCTTCCTTTCTTTCGCCGGATCCCCCCCCCTCTCTCTCTCTCTCTTTCTCTCTCTGTCCCGCGAGGCGCATACTTTCATTCGGGATCGAAACTGCGTTTGTCTTTGACTGTTGCTTCTAATTTGTAATGTTCAGGCAGACGAGGGTGTTCACGAGCTAACGATACTCTTAGTCGCTTCTTATCGGGCATCGATATATATTTATCTAATACTTTAACAGAATATTATATAGGGTCAAGTAGGCGACAGTGAATCACTTACGTTTCTGTAGACCATATCTTCGTAAATAAGCATCCGAAAATTTCTCAACTTACGCAGTATTAGTCCTTCATCATTATACTTTCTCTTCATATACGCAGATTTCTTTCAAGCGCAAACCACAACAGAATGGAACTTTTTTTTTAATGGAAAATTAACCCACTGTGTACTCAGGGGTGTATACAGTGCATCATGCAGTAGTACACAATAAATTAAGGTATAGAAATTCTGGAGACAACTTGAATTTTAATCAATCAAGACAATTATTTATTTGACATTGTATTATTAGTTTAATATAATAACTTTAGGATTCTGCTCAACTAGTAATAATTGCAATTAGGATTTTTTGTGTACCGGGAAGCCATTGATCCGCTGTTCACCCGCCCGCCTCTTTTCTTTCAAATTGTAAAACTGACAAACTGTAACTTTATTTATTGAAAAATAGCGATAAACATAAATCTTAATAGAAATTTAAAAAATTTGTTTTTTAATATTTTTAAACTCTAAAATAAAGAAGAATACTCATCTCGGATAACGACCTTGACACCGAGAAATCCTAAATCTTTGGCTAAAACGTGTATGCGCGCGAGATCTAATTCTAACAGTTTTTAAATAAAAAATAACAGCAACATCAGTCCATTCTCTCCACTCAAAATACGAAAGATTCACTGTGTACGCCTGATCCCCTGTCGCCTACTTGACCCTACGTATAAAAATTAAAAACGTTTAAAATAAGTTTTCTGATGCTAAAAAGTGATATGCCACAAGTATGTATATGTATAAAACTCGGAAGTAAAAAAAAAACATCGCTAAAGACTGCGACACTCGGGCACACACAATGAAATCTCTATAGAATGCACGTTTACGTGCAATATTACAAGGATGCTTTGGAATCTAAAGTCGTATCTTCAGTCTGCTCCTCTCTCGCTCAATATCAAGAATGATTATAAAATATATGGGCATGAGATACTTGAGCGCGATCGCCGTATAAAATCTGTCGTTTTAGGTATAAATGGCGTGACATGCTCGACGGATCATTCTAATAAATGGAGTTGTACTGTTTCCTACCGCGAGCGCTGTTTTCCTCCCTTCCTCTCTTTTCCCTCACTCTTTTCCCTCGCTCTTCCTCGCTGTCCTCCCATCGCACGTATTCCTCTCTCTCCACCGTATCTCTTTCCTTCTCGCAACAAGAGCGGTCCTCGATCATCCTCCATCTCTCGTCAATGCGTCCCGGGGACTTCCGCGATTTCTGAATAGAAATCTCCATTGCGGCTGACAATGCCGCGGTACGGTGGACAATTGCATAGTCTAATGGATCCGCCTCACATCACCGTAACTTATACGTACGTGTCGTTCGTGAAAAGTGAATATCGACAACGTCCATTCTACGTGTCTTCCTACGGTCCGCGGCTAAAACGAGAGATCGACGTCCTCTATTTTACGTGTCTTCCCGTACGTGTCATCAGGCTCCACCGCGCCTCTCCCTTTCTTCTTCCTTCTTGCTTCACGTAATTCGCGTGACGTTTAACATCCCCTTTATACCGTGTGTACACCTGCCAAAGAAAAACTGACGTGAGGGCGCCAGCGAGAAGTCGGAAACTACCACTGACTGGCTGGATTGCTCAGATAAAAAGATGAGAGACGATCTTTTAATTTTATCACGACACGAAAATCTTAATTTATCTTTTTCATTTGCCTTTCCTCAGTTAACCTTTCGCAGAGACGGATGCGATTTCGCTTCGCTTGCACAGCGTTAATTCTGCAATTTGTCACATTTTGCGACTCACGACGTACGACTGAATTCGAGAAATGCTGTTTGTTACGATTTGTCTCTTACGATCGCGCGTGGGGCAGTTCCGTGCCACATCTCGCTTGTCGCTTGCCGCTCCAACAAAAGACCGCAAGTTTCTCAACATTTCGCGTTCTCGCACATTTTACGATCCGCGTTTACTCGCGAGCGCGTATTCGAAAAAGATGGAAGAACATATAACAGAGAAGGACAGAGCGTGCGCGAGGGAGGGAAGGAGAGGGTTGAGGAGGTCTCAACCTTTTGGTGGTTGAAGACAGGGAAACAGAGAGAGAGAGAGAGAGAAGGAGGCCACGAGAGAAGAGATGGTCCAGGCAGTTACGGCATTATACCTAACAGGAAAAGAGACAAAGCGAACAAAACACTGTCGGGGCGTCGCTCCGCAAACAGAACCCTTGGTGGAGAGGAGAGATGAAAAGGGGAGGGGGAGGGGGGAGAGAGAGAGAGAGAGAGAGAGAGAGAGAGAGAGAGAGAGAGAGAGAGAGAGAGAGAGGGAGGGAGAGGCGGGAACAGAGAGAACTAAAACTTGGAACAAAAGTCCTCACTTTTGTTCCCTCGAAAGTTTTTCAAATTATGGTCGTAATGGTGAGGAGAGGCAGGAGAAGAGGATGGCGGCGCGAGGAGGACCTTCTGTGATTTATACCTCGCCAAGGTTTCGGAATTATTAAACTTTCCGGTACCGAAGAAAGAGGCGAGGAGGTTGAAACGGCGCAGTGCGCAGGCTCCAAGGACGGAAAGAGCTTGTACTGTAATTAAGCCGTTTTCTAATGAAGATTGATCGGTCAATTAGCACCGGCCGCCCACCGCGTGTTTATTCTTTTATTTAGTGCCGTCATGTTGGGTACACCGACCGAGAGAGATTTTTCCATCTCTAAAAATGCACATTTTGCGATACAATCGTTAAACGCTCTCTTGGTAGCTCGCAAGAGAACCGTTCAACTTGTGACAATTCTTTGGTTCACTTTCAACCTCTCTCGTCTATCTCGATGTAAAACATTGCGCACCTCTCGCGGAGAGCGATTGAATCTCCGAGATAAAACTAAGAAAGTATTTCGAAAAGTAACGTGCTGTTCGTCTACTCATCACTGCGAGTAGGAAGACGACCGAGTTATCTCGAGATATCTCGCTTGCTACGGTCATCGATGTATTTTACCGCGAAACACTCCAATTGTCCATTAACAAGCAATTAAACCGCTGGTAACGAGGCACAATTCAGCGCGCGGGCCGAGTCGAGTTTATTCCTGGAAGAGATTAAAAGCTGCCACTTGTGAGTTTGGTGAAACCACCCTTCTGCCGGTCTCGCACCATCCTCCTCCCTTCTTCCCGCCGCGGCCGTCTCCTTCTCTCGATCGTGGTTCCCCCCCGTCCCATTCGAGCTTCCAGCGGCCACAATAGAGAGTGGGAAGCCTCTTTCTGTGGATCGCACAATGGATATAGTATATCAAACAAATTCGACCCCGCGGAATTATTGGCCAGGCTAATCCCACGTTACCGGCCACGGGGGACGATAGTTCTCCCATCGACGCCAGCACGTGACCCTGCGACTGTCGAAGGGGTTGAAGGGGGCGAAAATTGAACCGTGAAACGCCGTGAGGACGAGCGTCGACGTCCACCCCTAACTCGTCTCTCGATAGATCGTTCGCGGATTTCATTTTTCAGCAACTCTGCAGTGGTCGAATCGTCAATCTTGCATGAGCTTGGCCAATCGATCGTTGGCGAGAGTTTACGTTGCCTTTGTGGAATTATTTGTAACTCGTTGTAATGAACTCGTTAGAAAAATCTACATTTACTAATGCTAAAATCTCAAGCATGGACGATACGAATCAATAAAGATGTAAGAATAAACGTATTAAAATATCCCGCGTTTTCCTTCGTACAATTGATGATTTAAATGTGATTACGCGATGTGTGAGCGCGATTACGATTGATTTATTCCACGACTCGAAATGCGGTTACGGGCGCAATAAAGATTCTGATGGCAAGTCCGCATGCGACACGTCCTTCATTCTGACAGGATCGAAAGCCGTAAAAATCCTTGTCGGACGAAAGGGTAGCCAGATCTAGGTACGCATGCGTTTGACAGAGGAGATATATTTCGATCATGGATTTTGGATAGCCGGCAAGGATTAGGGGTACACCCCATTCGCGTGTTTGTTGGAAACAATGGGCGACTCGGCTGATTGGTCGTTGCCGGCCATGTACAAGGTATAACCTCCACATAATAGTACATATATGTACATACATAACGTTCGAATAATGACATTCTATTATAGTTTAATTGTAAGCCGCGCGGTTCCAAATTTCGCCGTTCGACATTAATAGTCCAGTGGGTTAGAAAAATATCTGATAATTTATCGACACTGTCCGATCCGACGATATACAATAGCATTAGCCCAATCGCGTTGTGTATGTATAAATACATACACGTTGTGTTACCTTAACTTAATCTTGAGCGGTTTGTATGTTAAACAATTCCATTCGCAAATAATTGATGGACAATTTTTTATTATTATCACTGTCTAAAAAAGTGTCCCAATACTAACAATAAGTATCCAGCTATCGAAAGAGATAGATTTTCAAACTTGCTTTCGTTGCTCGTTCCGTGCTAGGATTCTTAAATTTCATACATAAAATGCACAATGTAAAATTGGATTCTAGTCCATCTCAATTCGCTTAAAACAGCGTACGTGCGTCTCGATTTTTAAGCGACGTGACGTGCAGACAGTAGATCTCGCGAATAAGGAGCAGCTGGCAAGTAGTGGGCGTAACTGGCGATAATTTGCATGGAAATTTTTATCGGCTCTACCGAAGAGGCAATATCCGGCAGACGCATTTAAGATTTCGCCGGTGATAATAACAGCCGCAGAAACGGCGGCCCGTAATGCTCGCGAACCGGTGACGCGAGTACCGTAAGGCCATGCGTACACGTATACACACACACACATATAGCCGTTACATCTTCTACGTAGCTTCTACGTTTAGTAATGCACCCTGGGGTGGTGCAACGTGACAGCATTGCCCACCCATATCGTGCTCGCGCGTCGCTCCGAAGAGGCAAAAAAATGGCATCGCGCCCCTTCGCTGCTAGATTATATAGATTCTTTCTTTCGCCATCCTATTCTTTATCGCTATCTTATGATAATATTATTGCGTCCCGCAGCCCGCACTATGCATTTTTTCGAGACGGATCGTGTACTCGACCGAGAATACGTTTTTAAAAGTTAACTACTTTTTTCAACGTGCTTCTTTAAATACATTTACGACCAGAGAAGGATGGAGACGACACGAATCGGAATTTGAAATAGTAACAATCGATATAAAAAAAAATCGATAATCCACATTATCTCTCTCTTAGGATCAAGGAAAAGTCTATTCCGAATTGATGCAATATTTCACGTTTTTACTCGTTGCAATATAATTTTATCCGCCAGTCATAATTATAGCAAAGTAAGATATCGCAGGTAATATTAGCACAAGTAATATTATTATCAAATTAATAAAATTGGTACGGCTCAAATGTGATAAACACAAATCTGAAGGAATAAAGGACCACGAGCCGTGACAGGGTGTTAGTGTCTAAATATTTTATTCTAAACTTATTGCGAAAAAATATCACCACAGCCGGGGTAATATAATATATAGCGATAATTACAAGATAATAATATTATTATCTCGAGAAGATAACTATAGAAAATATAAGGAGAAAATAAAGAAACGTTAGGAAGATAGAGCAAAGTGCGAGATGGAGGAATCGGTGATTGTATCTCCAACGGAATGGAGTCGCTCTTGAGCGGGATCGATGAATTCTCACCGAGAGGATCCGGAGGATCGATATACGACTCGACGATATAATACTGACGAAACACGGTTGCTCGATCGGCCGGAAAGCCGAGGCGGAATGCCCCAAGTGCCGTCTTACGGGCGACCTACTAGGAGAAGGCCTACCCGGTAAGTGCTCGCCACTCGTGCACGGATGGTGAGCACGCAGGCACCATATTACTGTGCGACCGAGTATCCAGCTCCCGATTGGCTTCCGAGGAATTCCCGCTGAGTTTCTTTCTCCGCCCGCCATAAAAGAGTATTTAAGAGACTTTTGCGGAAATAAAAAAAACGACGAAAGAGGGGGAAATGAGGGGAGATAGAAGCAGGCACGCGTGTGTCCGTGCGTACGCCCCGTGGCGGGCACCCCGCCGATACATCTCGTCGTTTTCGACGAGGTCGTTCGAAAACAATCGGGCACAATGGCTCCTCGAACGTTCTTACTTATTATACTTATATATGCTGTGCTGCGCGTAAAACGCGGCCGGATAAACGGTTCTAAAGTGCGGTTTCAAACTGGAGACGTGCGAGAGCGCGTGTGCATTTTGTGCTGTTTTGTGCGCTCTCAAAGAGTATACGTGAAAGAACGCACGAGCGCGTTTCTACATACGCAAAGAGCGAAAAATACCACTCCCGAAGGGTGATATTTCTCTCTCTCTCTCTCTCTCTCTCTCTCTCTCTCTCTCTCTCTCTCTCTCTCTCTCTCTCTCTCTCTCTCTCTTTTTCTCTTTCCTTTAAACGGTCAATTAACAGTGACGCGTCTATGCAAATAAAGAATGTCGCCGACAGAAGATAAATACACTTTTAGCTTCTTTTATATTTTCTAATATGTACATCTTTTGCGTGAGATGCTTATCGAAACTCCACTTATGTGGCAGAATATCGTAGAAATTTAGTAAACAGTTGGTATATAATTTATTAAATTAAGTTTATTAGGTCTCTCTCTCTCTCTCTCTCTCTCTCTCTCTATTGACACTTTTCACATATTTGAAGAGATCAATTGGATAATATCGTGCGCATAACGTATGCAATGTAATGTTTTCATCTCGAGTATTCCGAGATAGGAGACGTACGTGCTACCGACATCGTGAAAACCACTGGCGTGTACATAGAAACTCACACGACGTGTACACACGCATTTCTAATGCCTCTTATGCGGGTCTCATTGTGCAACGATCTCTCTTGTTATCCGCTAGAATCGTTACGAACGGAGATTCACCCGCGGCAACCCTCGACCGCATGAATGCGTCTACCTGCCGCGGTCGACCACATCACAAAAAATATACGTTCCTTCATTTTTCATCACACATTAAGGGTAAGGGTCAAAATAAAGGATAAAAAAAGAAGGAGTATTCATAATCGGAGTGGAGAGAACTGGTATCAGTGCGATGTGAGATTATACTTTGCTTTACGCTTTTATTTTGCTGTGTTACAGGAT
The DNA here is from genome assembly GCF_000949405.1 of Vollenhovia emeryi. NCBI lineage: Eukaryota > Metazoa > Arthropoda > Insecta > Hymenoptera > Formicidae > Vollenhovia > Vollenhovia emeryi. The sequence continues at coordinate 3,814,552 of NW_011967240.1, read as the reverse complement.
AACTTTAAAAATCGTTAAATCATACATATCAATATATTCCTCTTAGACAATTATGAAATAGCTATAAATCCGCGCGGACGCAAGATTCTTCCAGCTATCAATTCTTTGGAAGATAAAAGACGAGTGAAGAAAAAATAAGATTTACAATTATCATTCACAATCAGCAGGTGTCGCATTATCGTAGAACCGATTTTCAAAACATAACAAAACGGCCAGCTTGAAAAAGTAGGGAACTTTTATATCACTCTGTCGTGGCATGTGACATTGGCTCTGAAATGAACGATGCGAAATAATTTGCGAAATAACGTACGCGCGCGTATACGCGTTTGCTGTATATTTGGTATGTGTTTGTCGGCCACACGAGTGGTCACAGAACGCGATCGTGCGATCCTGCGATCGCGAGATCGCGCTAGCCCGTTGTAATGGACGAGTCGCCGCGCGAGTATAATCGATGTATATCGCCAAAGTACTTATGGCAGCGCGTTTATGGCATACGCAACGCTCGCCAGGCGCACACACCAGGCAAGCCTGGCAGCGGCCGGACATGAAATCCAGTCGAGTACCCTCGATCCACGTCACGTCTGCCACTGATTAACATTAACTTCGTTGAAAAAATTGTACCAAATGGCAGCCGCGCAAATTCGGTGCTGGCTAGCTGGCTGGCTGGCTGACTGGCTGGCTGGCTGGCTGACTGACTGACTGACTGGCTAGCTGGCTGGCTGGCTGGTTGACTGGCTGGCTGGCTGGCTGACTGACTGACTGGGTGACTGGCTGGCTGGCTGGCTGGCTGGACGTCAATGTCATTTATTTTTTGTTATTTCGTTGGAACGATCGAGAGCATAACCCAGTTTCCGCTTTTGCATCGTTGCGCGATAAATATCATCACATTAATTACGATATAAAAGTGCGTATCGATAGCGAGCGTTTCTATTTTTGACGGTAGTCGTCAAAATTATACAAGAAATGAATGAAACAATAGGTTTGTTTTCTGTTCCTGCACTGGTGAACTAGTGCAGTAAACTAGAATGAGAAAAAATATGCTTGTCTTACTCTGATTTATTGCACTAGTTCACTAGTGTAAGAACAGGAAACAAGCCTATTGTGTAAATAGGACAGCATGAACGCGACAGTGTGAACTTTTCTACCGACCGAAATTTTATTCTATAATTCTTTGCTAGATATGGAATGCCTTGTGTAGCATTTTGACTTGAAAATATAAATTTACAGTTAACTCGTACGATATGATATCCCATGTACAATTATTAACTAGAGAGAAAAGGACTTTGAACTCGAACTCTCAATACTTTTAATACGACTGTTCGCGCGCGTGTCATCATTTAAATGGTCCGATGAGCGATAATTATAAAACACGGAGAGGACCTAATGAAGAGTGTTAAAAATCTCAATCACGGTTAGATACGTTGGTGATCCGCGCGCCACTGTCACCCCGAATATCGAAGGTTACCCCTCGCTCAAGCGCGTAGGGGTGCAGTTAATTCTAAAGCGATTAGGCGCACGCGACGGGGCAAAGGTGTCGACCTGCAATTGACAACGACTCGAGGGTCACGAAGCCTTCGAAAGAAGAGATCGCGGGAGGGGCGCGGCGCGGCGGCAACGAAGAGGAAGATGAGGGAGGAAAGGGGCGAAAAATTAAATTAAATTGCCCGATCCGTGAATCGGCATACTTGGTCGCACGGTCGGAGCGTAATACCGGATTAATAAACCTACACATGGTAGACGTACAAGTATACGTTTGACGTACTCGTAATCCCTTTTTTTCGAAAGTAACCACATTTGAACGTTTGAGCTTTTAAATGTAATTACAAAAAATTGCAAAATTCAAAAGAAACCATCGGTTTCCGATGTTATTAGTCAAGGATTAATGCCAGTACAATTACCAATTGTATGTTTAACATACCAACATAGAAAGTAAAATTAATAAAAAACTATTATTAGTTATGGCAATATATGTGCGAAATTAAACAGCTGTAACAAAGTCAGTTTATCCGAGTGGGAAAAATGTGAAAAGGAGAATTTCCTGTAAACGAAAAACACGAAAGTGTTTTATTGGATACATCAAGATACGCGAAAAGAGAGCTGAAGAATATACGATCCGCTAATAAGTGGCGTGCGGAACGGGACGTGACCATTTCTATAGCGTGAATAAAACTTTAAGGAGGCGACTGCGGATTATTCAAGCCACCAACGCCACCGCCACCCTCGATTATAGAAGACAATTTTAATATCGTCGAATAATAGAGAGCACGGGGTGAAGAAAGGGTACGTGGCAAGGGTACGTTCTGAAAACTCGGGTGGTATAAGGTCACGGTGGAGCCCGATAAAGGAGGAGTTTTAGGACTATCCCGATCCTGTGGGTTAGCTACGTGGTGAGCATGTGAAACGGTATTCAATATCTTTGATATCGAGGACGTACGTTGTCACCGCGAAACTATTCCTATTGTGTTTATGAGACTCGACATTACAGGTTGAGATAATTCCAGTCAATATTGTATTGTTAATTGATGGGCTAAAGTAAAAAGTGACAACTAAATCTTACGTTATAGATATCCGATTGATTAAAACTTGTTGGCGACGACAAGGACAAGTACTCCAATATTTCACATGTTCTTTTTTTCTCGGGAGATTTTTACCTGACGCTACATAAAAGACATTTTTCTCATCGCCGAAGCTTTTAAAGCGAATAAAGATGCCCGATGGATGTTGCCTAAGAAGAATAAGGTCAACATCACGTATAATATATATGCACAGCGATCTCCGAGGACTGTTGCAAGTACTAACGGATGAAAGAGGCGTGGGAGGCATAGAAAGAAGCTGATGGAGTGGACGCTCCTTGTTATTGTAGCTATAATGGATGGGCAAACATAGTGACACACGGTGGAAGCCGCGCGCGCAGGTAAAACCCGCACCGAGTGTACCTGCACCGAGTCCGATTACTCGGCAAATATTGCGCATTATTTCGTCCCGATGTTTTGTGAAAGATTACTCAACTTGCCGTGACGTGAAAAATAAGTTCTGCCATCGGTATTCAGGGTGATTCGCAGTTATCGTCCACTTGGTCTAACTTGCGCGAACACGTACAAATGCGTAATTAATCTCCCGTGCCGAAGCAGACCTTTTGCAGAGCTTTTGCGAGCAAATATTTATCTCGTAAACTTCAATCGACGTTTCGTTCGAAGAAGCGACACGTGACAGTAGCAACTTGAAGCTAATACCTTTAACGTTATTTTTATAACGGAGCATAAAAGCGAAGGCAACCAGATAATTATGTAAAAGATGAAAAATTCATATTACTAACATACAGACAATTATTTTCATTGCATGTATGCGCGCGAGAGGAAGAGGGGGGGGGGGGACGGGAATACCGTGGAAGCTACAACTGCAGAGTTTTCGCTATGAAGTTGAGATTCCTCGTCAAACTCGTGAATGACTTGGGCTTCTGGCGACTTGGTGCCAACAATTACAGGGTACGCGCAAGCGTTGTATTCCGTCTACAATGCGAAACGTATTTCAATGAGCGGGTGGCGATGGAATCCGTTTGGAATGGGGCGAGAGGGGAGGGGTTGCGAGCCGGTTGCTTGGGGATCGAGGTAGCGATGTTCGCGGTAGAACCCGTCGACGCCCGGGTATGAGGGCAGGGCGAGACGATCATTGAAATGGAAATGCCATTGACGCAAAGTGAAAGTAATTAACGGAATATGTCCGAGCTATAGAGTGAATTCGATGTCTGACGCCATTGTCGCCGCGGAGCGAGATACACGTATACCACGGGATGGTGGGCTGGGGTAGGGATGCTTCGGACTGTTTCTAAAGGATAGGTGTTGGAGAAGAGCCGGAAAGCCGGAAAACCGGAAAGTCAGGAGGAAGAAACGGCGAACATTGTACAAACGAGGACGACGAACGAGAACAAATTTGAACAACAGTGAAACGATAAAGTAGCAAGTGGAAATTGTTCAACTTGAATCGGCGGAAATGCCATAAGCGCACATACATTTTGGACATGGATAAATAAATGCTTTTATTCACAATTTCGATACGTCTAACAGTGACGTATTAAATTGTGGTTAATATTTACAATATAAATAATTATAAATTACTCGATAACAAACAATTTGCACGCGCACATCGTGAAGCAAATCGAAGCGTTACAAGTATTGCACGTAATATTAAAAATAAAGAGTGGAGATGGGTTTTACGGAGGTTAACGTACGTAATAAAGGACGGGGAGACCGGATAGTGTACGGTAAACGAAAAGGATCACTCGAGGATCGTTGAGGAACGGTTGCCAGCCAGAGTAGAAAGAGAGAGAGACGGCGAATTTTCCTAGATTTAATTAATATTTCATTTGCATGCTATTTCTCGCCAAGCCTTCAGCTTGGTATCGCGGCGGCGCAAGGCGTGATCCTCGCCACCGCCACCGTCACCGTCACGGAGAACCAACACTCGGACGCGCGAAGAGGGTACAGCCGCTGCATCCTCTATCTCGTACGTGCACCTCGACACTGACGTGCGCGTATGTACACGTACGACGCACCTATACGTAGGTACCAACGTTTATAATGGTGCGACGCGGAGAATGCGGAGCGGGGCGGCGCGAGCTCGCGAAACAGCATGGTGCTCTCTGTATTTCAATTTAGCACGTCTATTGTTAGATACTAATATTATTCAGTTCGGAATTGTTTCGCGACGTCCCTCGGAGAAAGGAAGGGGGCCTCGATTTGTACCGACGCGGACTGCCGCCAGACTCTATTACTTGCTTCTCTCCCTCTCTCTCTATTCTTTCGACTGAGTCTGTCGTACTTCGAACAAGATAACAAACAGCTAAGAAACGAGATAGATATTATATCTTCGTTTTACGTTATCGCGATAAAGGCGCGACAACGGCATCCTTTTCAAATGCCGAATAATGTCTTTATATCTAAATAATAAATGGAGCAATTTTTTTATATTGTGCTGAATCACAAAGAAAGTAAACGAGATATCTTATTAGCGTTACCCCCCCCCCCAAAAAAAACAATGACTAGAGTTACCTGGCAAAAAGACATCCGATCTCCGCTATGGTTACCGGGTGTCATCCTTGGTCCACATCAAGTCACACACACGTAGATCGGTGGTACCACCGAGACCGATCGTTCTTCGGGGCGAGCAAACACGGCGCCATGTGTTTGCCGACGTTCGGCAACACTTTATTCTCTCTTCCGCGCGCGACCCGAAGAGACGGCCCAAAAGATCTCTCTTCGATTGGCTTCCATGCACTCGTACGTATGTATATTTAAGCGGTGTAGCCGCGAAACATGCGTATGAGTGCGCGCACGGGTGTGCACCCACATAGGGTACAACTTCTCTCAGTTCCCATACGGAGAACAAGACGAAGAGAAATAGCGAGCGAGAGAGCAAATATTGATGGAAGTCGAAAAAATGTTAAAAGCCATCTGACTCGTTATTCGGTTAGCTATATTCATCGACCAATGAAAAAAAAAGAGAAAAAGTACGGAAAAGAAAAAGTAGTCGTGGAAGTAGAAATTCCCTCATTGGAATTGTGTAACGTCGTCGTGTCGTTTCTCAACGAATCACATTACTCGCGGTTGACTTTAAAATTCATATTTTTGCACGTATACGTAATAAGCGTATAATAAGCGTATAATAAACGTATAATATGTCATAATCGTTTGATTTTAGTTGTACAAGACAGTTTTGTTATCTCGAACATGAGCATTCTTAAATTATATACGCGAAAGCACTTCTGGCCGCTCGGTACGCATCGTATTGCGCTTCTTTCCGCGTTTAATGTTTCATTTGAAGAAGAAAGAGATTTGACGAATCGCACGCCAGTCGCAGTGTGTGTATACAAAATTAAATCATTTTATATCACTCTACATATGAAATAGAAACAAATTCGTTACCAAATAACAGAGCGATTACACATTTAAAGTAATCGTGATTAATCGCGGGTTGAAAGTTTGAGTAATAACTAAAGGCCGATTTAAATCCGATCAAGATCGGTACATAGAGACACATAATTGAATAAAATGCCAGCACCTCGATCTTCCACTCTCTGGAGAATCTTGAATTACTTAGTCTCTATCATCCAGTGCTCCCCTTTTCCATCTCTAACAGTGCTCCCTTTCCCCGCTCGGTGGCTTAAAATTCCTCGGTGCAGACGCGAAGAAGAAAGGGGATTGTTGCACTCTCTGACTGCGGATTAAACTCGGTCGCGGCAGAGGTGAAGGCAAGGAGGACGAGGAGGGGGCTATTATACTCCATTATGGATGGTAACCAGTAGCCAAAGGAAGAAACTCAGCGGGGTGTCGATATATTGCCACCCCTGGAAAGCCAGGCGGCCATGCCTCGTAAATAATAACCGGGGCATTATAATGTCCGTATGCACCGTATGCACCGCGCACGCGGGCACAAATTGCCGGGTATATAACGACGGGCGCGTGTTCAGGCATCGACCTATCGGATATGCGCCTTGTAGAGGCCAGTCGATTATCGGTATTCCATCGATACCGTGTACCCAAGTCGGTACACCCCACCGACGTAATTGTCCAAGTATCTACGTCGAGCAACGTCTCTTCTACCGTCAAAATCGTTCAACGAATATTAATTGAGCAAAGCGATTGTTTATCATAATCAGGTTTATTTTATTTCTAAACAACACATTTCCCCTCCATTTACATAGGTGTATATTGCAATCTTAAATTGTGCAATAACTTTTTTTGGACGAGAAAAGTAACGGGCTGGGATTAGATCAGAATTTGAAGCTTGCCGGATGACTGCTGTCCTTACCGATTGTGAGCTATCCGGGCCCACACTTGATTCTTACCTCGCTTGCCTGCTTATTTTACTGAATAAAATATGCTAGCAACGCAATGGTTTGGTATTGCGCGCGCGCACACACAATTTAAGATCGAAATATGAAATCGTCCAGAAATTCCTCAATGTACAACGGACGGCTCTTACGAAGGAGATATACAGAGTGTGGGAAAAATTTTCTAATTTACTTTTTACGGCAACTCTCTATCTGCGTAAATTGAGCGGCAGAATTGATTATTCGTATTAACCGAGATCGATTTATTGAAGAAGGGCAGCGCGATTTGAGATTGATCGACCATGAAACGATTTCGAGAATACAACGGCGTCGCGTATCCCATTTCTTCACCTGCGAACGGTATTCGTCATCCGATACCTTTTCCTTTGGTTTGTCGAAAGATGCAGTAAAATTTTCATTCAGCCGGAAAACCGGTTTTCGTAAAATCAGATGTCGTTCTTTATCTCTTTGCAAAGAGAATCCGCGTGTCTCGTTTCTCCGTCACGGCGAATTATGTTTAGATTTAGGTTTAGGTTCACGTCGCAGGCAAGTTCGTGGAAAATTGCGACGGTCCCTCGTAGCGCGGATTATGGAGCCCGGTGAGGAAATGTTATTAACAATCAATAGTTAAAAAATACAGATAATCAAGTGCGTATAAATCATTAATCGTATTACAAGAAATAAAATTGCTGAAATAAATGAAATATTAATATTAAATCCAAATCAATGATATATTGATGAGAATCTAAAATAAAAGCATCATTTAATAAAAGATATTTCGGTATGCATCTAGCCGTTTATTTTTCAAATTACGATATTGAAAATTATTTTGTCGAAGAATAAATTTAATGGAGGAGGCACGGTTGAGTGAAGGACGTGTATATAGAGTATCAATATCTTATTTATTTGCGATCTATACACTTTTCTTCGAGTAATATATTATTTGGTAACTACGGTAGGTGATGTTTCCGGTCGCTAGCGGCCAATCTAGATATTTTGCAGGCGTTATACTTACAGGCAATATTTATGTATGTGTTTATACGTGGCTGCGTGTGCGTGTATGTGTAATATGTGTACGTACGCGCGTATAACATGTTAAACATATTCCGGCAAAAATTTCGAGATTAATATCATTAGCTATATAGCGTCGTATTTACAGATTCACCTTCCTCTTGTCTGGCTGATATACTCGTCAAACTTGTTACCTACACACATATCTGTCTACATAGTCTTTATCTACACATGTATAAAGTATACTCTGGAAACGAATCAGCCATGAATTTAATTATCCTTTGGCGCTTCTCTCTTCGTACTTTTGTACGTTGCGTCACATAGCGAAATTCATCATTCATCACGATTTAGAGTCGGCGGATAATTAACGCAGACATCTGATTAAGCGCTCGTGTCAGTTTTCGCGTGAGAGATGTACAAGTGTATAAATATTAAAACCAGATACTCTCGGATTGTCAGATACTCTCAAGCTTCAATATTTTAACATTCTCGAGACACTCTCTCACTCATCTTCCTATGGAGACAACAATTTTTACCTCTTTTATTGTCTAGTGGAACAGAGCTTCATTGCGTCAATATCAATCAGGTTTTCATACTGCCTGCAGATGCCGATAACGAGTAAACTCAATTCTTCGATAGTATCTTTTCTTGAGATAATATTTTGTCGGTTTATTTGGAAAATGGTAGTTTCTTTTTTCCATGGTACGTTTTGTTAATGTTTCTATTGATGAGAATGGCTTCACAGTCATAAAATGTATCCATCATAGCCAGTCTAAAGATGATTTAGGAACAAAGAAAAAAATTAAAAAGAATCTCTCTCTCTCTTTCTCTCTCTCTCTCGCTCGGTGGATATATCTATTACGGTATTTTCGTTTTCTCATCGTTAAAAGATTACGCCTAATCTGCGTATTTCGAAACCAAATTATGCAAATAACATTCTCATCGGAAGAGATTCAAAGTCATCAACGAGATTCACGAGAGATGCGAACAAGAGATGTAATGAAGGATTACAAGGATTGTGAGTAAACACCGGTGATCGGAACTGGTTTCTCGATTAAGATTGTCGATTCCGCCAATGTATAATTTCCGATCGAACGATCGATCTTGGTAAGATTTTAATAACGTTGCACTGTTATCGTCGGTTAAGATTTGGAATAACTGATGGATCATCAGCTTTCAACGGCTGATGACGCATAGAGGCCTCAAGAATGATTCCACTTGGCGCGCCTAGTATTCGGCGCGAACGAAATAGTCCATTAGGGGACTATTGAGGAATACGACCAGGCGACAGCGTAATTTTCGTCAGGTCACTCGGAATAGCTGGTCTTATCGCTGGCATCGTCGGGGCTGGTCTCCCGATAGGCGTCGCCAGTACCGTTGGCATGCAGACTCTGGTTGGGCGGTTTGATGACGGTGGGCAGGTAACCGGTTCCGGTGTAAGGCGCGGCCAGGAACCGATGCCGCGTCGGCGGTATCGGGGTGGTGCAGTACGCGGCGCGGCTCGCGTAAGCTGCAGCTGAGACGGATGCGGCGGACGCCACGGCAGCCGATGCCAAGGCGCCCGCCAGCGGCGAAAACGCCGACTTGGGCTGCAGATTATCCTCGCAGATCAGCACCTCCATGGCGGATACCACGTCGCCTGCGACATATAGGCAAATTCTCTTTCGTCTCTCTGTTTTCGGCAGAGCGTGCCCGCGCCGCGCCGCGGTCTCGTGTCTCTCGGCCATGTCAGCCATGGTGTGTATCACTTACGAGAACATTATCGAGAAATGTAACGACGATCAAGCGATAGTATTATGCAGAGGAGAGAGATCTGGCAACGGAGGCGTGTTAGAGCCTACCAATTTATCCAGATTGAAAATTTATAATTGCACTTGTATCGACATAACGACATAATTTTGTAAAAGGTACAGTCCATCAAATAATTACATAAGTGACAACGACCTGATAATACCTGACGTATCACCTTGCGAACAACCAATACAATGAGAAGACCGACATGTAATGATCTCATGTATAATCTCATATATAATTTTTGTCGCAAACACAAACTCTCTTCGTCACGACATTTCGTATTAACTCTTTTTCAAACTACCAAATACAATTACGTTCTCTCAAATATTTCAACACAAATCAAACTTGAAGAATTTTCGGACGAGCAAATAACAATTCTATATCATAATATTTTTGAAATAAAATTTGTCTCGTGTACGGGGTTATATATGATTTTAAAAGTTGCTAAAAAAAAAAGTTAAGAAACTTTACCTTTGCAGCGATGGAGGAGCGCTTCGACATCGGCGCGACGTCTTCCAGAGAACACACGCAGTAAAACGTCGACCGGTGAGCGTTGCTGTTGCTGCTGTTGTTGCTGCTGCTGCTGTTGCTGCTGCTGCTGCAGTTGCAGCCCGCAAGTCTGTTGGATATTCTGCATTTGCATTTGCATCTGAATCTCCCGCGGCTCAGGTATGTGGTGATGGTGTTGGTGCTGATAGAGCGCCGGCGAGCAATATGCTAGCGAGCTCGCCGTCGGCCCGTAGAGAGACGCGTAAGGAGGAAAGTGCACCGCACTGCCTATTGTTGCGGCCTGCAATCGAGTATATCTCTCGAGCTTGAGAATTATCGCTAATAAGATAAGATGCGGCGACGGCCTATTATTTCGCGTCTTGAAATAAACTTTTCTTTTCTCCCCCTCTGTTTCATATTACACCACGGCGCAAGCAAATGATGTGTTTTTTTTCTCGCTCAATTGTAAGCCATGGTTAATTTAAGAACTGAAATGGCAAAACTCACAGCTAATGGGGGTAGCGGGGGACTAGGCCTAGGTTGAACCAGATCCACTGGTTGCAAAGTCTGTTGCGTTTGCGGGGGGCTGCCACTCTTGCGTAGGCTGAGGTTCTCCGGCGCCGGAGTGTCCTCTCTTTGCGGTGTCAAAGCGGGTGTCAACGGCGGGGTGTGCGTCGGACTTTGCGAGCCCGGCTCCGGACTGCCTTCCTCGGAATCGTTCAGGCTATTGCTGCGCTTTCTCGTCGTCGTTTCGGATTCCGGTAATCCTGACGCCGTCGACACCACTGTAACGTTTGCCACTTGATCGGGGAACTTTATAGATGAAGAATTCAACTGCTCGATCGACTCGAACAATCGGGATACTCGAGTTAATCGCAATTCTTAGTAAGTGTTCGAATAGAACAGTAGGTTTGATCAAACGTGATATATTTCTTGCTAAATATTAAGATTCCGATATCATTCGCCGGAGAGCGTTAGATGATTTTAATCGAACTGTTATCGTATCGTTGACGATGGCTCAATTTAGAGCCATAATTAAAGATTGTTATAACATTACGCACTGTTAACCTTTACTTGTTAATTTTTACACCTAAACTTTGGTGTTCGCGAGAGGCGTCGCATTAAGGAAGAGATAAAGAAAAAGATAACGGTTTTACCTAATGAACGATCGGGTCGTAATTCGCCACCGGAATCGGAATCATGATCATCTTCGTTGCCAGGATCGCTCGTTGACAAGATTGTCGTGTTCTCCGAAATTCTAGGTCGCTTCAAGCCTGAAATAAAAGAAAACCCCTTCTTAGAGTACTTTAACCGAGCAATGGGAAAAACGTGCGATTCTATTTGGTTTCTCCACAATCGAGAATTGCAATTTATTGGGAATATAATTGAGAAAGGTGACGTATAATACCCGTATGCGCACACGCGCGCACAAGTCCGAGGTATGTATATCTAGCAATAAAAGTAAAGCAGGGTACAGACCTTTCAAGGGCGCCGTTACAGCACGCGCGTATGCACGTGCACGACTATTAAGGCGTCGGCAATGCGTGAAAGAATCCCTGTGGGTGCTTGATCGCGCTTAGAAGGTGAAAGTCTGACCGCTCGTTAAAAAGTTTAACCGTTCGTTTATTAGTAAGGGAGAGATTGATAGGCCGGGGAAATGTAGCCAGAGCAGCAACGCGAACGGTTTCCGTTTTCACCCCCTTATTCCCTTAACCTACCCTCTTGTACGAGCATATACGAGCGCCCCTTTGCGTGCCCGTTTAAGCGCGGGAGTCTTTATCGTGCTCTTAACCGCGAGTTCTCCATTTGGTAGATTAACCGGATTTGCTCGATTACATGGATTGGTGAACACGCAACTTGTCGGCCGGCAGTAATTATTCAATTTCTTATAACGATACAGTTTTGCGTCGGTGGTAAATTTCTCTTCAATTAGTTAGACCTTTGTCTACACTGAAAAGAAAAATTTCGCATAGCTAATCGTGGTTTGCTTGAAATATTTTGCTGCCATAACTATAAATTTCTAAACCACAGCAAACGGTTTGCTATCGCATCTAATACAATAGGCACAGTAGCAGAATATTTAGCTATCACAACTAAATATTAGCTGTCCGTATTTTACAACTGAAATTTAGCCACAAGCAGTTTTTAGCTACGGCAACTACATTTTTCTTTCCGTGTAGAGTTTCCAATTACAATGTGCATTAACTATCGCCAATTAATTTCGCAATTGATCGACTTCTCTCGGCGACATTGGACAACATCGAAAAGTGTGTGTGCGTGTCTCGAATGCGAATGAGCGACGTTCTTTGCAGGATGCCGAGAAAAATTCCGCAGCAGGATACAGCTATCTCCGCTTCCAGCGTGGCATCTAGATAATAACATTAATAATTGACACCAGAGGACGTCAAAGGAAAGGAATGCAATATCGAGAGCCCGCGTTAATGTAGCTGCTGGCGCACCGAGAGGACTCTTAAACCCTCGACGTGTCCTGGGATACGTTCGTATAAGTGTTGCACACACCGATGATGACGCGGCGTATAGGCTCCGCTCCCGTAAGAATCGCTGGTAATATCTACCGGCAGGGAGAGTGAGAGAGAGAAGCCGTTATTAAAATATCATTCTTTCAGGGACTACCCCCGGTATCAACCCCTCCGGCTTTCAGTGTGCGTGCCACTCTCACACGACGTTGAAATTCCTGTCCCTTTGTAACCTTCGTAAAGCCTGGCTATAGCGTAACCAAGTGCATACCTACCAGATCTACCTCGAGGGTGTCAAGTATCCAAGCTGCGTTTGTCGAATATGCACACATAAAGTGTTTCTATATAAACACATAAAAGGTGACACAGGGCCGTTTCATCGTCGTCCAAGTTCTCGAATCCGTAAGCTACAGGAAATTGATCGGCTAGAAATGGGTAATTCATAAATAAGAGAAACTTGGAATGTAATCTCGTATGATATTTCCAAGTAGGTCTCACAGTTCACTTCCTAGTAGTCTGAGCGGCTTACGAAAGTACCTGTCTAATCAATGACGAGAAAGGTGAGAAAAACGAGACTATTGTGAAACGTCGCCGCCCTTTGGACGGGACGAAACACCGTATATTCAATAGGGAACACAGTATCGCGAACAGGAATCTTTTACTCCCCTCTTTCTTCTTCATCTCCCTTATACTTGTCTTGTATTTCGAGAAGGGTGTGTGTGCAATTTATTGTAATCTCTCCTGTCCCGGGCACACACGAATGGGAGAGATCTAACTTCTCTTGGATATCTTTCGACGCCGCGCGCCGGGGCAACCGTATATACCTAGCGTGTATTTTGATACGCGAGAAAGTTAATAAAACTCGTTGCGTCGGAAAGAAGAAGCACCGTGGTACCAACTGGATATATGTGCCTGTCGACGACTGCTCGCTCAAGAAACGTCGCTGTGATTTAAACTCACCCTTATTTACAAACGGTAAGATGAGAAGAACGTGGAGAGAGAAAAAGAGACGGGCCTCTTCTCGATGGAAATTATTGATGGCTGACCCATCTTGTGCCGACGTAATAACATAATTAAACTTTTTGAAAAAGTTACACAATCATCGAACGAGTTACAAGTCCTAATTGTCATTCTCATTTCTCAATTGATATACGTGAAAACTCCATCGCACCTCTTTCGACCCTTTCGATCTAGTCGACCACACTAACACTTGCCTCCATTGATCTATCAACTTGAGAACTATCCACGCAATAAGTTACCGTAGCTTTCAGCGTACAAAAGCGATCGCACCGCCGTCACAAACAGCCTCGTCAAACCCACGCATTCTTCCATCGTGCGTGGCGGCTCGGAAATGACGATTAATTAGACATGTTCGATGTACCATGTACGTACGAGTGAAGCTCGCGTACGGACCTCTCTTCACCTCTCTTGGCCGACGATGACAAGACGCGACGCGACGCGACGCACTCGAAGCAGATACACGCGCCCACAACCCGCGCGCACAAGCAGCGGCGACGGCGACGGGTGTTGTTGTAGGTCTACGCCCTAAACCTGCGGCGGCATGGCGTATCAGCACACGGTGGAGACAGACGCGGACAATGGAATCATGCGAGGACAATACCGAATAATTTAGAATGGCACATAGATATCGGGAGAAGCTTCGGCCTACGACGGCGGCGCGGCGGCGCATAATAGAGAATAGGAGTAATAGGACACAGCCTGCGGGGCAACTGTGGAGGACACGAAACATCCCTATAAATTAGGCTTAGGCGAAACGAGCCTAAGCGGGAGCTCGCGACGCTCCTCGATACAAATCTTTCTTCCTTCTACTTCTGGACAAAATTCAACTTGCTCCTATTCCACTTGTTACTTCCTTGCTCCGACATCCCTTCGATTCCTTCGGCGGAGGGAAAGTCAACGTGAAGAGAATTAGTATGTCACCGTCGCTCTAGAAAATAGAAATTTCCCACTAATTTCTACAATTACGATTATCGCTGAAAAGTATCGTGCCATTTTCCCGAATCCCCAGCTGCTCTGACGAAACCGAATTTTCTAGCACCGCAAAGTTTACATTCGTCAGTTGTTGGATTTCGCGATTAGATTACGCGAAGGGGAAGCGAAGGCTATGAATTATCAGTTAACCTATTGTTCGTAAGCTCGTAAAGTAACCGGAGGGTTGTACGCGAAACTCGGAAACGTTTTCTCTTTCTTTAGCCGCACGTGCGATTGATAAATGGCTTTTGTACATGATGTTAATTTCGGGAAGCTATTAAATTACAGCGGTGTGAGAGTAATTTACGCGGAAAGTTTTCCTCCCATAATCCGAAATTGTATGATTCGATAGTTGAATAGATACTTATCGACGCACTAAAATCTATTAATATTAGATGTACAAATGAATAATCCAAACTTTTTTAAGCGATTAAGAAAATAAGTGTGAGAGCAAGAGCAGGCAGCAATATAGCGGCAGCGGTAGTAGTTTGTAGCTCCGAGATCCAAGACCCAAGCAATGAGAAAAGACTCTCATTATTACGTATCGATACGCCCGGAAAATAGCAGCTCTCGATCTGTCGCGCAGAAATGACCCGGCCGATTCGAGGGCCGGCGCGAGAGCCCGAAGAAAAGGCAAGTTCCTTATCAGATATGCGAAAATAGAGAAAGAGAGGGAAAGCAGGAACGAAACGCGCGGGGGAGGAAGAGCTCTTCAGCCTGCACGGCAGCAACAGCGAGCAACAGCCCGATCAGTCATTAAATCGCGTCGCGATTCCCTTTTATTTCCAAGCCCTCTCTCTCTCTCTCTCTCTCCCCCCTTCCCTGCGTGTGCATATGCATGTACATGTGCGTGAGAGCACCGCTTTACAACGTTGGTGTATTTTCGTTGTGAAAGGGGTGAATACGGCCGCGGGATGGTTGTGTGTACACCCCGGGATATATGATGGATAGGGTGAGAGCCGAGGGAGAGGGAAAAAGGCATAAAAGGGTAGGAGGCGGAGAAAGAACGCGAGCGGGTAAGCAAGAGAGAGAGGGCAAGAGACGAGAACGTTGAAGAGCGATCGGGCGTAACGTTTTTAATTGTTTCGCGCCCAGTCGTCTTTTGTTTTGGCGTTTATGCCTCGTAAACGTTTACCAAGCACGCTCTCCGAGCGTAGTAGTAGGCTTCCTCGCGAGAGAGTGGGCGCGATTCGCCCTCGGCCCTCCCTTCCCATTCTGTCGCTTCCATTTCCACAGGGGTTCCTTCGAGAGCTCGTCCTTCCGCGTCCCACCGCGTGTCCCTTCTATTTCCCGAGGAATATAACGTGATCGTTAGTTTTTTCTTTCTGCCGAGATCTACAACGCCGGGCTTTTACGCTCGGCTGGCTGTTCGTCAATGCGTTACGTTCGCGATGCTGGGCCGCCATGTTGTCGCATGTCGAGAGAGGTTTTCGCGATCGACTTCCGTGAGTCGCTTATACTTGTTCACAATCGTTTCTTGGATTATCAAGTCTCATCGATTTTTAGTTCTTTAAGCGTGTAAATATTTGGAAATTATGATAAACATATCAATATCGTAATACTTACGTTTGTATGTTTGTTCTTAGAGATACATATAAGATAACTAAATAGGCACTATTTGCTTTTTCTTTCCGTGCTTTGATGATCCTTGAGAGGGAAAAAAAAACATTAGTTTTCTTTACGTCAATCAAGCATTTGAGAACGTACGTCTCCTCCCCTGCCAAATTAATTAAGTCGACTGGATCGAATGGCCCTTTTATGTTCGCGAAAGTAGCCGAAGGGCGAAGCCTCTGCCATCGTTCGAGTGTCTGATTTCCATCGCTTTCTTCTCTTCTCTAGAGGGCCGACGCGCGCGGCTTCCGAAGATTATTTTAATCGCTCTTTAGCAAAATTGGGTTACATTAAATTAGCATTGTATCGGTGAACACACGCGAGATGATGAGATTCCTTTGAAATTTTGACCAACTTTTCGAAAGGTTGGAACAAAGGGGAAAATTTGTGCCGCACCAGATTGCAGCACGAAAGTTGCATGTTGTTTGATCTTATTTTCGCATACATGTGTAGCGTTGTAATAGCTTTTCCAAGAGCTTCTTTTCTTCTTAGTATTTTCGTCGATTGATAATATTCAAATATCTTGAAACGCTGAACGACGACAACTTGACAGCCGCTCAGCATATCTCCATATCATTTTGTATATCCATAACTGGAGAGGTACAGCTTTTACTCGCTTTGTACTCTCACACCGAGTTAGCAGCATAAAATCACGTTCAAGATGATATTTAGCGACATTCCCGCGGATCTTGTATCGATCAACAAAGATCAAGCTGTCAAGGCTCTCCATACCGCCAGCGATCCTGGGGGAATCCGACAGAGAGCAGAGAGGAACGTGGTCGGTACGCTGGTAGAAGTTTTGTTCAAACACTCTTAGAGACGTGCTCCTTCGGCGGCGTTGCACGTGTACGTGCATTCGACCCCGAGAGCGGGTACACCTATGCAAATAGGTAAGGTCGGGCCCAACCTTACCTATCTGTCCGCGTTTGTGTTTCCCGAAGTCCCGCTGACTCTTTGCAAACAATGTTGCCAGGCACGTCGTAAATAGCCGTGCGAGCCATCCCCTCTCCCTCTGCCTTATTCGTCTTTGAATTTGATTACTTAAATCGCGTTTACTTTGCAGAGTTCTCGCGACGCGTGCGTATGTACTTGGAAACATAGCAAATTGATGTAATGGGTGATCGATTAACGGCTCCGTTATTAATTCTTTAGCATATTTTACAACTAGACACTTTTTTTTAGAGAGTGACCAATCTTATTTTCCTTTAATCATAAATTCCAATAGAGCGCACAAGTACCATTCACTTGATATTAAAGAGAAAACTGTTCTTGCCGTTTGCCTTTTAATTTGTAATATAACACGTAAAGTATACGCGTATAATATTCACAATCTCCCAATTGAATTTTCACACGCTCGTTACTACTCACTGCCGAGAATGCGATTGAAATTAAGCTCTTGGGAAAACACTGTCGTTTTTTCCAATTGATTTACGCGTAACGAGTTTGAATTGAAGAACACCGGACCGGTGAGCATTTGGCATTTTCAGAAAAATCCGTTTCGCGATTGTGCGATCGAAATCTTTTTCTTACGCTGCTCGTTCCCTATTGAAGACACGCCGCGTGAATTCACACGAGCGCGAATGCAAGGAGAATCCAGGGAGAGAAGGGGGGGAGGGGGGGCGTATTACAGTGGGGACGAAATAATTTCCTGGTGTCCTCCGCAGTCACGAAGGACGAAGAACGGAAGCGAACTGGTCTTTCACAAAGTTTCTTGGACACTCGAAGAAGCTTCTCCCTCTCCTGCGAGAAATTGCCGGATAATGGTCCCCGGTAGACGGAGCGACCAAGTGATCCTTACGGGATAAAGGGTGTGTCGCACACGTACGTACAAAAGGCGCCTGCTGCGTGCGTGTGTGCACCGGTTCCTACAAAGCCTCCCTGCTCCTCCCTGCTCCTCCCTGCTCCTCTCTGCTCCTCCCTGCTACTCCCTGCTACTCTCTGCTCGTCCATAGAGAATCTCAACGGAAAGACCAAATCTCTACATCGTCCTTTTCGACGTAATGATTGCGCCGTGCGGCGCTTCGCCCTTTGCTACGCCAAGCCCACCCTCGTGTATTTCGTCGCTCGTAAATGTCAGTTAATATGATCGACTCATGAATAACTCGAAACTATTCGTAGCAATCAATTATGCGTATCGTCGTGTCGTACACGCAATTACGTAAAAGTCAAGTCCACCGGACACTGTTTGCGAAACTAAGAGTTCTCCAAATTAAGTTTGCTAAATCGAAAAACAAAATCTGAAGAATAAACGCCTCTCTATGTGTGCAATAAGTATGTGTGTTTTGTAATTTTAAAAGCAGTTGTATAATATAGCAACTATAATATAATAAACTATAGTAAATAAATTTCGAAAATTACTAGATATAATATTAAAAGATACCCGTACGTTATTTATACCCCTGTAAATCGCGGGCAATCGTTATATTATTTTGTTATAAATGGTTGATTGTTACAAACGTCAATTTGATTGAAGTAACATTTATAATAACAAATCCAATGTGTCCAATCGTTTCAGACAATCGGTCAGCTAGTGACTGGCGAACTCAACTAGTGAACTTTTTAAAATAAACTTTAATTATTAGGTAAATGTATGTACTCGTTCACTAGAGCTTGGAAGGGAATTTGAATAAAGAACGTTGACACTTAATTTTCGCCACATCGCACGATAAAAATGATCGAAACAAGAGTAGCAAAGGTGACTTGGCGAGAAGATTGTGATAAAACAGTCTTAATCTTTCGCTGAAATGTTTTGCGCACATTCGAAGAAAGAGGTCCCTTGTATTTTTTTTTCTATAGTCGCAAGTATCTCTTCCCTTAGCATTAAGTATAAAGAAGTGGATATCTCTTTCCCCGTTTGCGATATAATGGGGGCTCGTCGAGTTTCTCTTCGCTACCGAGAGTACACCCACCCACTTGGTAGCGAGCCACCTCGTGATCTCTCCGACCTACTCAGAGAAAGAGAGAGAGAGAGAGAGAGAGAGAGAGCGCGCGCGCGCGCGCTAGCGACCAACTCAGAATCCCCCGCGGTCGAAGGCACTGGTCCGAGAAATTCAATTACTGCTAAACTTCTCGACCGGAGACTCTCCTCGGTTCTATACTAGTGTAAGCACTCTGTTTCGAAGATCGGCCAGAAAGACATCTTACGTATCTCCCTCGTCGCGCAGGTCTCACAGGTACGCGCGGTACATTCGGGATCGTAATTGAAACCAGGTGCACGCGAAGGGTTTCCTTGTAGTGACGGGATAGTATCTGCGTTGCTCTCTCTCCTCTCTTTCTCTCTCTCTCTCTCTCTCTCTCTCTCTCTCTCTCTCTCTCTCTCTCTCTCTCTCTCTCTCTCTTCGTGGATTCTACTTTTTTTTACGACATTAGTTTATCGTATCAACAATCAATAATATTATTGTAAAATGGAATTGATTCGATAGACTCCACACAAGTGATTTTTTTTAGTAAACTAACTGCCGGGATAGTAAATTAAAAATGTATGTCAATTTCGTTAATTTCGTACGATTAAAGAGTAAGATCTGAACTATTTATAATTTTTTTCATTTTGGTTTTTCCTTCCCGAAAATAAACCAAAGTCAAACAAAATGACATTCAGACTGTAAATGAAGCAAACATAATCGCGAAATATTTTACAGATACTAAGTATGATAGAAATCTTACGTGGCACTTAAATTTGTTAATCAAAGATTGTTGGTTTACCGATGCGTAGTTTCATCGATGCCGATATTTCGATCGATATTCCTCACTTTCCTCCAGATCTAGAAATTTGCGTGTTTATATAGACACAGCCCCCGAATGATATACTCCAAACTTTTAATCCTTAATTACTTCTGGAAATTAGAGAACATTCTCGCCTTCGATCTTTCCGTTCTTTTCATCGGCGACAGAATCCATGTCCCGTAAAGAATCGGGAAAGCGTTTCCCCTCGCAGGAAGAAAATGTTCACTCACGATATTCTTCGTCGACATCGTTTGCCCTTTTTTGCACGCTTTGAATTCGCCTGGAAGGCGATCGCTATCAGATCTCATGCTCTCCTCGTCTTCTTCGTTTCTTCCTTGCTCTTTATCTAGTATTCTACGTTATACTACGGAAAGCATATTGTATACTTGTAATAATAAAAATTATTACGTATACAACAGCGACGGAAAGCGTGCACGAAGATAAAGGCAAATTGCATTTTATGCAATTCGAGACGTGTAATGTAGCATTTAATAATATGTAACGTTCTTTTTCTTTAACATTAAATTGTATTTTTATTTTACTCATTCGCTTATTATCAATATTAAAAAATATAAGATTAATTTATCTAAAACATTGTCTAATTTAGATTTTCTCAAAATTGTTGATAAATAATCAGTCGCGCGAAAGACGATAAATTGCACTAGCAAGGGGTAAACGGTGAGCAATGAAATGGGAAATGGAAATCGCGCCCGGCATACTCTTGTTGCAAGTGCGAGCTGAATGGACAAGCGATGTAACGCAACATCGCGACGCAGATAGATTTTATTAACCACAACTGCATTTGCACGTGAGCGCAACGAAGGGCAATCTCTTTCGAATGTCACTAGCAGAGGTAACAATAAAGTGCAATATGAGCGATAGAAAAGCGCTACATAGTGTTCGTAACAAGTCGATAATCGATTGCAATTGAAATAAAGTGATATCCGACCGGGGAAAAAGAAAGAAA
This sequence comes from Vollenhovia emeryi, assembly GCF_000949405.1. NCBI lineage: Eukaryota > Metazoa > Arthropoda > Insecta > Hymenoptera > Formicidae > Vollenhovia > Vollenhovia emeryi. The sequence continues at coordinate 3,793,659 of NW_011967240.1, read as the reverse complement.
GAATGGCCGATGGTGTGACGTGAGCAGAGACACTCTGGACATAAATGTCTTCACTGCCTCACATTTACTGTTAAATTCGATCTAATCCTAACATTCGTCTAATGTAACGTGTCTAAGTGAGAAACGCTTGTAACATGAAAAGTACAATTACAAATATAACCGTATATTTCTGAATATACGGTTGGCAAGATATCTACACGTTGAGATCTCTCCTCTCTCCTCGAACGTCTGAATTGAAAGATTTCCAAGTGTTACGCACAGTAGGTTCGTCGTCAAGGAAGCACTGAAAAGAAAAATTTCGCTACCATAGCTAATCATGGTTTGCTTGAAATATTTTGCTGCCATAACTATAAATTTCTAAACCACAGCAAACGGTTTGCTATCGCATCTAACGCAATAGGTACAGTAGCAAAATATTTAGCTATCACAACTAAATATTAGCTGGCCATATTTTACAACTGAAACTTAGTTGCCGCAGGAGTTTTTAGCTATGGCAACTACATTTTTCTTTCCGTGAGGTGTCGCGAAGCAAGGTGTGTCAGTAAGGTGCAAGGTCAGAGGTTTAGCAGAGAAGTGAGAGCGTACTCGAGTATATCCTAGGATGTAAGCCCGTGAGCGCACTTCTCACTTGTACCGTACAGGGCGAGAACAGGAGTCGTCCTGGAAAAGAAGTTTGCGGAAGGAGAACGAAAGGGTCGAGCGAGCGGGCGAACGGAGAGAATTAAAGGCCGCCACTAACGAGTACGACTTTCGCTTCGAGTGGCATTCGAGTGTAATAAGGGCCCGCGAGCTTGTGACCATTATTTACTTAACAACATTATGGCCTGCGGCCACTTGCCCTACTTAAGGCGTGGTACGCACGTTCTTAATGGCCACTCGTCCGCAAGTCCCGCGTGTGCCGAACGCACATGCGCGCCCGCTTCTTAGTCGCGTGCCGCCGATTATTATTGCGCCCGTGTATATGTATATATCGAGAGCTTTTGCCAAATAGCGATACTCTACTTTCCCGCCCTGACATCGAGTTGGAGAGCGTTCTGCGTTCAAATTGAAAATCAAGGATACTGCGCTTCGGACGCACGAGACACGTGCACATTTACATTTGCAGTTGCGCGTATTACGTAGTTACGCGCTGGACAATTTTGATGGTTTTTGTTTCTAATAAAAGAGACGATTTGTGTGGGCGATACGTGAAAAACGAAAGGGGAGGTTCTCTCGCAAACTTGAAGCAATGTCGGTTCACTTACCGACAACAGCGTCAGTCTTCTCGACCTTGGACTGCCGATACTCGTCCTGGGTGGATCTCTTCCGCGGTAAGAGACCACATTCCGCGGGCTGATGCTGAAGCTGCGTCTGGATGTGCTGCGCGGCAGCGGCGGCGGCGGCCGCCGCGGCCGCCGCGGGTATCGCGATACCCGTCGGACTCGCTACGTGCGCCGGGTGCGGGGGCGGACTACCAGCTGGCGTCGCACCGGCGGCCGCCGGTAGAACGGGGGCAGTATTGCAGCTGCCGGCATTGTATTGCAATTGCAGGCCCAACTCGCGCGCCTCGCTCTCCTCCTGGGCCTGTTGCCGCCTGAGCGCGACCTAAAACAAATTTATTTCTCGCTACAGAAGGATGAATCGCTAAAACGTGCCATTAATATCACTACAGATTTGCGTCTTAATACAATACCCGATAAGGTGCAATTTCATGGACGCTAGAAACCAGCGGCAAATGAGTTCTAGTGACTTTTCGACGTAGGGAGGGAAAAAGTTGAGACCGTCTCAACTTTTTCAGTGTGCCGTGGTGTGACTGGGTGTCGCAAGGACTGCGTTCAGAAACACCACCCGAGTACCCCAGCGTATTATTCTATCCTTGTTGCTCACCGTATGTTAAACAAGGATAAAATGATACTCTGGGGTACTCGGGTGGTGTTTTTGAACGCAGCCAGCGGTGGTTTCACGACGCTCATATTTTGCAACTACTTCTCCTTCCCTAGGCGAGCGGTAAATTTAGTCACGTGACTATATTTGACGCTAAATCATAGCGTCAATGAAATGGGACCTATAGAGTTACTCTTCCACCCTCCCCCCCCTTCTCCTCCTACATCACGAGCACGTGAAAAGATGACAATTGAAAAGATGTGTTGCTCATTCTGTTGGAGAAAGCTAGAAAGTATAAGCCGCGATCCTTATCGAGGCTACCTGACAACGAGACCAAGTCTCAAGTGCGTGTATTGCAATGATATAATTTAGCATCCTGTATCTGTAAATCCAGAAACGGTATTCTGACGGTAATAGCTTACAGAAGAGAGGTAACCGGGATAATCTCTACTTAACTTGTGTGTGTATGTATACTAAATGCAAGTAACTTGGACGACGTATGTGTAACAACACGTGTTGCCGCACATGAATGCGAAGGGGAAGCGAGACGATGAAATTAAGATGATGAATTTATGGCGTTTCAGGAAAAGCGGTAAAGTATTAGCAAAGTGCTAATTAGCGATTAATATAATTAATTAGAAACATTTGATCAAGTTTTTTTATCGCTATTCAGTTCACTTGCTGATTCTATTCATGTCCCCGTTACGGTGATTATGAAATCTCGGCGTGTAACAATCGATTTTCAGGTACGTTTTATCTCGACCTTCAACGTCAGCCTGTAGATATCTTAACAGTTCGCGATACATCCCTCTAATTAACAATTGTTGCAAAAGCGATTTCAACGAATCACTGTCGGTGGTTTTTACATTATTTTTCAAACCTATCCACGCATTTTCATTTCGTGCATTTCCTTCTGATGAAAGTTGCAACGTCAGGAAAGTGAAATTATTTTGCAGCCGCGTTACGCTACGTGGATACGTAAAGCAGTCCCTTCATATGACTGTCCATTAACACACGCTCTCTTTCGCGTTGAATTGGAGACAATCGAAAATGTCTGCGGCAAGGCGCCGATAATTTTGCCGAGTTCTACAAATAGAACTCCGCGTGATAGAAGAAGCTCGTATTTTGAAAACCGAAAAGCACATTTCTAACTTTACGGCGTACAGTGGTGAGAATTTACCTGAGCGGCCATGACGCGTTGCCTCTCGGCGATAAGGGTGCACTTGGCACACACGCAATCCCGCCATCGGCAGTAGCGCTTGTGCCCCTTGAGCGCGGACACGACTCCGTGATTACGGCATCGTGCACACTTGGGGGTCCGTTGATACCTCTCGGCACTGGCGCGCAGGAAGAACGCGGCCGGCAGCACGTGATGTTGCTGTTGCTGCTGCTGGTGCTGCATCAGTTGACCCACGTCCACACCGAGGCCGACGCCGCGGGGTAGCGACATGATCGCCGCTCGACAGGAGCCAACGGCACTCGCCGACAGGTGCGGAATCGGAGTGGAATCCGCGTGTGCTCCGAATACAATTGCTTGCTCCGCGCGGTCGCCGCGCGATCACCGGGCCGGACGCGAAGCCGCGTAGTCGACGACACTCGCACTCGCCCCCATGCCGGAAGGGGGTAGCTTTCGCCGAGGGGGCAACTTTCTCGGCGATCACGGAATCGATATCTTCGCCGGCGTACTGGCACGCGGCGCGATCGCGTCGCCTGATCGGGGGTCGGGGGTAATCAGGTTTTTACGCGCACCATCGTCGAGACGTGGCTCGAGATTCGACGCTTATTACAACCGTAGATGGGCAGGTGGTACTCTCTCTGGTAATTGTACGCGGCGCACGCGCCTTCACTTTCCTAAGTTGGTGCGCGGCCGTCTCGCGCGGAGAACAAGACCCTCTCGTTCGGCTGCCGGGGGCCGAAATGCGGAATCGCGTCCCGCGGCACACGCTCTCGCCCCCTCTCATTCCCTCTCGCTCGCCGGCATTGTCAACAATTGCAGCATCCCGGGTGAGTCGATTCAGGTAGCGCGCGCGCGGATAGACGGAGAGGCGGTAGTGCGGCGCGGCAGCAAAGTGGGAGCTCAACGGGGCCACAGTCGGCGGCAGGGAGAGAGAGGAGAGGGTGAGCGAGCGAGTATATGTGTGTGTGTGCGTGTGAGAGAGGGAGGGGAGGGATAGGGCAGAAACTAACGGTCCCCTCCATGCTCCACGCGAGCGCGAAATAAAACACTGTGCCACAGTGTTCCACCCCGAGACCTCGGCCAAACGCGACGTCTCACCGAGCCGCAGCCACGCCTCTACTGGCCGCCGATTGGCAGGCTCGCGCTGTACCAAACGGAGATGTTAAGAGTTTATATCTGTGGAGTGAAAGGGGGACATACCTAGTCGCGTATCCACCTACCTTTGCCCACTCACCCCGAGGTCGATCGTGTGTATCTTCCGCGCGGCGGTGATGGTGGTGATGGTGGTGACGATGATGGGATGGTGACGGTGTGGTGGAGGTGGAGGTGGAGGTGGTGGTGATGTTGAAGGCGGCGGTGCTAGTGGTGGTGGTAGCGATAGCAATGGTGATGGTAGCGACGGCGGCAGCGGCGGCGGCGGCGGTGGCGGTGGCGGCGGCGGCGGCGGTGGCTGCGGTGGTGGTAACGGTGGTAGTGGCAACGGACAAACACATTACTCTTTTATTTAAAACCCGTTCTGGCATCAAACACAATGCGAAGCGATGCTCAGACGTTTCTCTACGCTCCGCCTTTTGTTTCAGCCGACTGTTCTTAACCACGCACGCCTTCCCTCCCTCTCTCTCTCTCTCTCTCGCTCTCTCTCGAAATGCGTCTTTGCTTTCTTTTCCTTCTTTTCCTTCTTTCTTCCCTTCATTCGTACATATCTTACTTCGGTCCTCTCCCTCTCTCTCTCTCTGCTCGCTGTTTTCCCTCTTCCCCCTTGCATTCTACCCTCCATCATCCCTCTCTCCCATTCGGTCTCTTTCGTTGGATACGGTCTATAAACCGCAACCAACACCGTCATCGCGACGAGTCTTCTTTGAATCATATTGTACAATGAGATTTGAATAGAGAAGGGAGGAGGGAAAAGGAGAGCAGAGACCCATTGTCGTTTCACCAATGGCGGCCGATTTTATAGTGATCTAATGTACAGATGTTATTTACCCCGCAATGAGAATAGAATAAAAGCATTGTGCGCATTATGATTTGGATCCCATATCTCGCTACGTTTCTATACCTACCCTCACCCTATCTAGCCCTAACCCACCTAATGCGCGTGGTATACGTGTAATGTAGACGTGCACATAAAAGTTGCTCACGTTTCCGAACCTCCCGTCTAAAGCTCGAAAAGTAACAATCGCGGTGTCGATTATCTCAAACGGATACACTCTGCGTTATCTTACCTAGTTTACGAATGTACAAATTCGCCACATCATTCACGAAGAAGCAGTATTCGGTATGTAAGTGATTCTGAGCAAAGGAAAAGGATTCACAAAATCACATATCAACTGGTGTTTTTCAAGACCATATATGTCAAAGGTTAAAAGTGAAAAACATGCAGTTGTCCACTTACCAAATATATTTCATACGCCCTTTTTACGGGCGGCTCGCTGAATTATTATCATTGGTAAATAATTGTGCTTGTCGTAAATCGTAACGTAATAACGCGTCACGCGCAACCCCCAATTTCCACTCGGTCAAATTATCCACATTGTAATTTAGCAATCGATGAAATTGAATACGTCTGCTGCGAGCATCATCGAGAGCGTCATAACGAGGGAGCATAAATACAATCGCGACGGGAAATGACTTTTTTCGATGACGCTCACGGAAAGATTTTTCATTTGACGGCGAATTTGAGCAATAGTAAAAGTATTCCAAGAGAGAGAGAGAGAGTTGACGTTGGCATTTACGTAGCTGTATACAGCACGGGCACGGACATGGACACGGACACGGATACGGACCTTTTTTACTCTCGCACATTGGCCACTCAAAGTGAACGTACATGGGGGAATCAATAAACCAATAGGTTCGCCAATACATGCCCGTTCATTAAGTATCGTGTACTTTTTGTACCAAAATCCGAAAAGCAAACTCGGAAAACTCGGTATGAGGAAAAAGGTATGAGAGCAGATGGAAACGTTATCTATTAAAAGTCGTTTCACTTTCCTCTTTCCTAGAGATCCAATTGTGATCGAATCATTCATAGGAAGATGAGTCGTAAAACTATTGTACAAAAACTGATTGCAATTCTATAAAAAAGCAATTTGACAATTAATATGTGCGCGCGGACGTGTAAATTTGGCGTTGTAAATCTTTATCATACAGATAAATGTCTGTCGTACAGATAAGTGACGCTCTTCGGGCGTTCGATAGAAATGATAGATGGTAAAGGTTCGTTGGAAATTCCTTTTCCCACGGTCTTGATGTCTTTGTGCCCTCGAAATGTTTCCGAAAGTATCGGACTTATCTTTGATCCAATTGCCCGGAAGAACGTCATTCGCCCACGCACACTCGAGATTTTTCGCGAGATCGCGTGCACTCTTGGATAAATGGTGCAATCGAGATCAAGATGATGGCAATATCGAATTACGATGTTTGCAAACGTTGAATTCACTCTTGACACTACACGGACAGCCGGTCGAATAAGAGCCGCGATCGGATAAGTGAGATTAGATTATAATCGCCACGCAAAAGCCTCCCCTAGAAGAAAGTGCAGGTATAAGAAATGCTTAGGCGACGTTTCGATCTTGACGGATTTCTTCTCAGCGTACCGAGTAAAGTGTCAATCTGTTTGCTCGATGAGCATCATAATCCGAAGGATCATTCGAACGTGCTTGTTACACGCAGAGATATTATATTAGGTACTTGAATAAGTTTCCGCCGTTTACTGATGGATGGTGTTCGCAGTACTGTGTGCACGTAGCTTAAGATGGTAACACATCTATATAGAAGTATTACAATCATGCTTTAATATTCAGTATTGCCATTTGATAGCAGTATAAACAACGAATTTTACCACTGCATTGAAAATGTCGGATTTTTGTACCGACAAAACAGCATTTGCGGGAGGTCTTGCTCCATTATTTCATTTTAAAGAAAAGTGCAGCTGAAAGCTATCGTTCCCTCGTGGAATATTATGATGACAGTGCTCTAGCCGAAAGAAGTTGCAGAGAATGGTCTCAACAGTTTAAAGATGGTGACTACGACGTGAAAGACGAAGAACGCTCTGGTGCACCAAATAAGTTTGAAGACTACTACGAGCTGCTGAAACCGAATGAAACTATCACTGCTGATCGCTATCGAGGACCGATAGTCAATCTGAGTCGATCATTGAAAGAAAAACGTCGGGAATATGCCAAAAGGCATGACAAAGTCATTTTTCAACATGACAATGCTGGACCGCATGTAGGGAGACCGGTTAAAGAAACATTAGAACTGCTCGGATGGAATTATTTACCTCACCCGCCGTATTCACCGGACCTTGCGCCATCGGATTACTATCTGTCTCGATCAATGCAACACGGTCTTTCGGAGGAGCATTTCACTTCTTGTGAGGATATCCAAAATTGGCTCGATGAGTGGATCAGCTTAAAAGAGGCATATTTTTTTATCGCGGAATCTATTTGTTGTCCGAAAAGTGGCAGAATGTTATAGCTAACGACGGAAAATACTTTGAATGATGTATTGTTTATTCTTCTATTTCACTAAGCTATATAAATTTGGAAAAAAAACGGCGGAAACTTATTCAAGTATCTAATATAACGTATACCGCGGTGAAATGATAAATTGTCAAAAAATTTAGGGACACCTGTGCGGTGAAAATCTCCTCTTTTCGTGGGTGCCGGAGGAGGATCCTTCCCCGCTGTCGCCACTCGTCGTATACAGGTTTAGAATTTCATTAGCATGTTCAGCTAATTTAAAATGTGTATACTTTTACAATGAATTTTAAATCAAACGAAATGCTTAAAACAACTGTCCACTCTGTGTTTGCAACGCAAATACGTGTAGGAATTGAAGAATTGTGTTCTTATCGTACGTAAAATTGACTCGAGACCGCGCTTCTTTGTTGAAGATTACTTCAAAGATCTTGGTTGTCGTTTCATGGATAGTTGTAGAAGTAATCTTTCTAAAGTATATACTATACATATATAAATTTCTCGGTAATTGCCAAGAAGAATCTCATACTCTGGATGATACCACCACACATATAATATATCGGTGCAGACACGTTATCCATGTGGATCCATATACCTATTGGCGCGCACCATTCAGGTCGCTGTCGGATCGCGATGAAGCTCGCGCGATCTCGTCGCGATCTACCGCGCTGGTGAAATACCGTATGACTTTTTGACGTGCTTTTAACAGATTGAATTGAAAATGGCTCCGTGGCTCTCCCGATATATCCGCACCGAGCGCATATCCATATCCAAACCGAAGCGACCGAACGAACGGACAGGCGAGGGAGACACGCGAGAGATATATAATTCTTCTTCTCCTCTCTCTCTCTCTCTCTCATCCCTGATCTACCTAGCCCTGGACTATCCGCCACCCTCCGTGTGGACTCCGTTTCTCTCTTTTCATTTTTGCACATTCGCTGATGCGGCACATCGCAAGCTGCGCCGGCGGAAACGATCCCGATAGAGAAGGGGAGGAGGAGGAGGAGGAGGAGGAGGAGGAGGAGGAGAAAGAGAGTGGGACTGGACCGGTCAGTCCGTGCAAAAGTCGCGGAGGGGGCGAGCAGAAATAATGTCCTGGCTCATTTTTTAAAGCCGCCCCCGGATCCGCCGGTAGGATGGTGGTCGAGACTCTACGGGGAAAAAAAGTGACGGACGCGTACAAGTGTAGGTGCGCCCGCACACGCTTGGATCCGATATTACGGCGCAATAGCCCGACATAGGGCCGGCGGTGGCCGGTCGGTCCGCCACCGGATGTGAAACGGTCAAAGCCAAAAAGCACTCTCCGCCGAAACGGGCTATATATTATCCGCAACCCTTCAAATACAGAACCGTCCGCGAAGAGATCCATACATAACGTATAACGTATAACGTATAACGTATAACGTATAACGTGTGCGTAAGCCCCACACTCGGCCTGCGGAATCCCGCCCGGCTTATCGTCCGTACCGAGAGAGAGCTTTAAGCACTTGCGTCGAGTCAATTTCAGCCTCTTCAGGCAACTTTTCTTCCTTCTCTTTTACACAAGTAATATAAAATCACTAAGTTAACTAACGCGTACACACTCTCTCTTATTGCTAAATGATACAATTGTACACATTTATCATCAAATTTGGTTTATGGCAAGGATTATCGGTATCGAATGTGTCGATACCCGGGGCACTCTTGTTATCGCGTAAATCGTGGGAAAAAAGGAGCGGTAATGATCATTCCGGCTTGTTTTTATCCTTCCGTTAGAGGCTACTTCGTTAGGAGAGCAGTGCGGGTTTAAAAAGTATGTAAACAGTCTCCTATCGTATACAGACAAGGTGGGCGTGGTTAAGAGGGGTTGCGAGTTCTCGGTTACGCACTCGTCGACCAATGCGAAGGCTTTTACCGTCTGGCAACTGTTGCAAACGCAAGCGCCGTCATGCCTACCTCTGCGAGCTCGCTATAGGCCATCGTATCCGATGACGTACAGGCGCAGACTCGAATGCTGGGTGAGAGAACTTTGTCACGGGTGCGCGCGTGAGTGTGTAAGCTGCGTGCGCTGTGTGCGAGAGCGAGGCTATTCATTCATTTTCCATTCTCCAGTCTACCACTTTGTTCTCTTAACAATATAATAACCTTCGCTCGCGCAGAAAGACGTTTACATAAAGATTAAACACTCGTCGATGTAACTTATTTTATTTTTCTGCTCTCTCCCTCTCTCTTCATTTTCTTATTAACCCTTTGCGGCTCAATATGGGAAAGATGTAATATAAAAAAAATATTTATAAATAACTCGGCTGTATAAAAATTTTGTATTCTTTGTTAGTTGAAAAACATTAATAATATAAATTGAGAATGTATCCCATGTTTGTAAAAATGACGCAAACACTGAATGACGTACATACACTGATAGGAAAATATGGTTGCAGTTACCACAATGGCTGTGTTCAGCAGAAGTTAGCGCTTAATAAGCGCTTTATGCTGATTGGATAGATCTAGAAAAATAGCTCTGTTTCAGCACAGATCTGAAAGTATAATCCAATGAGCGCAAAGCGCTTAGCAAGCGCTAACTTCTGCTGGACACAGTCAATCTCACTATAATTCATAGTCATTTTAGGAGCCAACCCTCCACATTTTTATAATTCTCTCAACTACGTAAGTTATGGTTGACCTAACAATGTATTACAGTTCTCATAGACACAATGGCTACGTTGAGCAGAAAAAACTGCTTTGCAACTGTTGTACAATTCATTTATCTGATTGGCGTATACTCTTACATTCACTCAAGATGAAGAGAATACGCCAATCAGATTCACGAATTTTACAATGGTTGCAAAGCAGCTTTTTCCGCTGAATGCAGCCAATATATTGGTCTATGCAATTTATAATATGGTTGTCACAAACCAAAACGAACTTTTAATTTGGTAAGGTGTACTATAAATATTGCAATAACAACCACAAGTAAAATTTCGATCAACTATATGTAATAGTAATAATCGTACTTACATTGGGAGTAATATTCCCCGCTTTTTATTATATATACAATTGCGTTCACTATGTTCATTGCTTGCGTCACTTTGCACTCATAAGGAATAGTACAAGAGCGCGTCTAAGAAAAGACAAGTAATCTTGTATGAATGTATAAACTTGTCCGTATGTATATCATCCTACGCGATTTTCTTCTTACGAGAAAGTCTTATACCGCGCGTCCCTCTAGCGAGGACATTCCGAACCACTTAATTTTTGTTTACCATGTGATTAGTAAGGCGGATGATAAGAAATGTAGTTAAATTCGCTATTATTGCGATTGTATTTACTATATAAAAATAATTAACGAATGTACTATTCATTACCTGGACATTTTAACAGAATAATAGTTAAAAGCTTATATTTTATAGTAAATTTTTTTAATAAATTGGCACCACTGTGTCTATACGGTTGCTATTACCAATATTATAGTAATAATTACTATAAAAATGATATTCCTGACTACAATTATTTTACCATGCAATTATAGTTTCAAATACTACATAGTTTTCTGTCAGTGTGTACTTTACAGTCACAAAAATCACAAAAAAACAGCTCATAATAATTTTACAGTAAAACAGTGGAACGCAAAGGGTTAATATAATTTAATTAGTTTTGTTCACATCAATTCACACTCGAACAAAACGTTGTACTCGTGTTCTTTTCACACTAAGATATCATCTATAATTATAATAGAAGACACGATTGTTTCCATTGAACGGCAAGATAAATTTATTTCAGATACCACAACCGTCATTGTAACAGTTAGGCAACGTCGGATTTTCACATTGACAAATGTATCACTTTCTTTTCGTTTTGTCGTTTAACGATTCCTCGGAACAACGTTCCAGCGCGAAAATCATGCTGTCTATTATTTGACTCGTGCTGCTGTAGAAATATTTGTATTTCTCATCGGCTTTCGGATGACGATTGTAAATATCTTCCATAAACTCGCCGTCCGGCGTGAAGAAGAGGATCCTTGGAACGTAGGTACCGTCTGGTTGAAATCTGGCTTCGTCTTGCGCGGGAATCTCATCTTTCCTCACACCCACCATAACGAAGCTGCATCGTCACGAAGGTACATCGTCAACGAATTGAATGTTACTCCTATTAATTTGTATTTCTTTCTCTTTCACTTGCGCGCAGTTAAATTTGTCGTAAAAGACAAGTCAAGTACAGTTGAATGATTTTCTCCACTTACACGTAACTGCAGACTCGAGATTGTCGACATTACAAAGCACACATATGTGCTAAATCGAGATCGTAATGCACTTTCTTGGTATTATATAATATATAAAACGAAATGGATAGCAGACAGGAATGCGTGCGCGTGTTTTCAGCGCAAGCTAGCAAGAAAATATAATAGTTGCTTACCGCTGGCTGAGATCGTGGATTCTGATCGAGTTGGTAAATTTAGGCTTCAATTTCTCGCACGACGGACAGCCCGGCTTGTGGATCAGCAGAAATATCGGCTTCCTGTAAATTTTCGCCTCTTGGAATCCCTGTTGCAGATTCCTCCATTTGTACATGTGTCCAAAGCCGCGGTTGGTATCGTCGTCAGCGGCAGCGACATTTCCGAACACGCAATAATAGCTGATACGTAGTAACAGATCAAGGGGGTAACGTTTAGAGAAGCGAGACATTTTTAACGCCTCGTTGTATTTGACTGTATTATGCGTATAACTGTGTACGGCCACATGGCGCGATTTCGATTCTTGGAGCTGCGCGGCCAACTTCGCGGCGCTTCCTTCTCAAACGGCATACGAACGCCATCTACCGTCGGCGGAGTAACTAAACGTGCAACGTGATGCGAGCGACTCAGAAGGTAACACATACGGCACATTTTCGAGTCGGATCGGCGCGTGTTTCTCCAAATTCTTTACGGCCACGCTATCAATAGCTGCTTTCCTTTTACACTCAAGTGATATTGAGTCACTCAGTTATATGAGTATTTTATACTCGAATATGACGTCATTAATGTGAGTCTATTAAACTCACTAAAGCACGCGGTCTCGATCGTGCGCAAAAACTCAGTTAAATCCGGTTGAATCTCACTTCTCAGGAATCAAAAGGAACATGCATTCAACCGAGTTATGACGTCACAAGTGAGATTCATTTGAGTTTTCATGTAGAAGGAAACTACTAGTACGAACAAACCGTGCAATTTCTTTTGTAACAAAACTATTTTTCCCGCGATCGCAACTGCCCCACCCTCGACGGTGGACGTGGCATTTTACACGCGCTGTATTACATTCTAATGATTTTCAAATCGCCATTTCTTGGCGCGCGCGTTTCACAGCCACGGTACGAAGCGCCTTTCTTCCCTCAGCTCTCTTTCGGCGAAGAAAGGACACCCGTGAGTGGGCCGCAGCCTGTAACTTGGCGCCTTTACGATTATCCTACTTGGTCTCGCGCTACCTGGCTTTTATCGCGTTGACTCCACGTCACTTCGGCTTTGTTCTCTGTTCCGTACCCTCTGCCCTCTACTCCACATTACATATTTCGACCCGTGTCGTGTGTGTGTGTGTGTGTGCGATGGTCGCGACTTGAGTCATTTTCTTACGTGTTTCTTACATCCGTGACGTCCGTGACGCAGGTTCGACAGGTTAGCTGTCTGAGCAGTCCGTGCGTCCCCTCACCCGCGTCGTGTCAACATTAAACAGTGGGAATCGGTGGGAATGGTGGGAAACACGCTTGTTCTACACGACTGCTCACGCTTTTTACCAATCGTGCCGGACCGCTAACCAGCTTGTCGTTTCATGGAAAGTGTCGCGCGCGCATCACCTCGAGATCGCGGTACACCGCACCAGGTCGCATTCCAGGATCTCGACGGGTCGACGGTACAAAATGAAGCCTTTAATCGAATTCGAAGAGTGCTTACGAGATACTCCCAAGTTTCGGTAAGATCACTCGCTTCTCCCCTGGCAATTGGCCACCTAATTACCCCTGTGTCTCGTGCATAAACGAGCATGTCGATCCTCCCTTTCCCTGTATCCGCTATTACCCGCTTCTGGCTTCGAGGCTTGTACGGAATGTTGTGCGTAAACCATAAACTTTGCAGATCGTGCATCGAAGAGCTGGAGAAGAATGTGGATCAGCTTGAACAAAAGTTAGATAAGGTGTCGTATACTCCGCAACGTCTTGCCTATATATCATTGATTTCGCTACTGCGTCCCCATCTGGGAACAGTTCCAGGTAATGTGCGTACACTAAATGGCTCCGTCATCTTTTTACAGGTATTGAAAAACTGCAGTTTAACCATCGATACTGGGAAAGCCTTTGTTGGACAGCAAAAGTAAGTTTCGTACGTCTATCTACTCTTTGACTGTTCCGTTGTCAGTCAAATAGTCTACTAGTTAGATTTGACAGGACCTCCTCCCTTTGTCGGATCAACATTGTGTTATATTTATATATGCATCCTTTTCAACGTGTATATTTGCAATATTTGTATCTTTCTACAAAATCCTAAATATTTATGTAATTAATATCTTTCCCGTAGCCAATTCGCCAATAGTCTATGGGAATTATCTTTATACTTCAGCGATGATCCAGAAATAATGGCATTTTTAAACAAGCTTATTCACGCTCTGCAAGAAATGAACAAGTATCACACAATTTTATTGGACCAAGCTTCTAGAACTGTGATGAAGGATCTTAATAGTTTTATCAAAAGGTAAGAAAAGAGGGTTTATTCGACGCCGTCTCGTTTCTCAAACTGGAGTTGACGAAATTCAACCGTGCCTTTCCAGCGATATCAAGAGAGCGAAAGAGACTCGGCACTACTTCGAAAGGATTTCCGGTGATCTTGATATTGCGCTGAATAGGAATTCCCAAGTACCGAAGTCCCGGCCTGCGGAATACGAAGAGGCATCGAATATCCTGTCGGCTACTCGCTCGTGTTTCCGACACACTGCGTTAGACTATATTCACGCGTTAACGATGCTGCAAGCACACAAACGACACGAGATATTAGGCACATTACTGAGCTACATGCACGCATGTATCACTTATTACCACCAAGGTAGCGATCTCGCTCAAGATTTAGACCCCTTTCTGAAAGATCTCGATGAAAATTTAGTTAAGATGAGAGGTGATTCGAATAAACTTGAAAAAGAAATGGAAAATCGTCATATTTATGTCAATAATCGAGATCTAATCCCCTCTCTGGTACCTGGCAATTCCAAGATGGAAGGCTATTTATTTAAAAGGACCAGCAACGCTTTTAAAACTTGGAATAGGAGGTGGTTCTGTTTGAAGGATCATCAACTGGTATACCGAAAGCGAACAGGCGACGAAGAATATACAGTTATGGAAGAAGATTTGCGACTATGTACTGTAAAACCCGTAGTTGATTGCGATCGGAGGAATTGTTTTGAAGTTTTAAGCCCGACAAAGTGAGTACAGGCTTGCGCGCGGTGATGAACACTGAAAAAGGCTATTCGATCTATTCGGTAAATTTTCATCAATATAAACCAAATAATTTTTATTTCTAATTTATAGGAGTCATATCTTGCAAGCGGACAGCGAAGAAACGTACTTGGCGTGGGTAACCGCGATGCAGCAGGCTATCGGTGCTGCTATTCAGAGAGGCATGAGTGTAGCTGCTAATGTTAATCCACACCAATTGCAATCGCATGATAGTAAGCATCCTGCTAGGCCATTGACAAAACTAAAGTCAAGGTGGGTGTCGTCGTTGCTATATTAGTTCGTGTCGAAAGAACGAGTGTGCTTTAACTTGACATTGAAATTTCAGGGTGTGGGAGCAGTTATTAAAGATCTCGGGTAACCAAGTTTGCTGCGACTGTGGTGACGTTAATCCGCGATGGGCCAGCATCAATCTAGGCATTACTCTTTGCATAGGTATATTTAATTTTTTTTAAATATACACATTTGTGCTTACTCAATATTTTTCTTCATACTTTCATACATAGAATGTTCTGGTGTACATAGAAGCCTTGGGGTACACTACAGCAAAGTTCGATCCTTAACTTTGGACGATTGGGAGCCAGAAATACTTAAAGTGATGGCAGAATTGGGCAATTCTGTCGTGAATAGCATATACGAGGCTCTGCCTATATCTCCCGATATCACTAAAGCTACACCAAAATGTAATGGGTACGTAATATCATGATGAGTTGATCAACTATCTCCTGTTTAATGGCAAAGAGAAACAAATCTTATCAAATTCTCTTACATCTCTCTTCTTTAGCAACGTTCGAGAAGCTTGGATAAAATTCAAGTACGTAGATCGTAAATTTGTAAAACCTCTGACTGATGTAATACCAGCTGGTCATCATGCTAGTCGAGAACAAATGCGATTTCGGAAATGGAGCGTACGTAAGCTACGCCGCAGACCACGCAGTTGCGATAAGATCGACAACAGTAACGAGACATTGTCAAGGTTGTCAGCTGTAAAAGAGAATCATCCTTCGACCAGCTCGGACGAAAGTAAACACACCTCAATCGATAGTTTGAATTCCGTTGACAAAGCGAAGAGAACGGAACGAAATTCCATAAGCTCGGATGACAGTGCTAATGTAGATTTGAAAAACAACTCCACCCTCTATGGAAAGATATTAAATCGTTCGCAGAACGACTTGAATGACGCTAATAAATATGTTAAGAGTACAACTACAACTCAGGGAAAAACAAAGGTTGCAAGCGGCGAACCGCTTGCGAAGGAACTTAATTCCATAGAAAGCGAGCTAAAGTCGAATACATTAACAGTGAATATTAATACATTTTCAGTCGGCGAGTCGGATGATAATTCCAATAGATCTGCCAGTAATAAAGTTAAAGACGACAATGAAAATGTTTCGTTGGGAAACAAAGATTCTCGATCGGAGAAGCATTGTAACGAGAAAGTAGAATCAGCTGCTATATTAATGTTTGGTTGTGACATACCGAAGCCTGCTATCGATAACAATTTAGAACTGAGTTCCGATCAGGATTCAACGGCTGGTGAGGATGAAGAATTTACCGATGAAGAAGATATAGAAAATCTACATCCTGAGATGCTGCTTTACAAAGCTGCAGCAGCGCACAATTTACCTGTAATGTGCGCAGCGCTAGCGGCCGGTGCTGACAAATTGTGGTCTAATGTTAATGATAAAAGCCGTAGTGCCCTGCATCAAGCGATAATAAGTGTATGTATGATACATTTTTTTTATACAATGTAACATAGTACACAAATACACAAGTATACAGAGTCTGTCCGAAAAGTATCGGAACGGATTTTTTTTAGCCCTAGGGGGGGGAGGTGGGGGGTGGTCTTCACCTGGGCAGGGACGTTGGTGAGGTATGTCAAGTATACGACGCGACCCGGCTCGGTTGAGAAAAAATCAGTCCCGATACTTTTTGGACAGACCCTGTGTTATATAACATAATGTACATATAAATTTTCTTTTTATGTTTTGAAATTATATCTCATATACAATGGGTCTCTGTCTGTCTATCTCGTTGCTTTTGCTGAAAAGCTTTAGAATTCAGAGACGTAATAATGACCATTTATTTTCTTGTATACAGGGTTCCGTTATGTCATGCGAATATCTTCTTCTGAATGGCGCGCGAATCAATTGTCAAGACGCCGAAGGGAAAACGCCGTTGCATTTAGCGACAGAATTAGGTAATAATATTATCTTTATGGTTTTTTTTCTCTCGAGGAGGACAGAATTTTACAAATGTGACTACATCTATATATATATATATATAGGACACACTGCACAAGTATGCTTACTTCTTAAACATCGCGCTGATCAACATATTAAAGATGAAAGCGGAATAAAACCTTTGTCGATTGCTGTAAAAGAAGCAAATGCCGATATCGTCACCTTGTAAGTATTGCATCTGTGAAATGTTATTATATATTATATCATATGTCAGAATATTTGTTTTATCATATGTGTCTGTGTCAGATTACGACTCGGCCTCCTAAATGAAGAAATGAAAGACTCTGAAATAGGTGTCACCGGTGATGAAACGTTTAATGACGTTGTCCGTGATTTTAGTCAGTTGGCTTGCTCGCATCCAGAGCGATTGCAACGTCGAAATGAAACTACAAATTTATCACATACGCTTGAATGAGGTTTACAAATTTGACATAACATTCACAAACATTTACAAATAAATCATATTTCATATATCACGAATTACAAAAGCGCGCGCGCTGCCCTTTAATTTGTTGCAGAATATCGATCGACATCTGTCGCATTAGTGTTAATAGAAGCTGGCATTTAAAATCGTTATGCACGAAAAATGATCGATTCCAAATGAACTATTCCAAAAACTGAACAATTGTAATTGTAATATCCAAAATAATTTGATTACACTCTTTCTTGATACAGCCCATTGTTATAACATAAAGTTAGTTAAGATAATTCGAGAGCTACGATGATTACCTTCCACTAATAATTTCCTATTCACTGAGTAATGCAAGACACCGAGAGATTTATAGCAAACCCATATACACTAGAATTATTGTATATATCCACTGAACTGTATATTGTAAAAGAATATATTTTTAGCGATTCGGTGCTTGGTAGAATAACAACGTATCACGAGATATCACGTAGCTTTTTTTAAATATCAAAGAGCAAAGATAGAGCACACACACACAAATATAAATACAGATAAAGATTACTTATAAATAACTTATATACATAGTGTAAAACCATATGGAAAGATTTGTTTAATTCGCATTACATTGAAAATCTTGCCACTATACAGCGTGAGTCGCTTAAAATCGGCTACCCAAATAATATTTCAGAAAGAAATGCTTCAAGTAAAAGTTGTTTGGTATCTAGGTGATCATTGGGTGCGATGGTGAAATGTTTTTTTAAGGTGGCGAAGCTTTGAAGGAGATTTTAAGGCCATCTTCGTTTTTTTTAAATGGAATCATGCACATTTTCAAACTTTTCAAACTTACGATTGTAGCTTTTTTCAAGACAGTTTCAATGGCCATAAAGATATTCAAAGTCACACAGACACGAAAAAAGATTTAAAAAATGTTCACCACACATGTGAACACTACCCGCTCGATACTACACAACTTTTACCTTAAGCATTTCTTTCTGCCCCCAAAATGGTATTACTTGGATGTTCTAAATGACTCGTCCTGTATAATAAATTTTTAATTCACTTATCTGGCGCGGTGGATATAATCCTAAGTAAAGTAAATTTTTTATATATACATATATCTATACTTTGTTTATCAGTGTTACAATTATCTACGATTTAACTCAATTTATTCATTCTGATCACGCACATCCCTCTCACCCACCCATTCACTTTTAGAGAGTGACATGACATTAAGAGAGTAATGAATGATTTTTACAAGTGTATAAGAAATTATTACATATATCATGGTGATATACAGTCTCATGTTAATTGATGAAAACGGTTTCTCGATATAGGTAAAGTGTATTTTCCTAATTTTTTATCCATTTATCGTTCGGTAATAAAAGAAAAATATAAGTTCTATTGCTAAACATTTTTATTTGTATACAAAACGCAAAAATTAGATCTGATTAATTTTTATACATTTTCTAATCAATAGTTGCATATTATGGGACAAAAGTGTACAGTGCAACCATATGGAAGTTAAATAAATTATCAATTAAACAATCAATTTTGATAAAACGCCTACATACTCATTTACTCGCACACATACACACCTCGCAATACGCACCTCTTTGTTAAGGAAATCAATGATGCAATATATACATATGTATATATTTGCCAATGATTTGTATGATACATGTGCGTGTTTTATTGCGTTTATATTTATAATTAACATTTATAATTACATGTGTATGTAAGTAGAATAGGCAATATACAAACATTCTTGATATAATCAACGTTGACATCACTGTGTCAGTGTAACACTGTATTAATATTTTATTTCATTTCTTGCGTAACACATTAAAATACATATGCGGGAGATGAAATTGTTAATACTGTGGACTTTAGCTGTTGCTCTAAATATTATATTAAGATGCATGAGTGTGAGTTTTTAATTAGGAAAATAATTTAGAAATATTGATGGTCGATAATTGCAACGAGAGAGAGAGAGAGAG
Source organism: Vollenhovia emeryi (assembly GCF_000949405.1). NCBI lineage: Eukaryota > Metazoa > Arthropoda > Insecta > Hymenoptera > Formicidae > Vollenhovia > Vollenhovia emeryi. Next base: position 3,774,052 of record NW_011967240.1, on the reverse strand, counting down.
AGAGAGAGAGAGAGAGAGAGAGAGAGAGAGAGAGAGAGAGAGATTTTAATAATGTTATCGTTGATGATACTTTAAGCAAGTGGTTCCAACATTGTTATCGATTTAATCTGTTCGTGAAAAATCTCGAGCTAAGAAGGAATTAAACATAAAATTTAAATATATGTATACATGTATATTTTAAATTTTGATAAAGATATATGGTATTAATGCGTAATATTTGTATCAATTTTTACAATTTCGTAAAATTACAATGGTCTTTTTATTACTTGAAATATCTGCAAGTATAAATATATAATATCTATATATTCTTTCGTATATATTTTTTTAATACACAACCGAAAAGATTTCGATACTATTTGAATTTTTACATTTGCATTTAATATCTTGTAATACCCGTAATATCTATACACACACGCACGCCCGCACAAACACGCGCGCGCGTCACGTTGCGTCAAAAATGTGAAAAGGAAATTTCCCCCATCATTGCCTGGTTGACGTTGACGACGACGATGACGACGTTTCTTAAATGTCTCGTGATAAAAATTGTACAATTTGGACTTTGCATTGCAATATCTCCATTCATGGGGCACGTAGGAGAAAAATAAAAACTACACGGTCGGTCTCGCGCGCGCGTTCTAGCTACGCTTATACTTGGCGCGGGACACTACCGTGTCACGTGTTTTTTACAATCTCTACATAAAAGCCTACCTAAAAAGTGTCAAATGCCTCAATTTACCATTAATTCAAACATCACGTTAAATATTACGAATTATTAATTTCTTACGAAATTTAGAAAGTACCTGTACGTGTATGTATATAATCTATTCAGTTCTTGTCAATGAAAAATTTTCTTAGGAGTACTCAAATTTTACTCGACAACGTGTAAGGAGTTTCGAATTTCTACGTTGCTACAATGTCAGTTTGAAATTTAACCCACCATTAAAAACTCGCTTGTAATATGAATTGTATGGAATCGAGGAAACGATAAAAAAAATGTTCATAAAATAACACTCGTTCTCATTATGTTTGGCTATATATGTGTAAAGAGTAAACGTTATATAGATAATGCGAACGGTGTACATGATTCTTGCATGCAATATTGTATACAAAGTTTACTATATCACAGAAAGTTGCCATCCTATAAAAATTTTGTGCCTATTAAGTACATGTATATTCTATCGTGCTTTTCACACACAGGGAGATATACGTTACACACTTGGGCGTTATTTGCTGTTATATTAGTTATTCACCCAGCGTCCACCTGTGCACAATTTGATACCGACGCGTTATTCGATCCACAAACTAAGCATGTTTCTGTCAAAGCAAAAAAATGCGTCGTTAAACAGAACTCGCACATATTCAAAGGGACGTAAATATCATCGACCAAAAAGTTATCGATAAATATGTCAACGGTAAGGAAACAAGTATTTCAACCTTTGAAATAAATTGTTTATTGGTTTTTTGAATGAGTTTAAAAGTTTTCGATATTGGAAGAGCATGATATGTAAATAGATAGGAACCCATACAGCACGCATGTCTAAAAGACATCTTTAAGGTATCTTTAAGTCGTCTTTTAGACATACATATCTAAAAGATGACTTAAAGATATCTTTCAGACATGCGTGCTGTATGGGAAGAGAGGGAGAGAGAGTTGTACGAGCAAAGATTTTTTATGTCGAATCAAATCGAATGAAATTAAATCTCGAGTCGTTGAAATATAATTTTTAATTAACTTCTCAGTTTGACGGAGGAAAATAACATTTTGATTACATACATATGTATATTGTAGGTATAGTATAAATTGTAAGAAAATCATTTTAGAAATTTTAGAAAAACATTTAAATATTTACTATAAAAATAACAAAATATACTTTATTTAATGTTGCAGTAACTGAAACAGGCCAAAAATCAGATAAATTATTAAAGTGCTTGAATATAGAATCCAAAATTACATTATAATTAACATCGAATAATATAATTAATTTTATTATCAGTACCTTTTGCTCTGGATCGAAAGGTAAGAACCAATCACATTCTATGATTTATACTTATTGTTACTGTTAGCCACTCGGTGAGCGGTTATAGTACTAAATGCACCTATTAGCATGTCTGTACTGTTTTATTTATTAATATGGAAAGTATGATTTTATAAAATTGACATACGTATGTACATATAGGTATATACAATTCGTATTTGAACTACCTTGATTTGAAAATATTAAATTGCTCTAATTTGAAGTACAATTCAAATAATTTAAATTTGAGTCGAATTGAATCTTACTCAATTCTATTCGTATTCGAATAGTTTGCACATCTCTAGCAAGAGAGTACACATTTATTTCAGTTACAATCTGGCGAATGCAATATTTGAATGAGATCTAATTATATTTTGCGTTACTGGTCGAAATATATTTGCCTAACAACCTTGATAAGTTATCTCTTGGAAAATATTGAAAGAGATGTACATTCTAGTTCTTGTTTAATCTCTAATCTATTATTTCTTGTTAGAAAGACATAAATTGACATAAATATAAATATTTTGAAGCGATATTTGTAACAAAATAATGTAATTATAATATATTGTAATTTTATATTATTTCAGTTCAAATTATCAATTTATAATAAGGTGCTCAGAGCCTGAACAGGATTGTAATGTCCGATAAAATTACTTTATTATAATAGCAAATGTAATAAAAAAAATATATATACATTTGCTATTATAATAAAGTAATTTTATCGGACATTACAATCCTGTTCAGGCTGAGCCCCTTTATTTTTATTTTCCCTGACGGAAATATTTAACTGAAAGTACATGAAATCAATGGAAAGTGAAATGAAAGTTACTGAAAAATTATAACTGAATGTATCTCAAAATAGATAGCAATTTTTCTTATGAAATTCAATAATAATATTATGAAACCTAAGGAAAATTTAAGTATACCGTCGAAAGAAAATAACAAAATTATGGAATGTACTGAATATAAACTGTTATTTTTTTATAAAAAATTTAAAAAGTATTTTTTACTAAATTATTGGTGAAATGAAACAAAGTCAATTGAGAGAGATTTTTAAATACACTTTATTATATTTTTAATAAAATATTTCCAGTGAAGGATTCTTGTGGTAAACTTTTAATAAAAAATATTGACTAACGCAGAAGAAAAGAGTTGGCAAATTTTTTATCTTTGTATTTTAATTGCTTGGAAAAATTTTAACGTGCGTGCTTGACAAAATAAATGCTCCATACAGTTGCGTTTATCGGTTATCGGCGCATGCATGTCACTATATACATGTACCAACATATCGAACAAATTTATCAAATATTCTGCTTTCTGTTTTCTTTGTGAGAAAGAAACACGATGCATCTTGGACATAAAATCGTAACTTTATTGCACGTGCTTATATCGCGTTGAAAAATGTATTATATCGAACATTTGAAATATTCTCTCTTTCTTTCTTACTCTTTACCTGTTTTTGCATTATTACAAATTTGAATATTTTGAATTTTACGTGTAAAAAAATTAGGATTCTTATTAAAAATGGTTCTTGTATATTTTCTGTAATTTATCTTGAAAATTGATATTATATTGACGCGATATCATATTGTAATAAAATAATTGAGAAGTTTGGCAGATCCACGTATCATTCTTTGAAAAATACAAAACAGAATGAATCGATGCTCGAGTAATCGCGCCAAATATCATGTTTATTGGCGGAAGTTTTAACGATCGAAGTAAAAGAATATATAGTCGACCGCTAAAAAATCGTTCGCATGTATTTGCTTTAATACGGAAAGCTAAAAAGTATTTACGATTTACATGATGGGCGTGATAAGCGGAGACGCGTTTATTGGTTGCGCCCCAATTGTCGGTTCTAATTGATACGAAGTAGTTGTTTATTGACGCCTCTTGGTATCAATCATAGCTACCCTGCTGCACATACGTTATACATACAAATTCAGTATTTAACTTTCGGCGTCATTTATCGGTTATCCATTGCGTCGACATAGCCGATATTCTTCCCACTCATTTTACTGCGATAACGCACGCATACACGCGGGAGATAAACGCATTTTTTACGCCTTACTTCGAACCGTTGCCATAGCGCGGAAACCTACAAAAGTTTTTAGCACTGTTGCAATTCCTCCCCTCTCTCTCTCTCTCTCTCTCTCTCTCTCTCTCTCAAATTAGGGCACAATTTTGCGAAATAGGGGTGGCTTGTTCGTGAATTATCAGTGTCTTCCTGATAGACGACAATCGTATGGGCGTTTTAAGTGCGGGCGTGCGGAATATATAATATTTAATTGATATTTAGTAGTTTGATATTTGTAAGATTTTCAAATGTACTCCTTTACACGTATTCCTTTAAAAAATTTGTCAAAAATATAAAAGCGCAATTAAACATGCAATATATATTCTGGTTTTTTGTCTGTTTGTGTTATATATACCGTTAGATTAGTAACTATTTTAGATGTTAAGTGCGGGCGTTATTAGGCGTTAAGACTAATATGACAACTTATCATATTAGTCTTAACATCTAAAATAGTTACTAATCTAACGGTATATATAACGATGTGTAACGAACGTTTCGATATTACTTTATCTTCTTCAGCGTTTGTTTGTATAAACTATAATTAGAAAATTAAATATTACATGTCAATATATGGTCTGTGCAATTATAAAATCTTTGACGTCTAGAACTATACTGATTCTTATGTCGTAAAATAAAGTCGAGTTCTGAACGCCATAAAGTATACTTCTAATCATCATAAAGTGGACTTCTAATTGCCATAAAGTCAACTTCTTAGTCGACTTTTGGCTGACTGACAGCCGACTATAATCGAGTCATTTATCGACTATTAGTTAACTATATAAGTTGACATTCAGCTTGACTTTGAAGTCGACTTTAGACTTCTTCTGCCGGCTGACAGGCAACTAATAGTCGACTTGGTGCTATTTGGGTTCCCCTTAAATTACATTCATTCGTTAGAATGACGGAGTGAACGCGATTAAAACAAAAACAAAAACAAAAAGTTAATTAAAGTTGCAAGTATTCCGTGTATGCGATATTGATCTTTGCCGAATAGATCCTTTGAAAAACATTTGAGATCGGCTAATAATGGCCGCGTTCAACAGAAAAAGCTGCTTTGCAACTGTTAACTGTTGTAAAAATACTGAATCTAATTGGCATATGCTCTTAATTATGGCAGAATCTAAGAGCGTATTCCAATCAAATTTACGAACTTTACAACTGTTGCAAAGCAGCTTTTTCTGCGGAACGCAGCCAATAAACAATTGTCATAGTGGTGTCGCGCGGTGAGCACGGCGGCAGGCAGTCTACGCGCGTCCGTCTCGCCCCTTCGCCGCTCTCATGTTTACTCTCCTTATTAAAATCATTAATAGAACAGAACTAGGTTCGAGCACTTAGTTGCCTACAACTAAGACACGAGCGATACATCAGGCACGTCTGGTAGTGGCGTGCACGCGCCGACTACGGAGTACGAACGAGGCATCTACTCAGGTTTCGCGTGGCGTTTTAACGCGCGATGTGTAAGCCTGATGTAATAATATTTTCGCTTTCTCATCATTTTGGTTTATTTCAATTTCGATATTGAATAGAGTTGCAAACAATTGTAGTGTTTTGAAAAAAAATCTCTGCGACAAGTTTTATTGCGAAAATTGCGAAACGAAAGCCTTAATTTTCATTCAATTTTAAATTGATTTTAGTAGACTGAGAATCCCAACGGTTTATTATACATATACAAAATATAAATACAATTGCGAATTTTAATTCTTCTAATTTGTCACGTCTGTGTGTGAAGAACGAAATAAATTATAGCTTTAACAAATATACATACATATACATATATATATATATAACGCTTTGTTTTTTGTAATCTAGCAAGACTTTATACGTTTACGCTATAAAAGTTTTACAATTGCAATAAAATTAATGAGTCGTTGAAGAAAATTATCGCAAGTTTGCTAATTTAATTTGTAAAACTTTTTGTCCTTTATAAACAAATGGTATGCTTTACTTTAATGTACACTGTGACGTTTACTCTGTTTAGTACCACTCTGTTTAGTGTCGAGATACATTAACAACACCGTTATAAGAAAGAAAAAGTAACAAATTATATAAATGTGCCCCTTCTTCTTTTTTAAGTGTTTACAGGCTTGTATTATATATATTTTCCGATTATTTGTTGAATGCATGAGTAACTGTGCGACACGTGTGGCACGTGTGTTTATCAGCGACGACTATATGTCGTATATATAGAACGTTAACACGTGCCAAAGCGAGTTGTATGAAGCCCTAGTTCGTGGATCGTTCATGGGAAAAATAAGACAATAATTCGATGTTATTGGTACTCTATTAACGACGTACAATCCATTAGGTGTTTGCTGCCTTCTCATGCTCGCTGTCATGATTAAACGAGCATGATAAACAAATTCCACGTTCATTTAGTCGATTTACGTTTGATAAAAGTGGCTCGTTAAAACGAACATAATTTATCTTTGTTATTGTGCGAGGAAACGATACCTACAAAGTGCGAGCGCACGCGTGACACAGAGAGGGGGGGGGGAGGGATCGTGCCAATCAAACTTTTGTAATCTTCTGTACGAGATGAGCTATCGTCTTTTCGTACAGTAATTTAAGTCCCATAAGAAGTAATTTATTTATCAATTTATTAAGGAGTCACGTGACAGTATGGATAATGAATGTCGAAGAGGACTGAAGAGGCATCGTTTGCTTATATTTTCGCACAATTCTTTTTTGCCAAGAAGTAATGGGTCAACGCCGATGATGCGTCTTACTTAATCTCGTTTATCCGTTTACCGCGAAAATATTCGATATCACTGCTTATTGGCGTTAAAACGCATACATTGATAAATGATTGCGAAACTTTGTTAGCAAGTAATAACGAGAGGAAGATTCGTTCGCGGTATAATTAGGAGATACGGGAGAAGCGAGCGGTGTCTCGAGTCATCGCACCGCTTCGCGTCGCACCGTGCAGATACCGACGAAAACGCTGCCCGAGGCTGCCCCGCCGTCATACAGGACGTCGTAATTCGACAAGAAGTGACGGCGACGCTGGAAAAGAGGGTGCTTTGCGACGTCGGCGGCGTCGGCGGCGTCGGTAGCGACGACCGTCTGCTCTGCCCTGCCACGGGCGATTTGTGCGTCTAGACGCGTCCTTGTACGCATGCTACGATGCCGCGACTCCGACTCAACTCGCACGTTGATTCATCGTAACGAATTTAGACTAACTCGCGCGATAAGCATCTCGCGTACATCTCGTTTTCTCGCTGCTCGTACCGCCGCGCCGCGCACATAAATTTCGTACAGACGAGGCAGCTTCGTCGAGAGAGAAAGAGAGAGAGAGAGAGAGAGAGAGAGAGAGAGAGAGAGAGAGAGAGAGAGAGAGAGAGAGAGA
>NW_011967240.1:3727575-3765210 GCF_000949405.1 Vollenhovia emeryi | reverse complement strand
GAGAGAGAGAGAGAGAGAGAGAGAGGAAGGGAGGGAGGGAGGGAGGGAAATGTATGTTAATTTGTAGGAAAAAAATTGGAAAGTGTTTCATCAAGGGTGGGGTGCAATCGGTATCTCCTCTTCCGCTTCCGGAGCGGAACAATACTTGCATCGCTATACCACATGGGTTTGCAACGTTTCGCACCATTTTTGCCGGAGCACCACTTCCAAACATTTATCCGTTCATTTCGCGAAACGGCGTAATCGTTTGACGAAAAAGAGCTGCCGGATGATGCAAAATTGAGAGACTACCGATCAGCCTTTATCGCGACGCGTATATTGCAATCTGTCTCGTACCCTCGCAACTGCAAATGTTGACCGTGATAAAACGCCAACGTGAATTTTGACAATTGGTGTATTTTACACGCCAAAGATTTCATTGCGATTTTCGTCGGGTCACAGTCGCGCGAAAAGCACGGACAGTTGAACAACTCTTGCCCACGTATTCGTAATCGCTCAATTTCCAAGCGTCGATTGTCTCATACGTATTTACGATATCATCTCAGTGCCTTAAAGTTAGTCTACTGAGCAATTCATTGGAATAAATGAAAAAAGCTTTGTAAAGAAGATCGATTGAGTGGATCTTTGGATCGCTGCGACGGTCGTCCTTCAGGCACCTGAAAATAGTATACGGGACCGAAAGGACCCAGTCAGAAATTACTCGTCGATCGACGTCGAAACGCTGTCGAATCGACGTCAATATGGCGGTTTCGATGTCGACGCGACATCGTTTCGACGTCGATCGACGAGTTATTTCTGGCTGGGGAGAGAAACGCGGAACCGATTATATTATTTCTAACGCAAAAGAGAGACAAGAAAAGAAATGTAAAGAAATCTAATGAAGACGAAGACGACTTTATTGGTGTCTGTGTGCTCTCATCGCCGAGCGGCGATCTTTGAGGACGGTTGTCGTCTTGGCTGTCGTAATCGTCATTGTGCTGCCGACGCCGACGCCGACATCGACACAGACGCCGACGCCGACGCCGACGCCGACGCTCTTACAATTAGTCACAGAGGCGCCACATCGTTTTCAACTCTGGCTGGGAAAATAGACGTATAAATTCCGTTACGATGGTGGATCCAGACCGTTCACACCTTTTACACGTACTACGTATACGTATACTATAATTCACCGGAGATATAGAAGCAACCTTTGCACATACGCACATACGCGTCGTCTCACGCCTTTCATATGTTTCTCGCATTGAATAAGCTCGGCGCCTACCACCGCTACTCGTGTTATTCCTGCCTGTCCTTTGGCGACACTTGTACGCGAACCAAAATTCCGAGATACACTTTGATTTCAACGATACTGAGCCATTACTCGCGAAATGTCGCGAGATACGGTTGAGCGAACGACACCGATCATAGTTAAATGGCTATTTAACTACGCTAAAATGGGGCTAATTTAACCGACCATTCTCTATTATCAAAATTTATTTTTAGTTATTTTTCCTATTTATAGATATTTGGTACCAGCGATCCCAGTTGTGAGAGAATGTTGTATCGCGACCCCTCCGCCTCCAGTGGGTGAAAATCCACTTAAACATATCGATGCGCGTGAAAGGCGCGTGTGTGAAAGAGAAAGACATTATACCAACGATCGACGAGCGAAAAAAAAAGGATCGACGGACGCGTTATGCCGCGCTCAAACTGGACGCGATAGGCGATGAGTAGAGGTGTGACATTTTCATGTTATCTTTATACGCAAAATATCGCAAAGTGCCCCAGGAATGTTTTTAATGTTGTTTCTTTACATTTTGAAGTCCCCAACTTTGTTTTAACACGTTTTTAAAACGCAAAATAACGCGAAATCATCCTCAACACGCAAAATAGCGTGCAAAATAACGTCAAAAATCGCAACTTTCCTTCGCAAACGTTTCTAACGTCATTGTTGTATCCTAAACTAAAGAGATTTTTGCCTAAGATTAGTTTTTGTTTACTTCTTTTAGACACGTTACTGCCTTTATAGCCCGAAAATAATATGCAATTTCAGTAATTTGTTCCATGCTATTTTAATATGTTATGCTTTATATTACATTTTTTAACATATGTTCAGCCTTAACAAATGTCGTAAATTGTTCTATCAAAACATCAAGGCCCGGTTTCACCAACGTTGTTTAGCTTTAAGCCTATTGTTAGCCTAATTCGTTCTTTGCCTCTTTCTAAAGTAACAGTTGGAAAGAGGTAAAGAACGAATTAAACTAAGTTTAAAGTTAAGCGACGTTGGTGAAGCCGGGTCTAAGTCGTCTTATTGAAGCCCTGCCCACCTCTGACCACGGCATTATCAAAAACATTATCAAAATAATGCAAAATCTGGAAAAACAAAACGCAAAAATGCCAAAAAATAACATCAAAATGTCGCACCTCTAGCGATGAGCGACGAGCGATAATCCAATGGGCGTGCAGTCTTTATAGGAAAACAGTACGCTTTCCCATAAAACCTGTACGCTCATTGGATTATCGCTTGTCGCTCATCACTCATCGCGTCCAGTCTGAGCGCGGCATTACGCGGAGGCTCCGAAGGAGCCAAGATTCGAATCGGCGGCGCATTTCGTTCTAACGTAAGACGAAGGACCGTTGCGTCAGCGATGGATGTGACGGATGTTTGAGAAAGAAAACGTCGCGTCGTAACGCACCGCGAATAGACCACAATGAGCCGATTCAACATTTTAATGTGTCGGGGGAAGAAAGTGGTGCGGCGGAAGGCACCTGCGCGGTCACGATTCGTGACACGCTCACTCGGTGGAGGTAAGCCGTTTGTGCCGGATGCGCGAACAACGAAAATAAACGGCGTCGCGCCGTCTGCCGCGTGGCCTATAGCGACTCGCGCTCGCCCTCGCCCTCGCCCTCGCCCTCGCCCTCGCCCTCGCCCTAGCCCTCGCCCCCGCCCCCGCCCCCGCCCTCCCGCCTATTTGCAACTACTTTATATTGTCCTCCTTATATTACGAGAATCCGCCTAACTTTCCACATAGTTCGCTGTCTAAGCTCCGAATTCGAGCTGACGCCAATATCTACCAATATCGATACCGCCGATTTCGTCATTGCGCGTGGGCGCAGTTTGAAGCATTCTCCAAACAGAAAAAATATTCTCCTTTCGAAAACATATGTTTAGTTTCAACGTGAAAAATTTGAAAAACATACTCGAGTAAAGCAATTTTACATAATTGAATCAAGAAAAATGTATGCTTATTCTTTAAAAATAATTTTCTTGAATGGAAAGGAAACAATGGATAGAAAATAATATATTTTCAAGTCAAACATTATAATAATCAAAATAATTATATGTATTCTTGAAGTGACAATTATAGTATTTAAGAAATTAATAAATATAGTATTTAAATAAGACTGTAATATTGTTGAAATGTAAGATTATCAAATGCCTCTAGGAAGATTATAGATTGTTGCCTATATGCAAAACAATAAATGCGCCCTACTTGACCTGATTCCACATTCTTGAAAAGAATAGTATCTTTTCTGGAAATCATGGTGAAAATCGTAGCGCAAATTATGGTGGCGAGAGAAGAACGAGCTGGCGAAGAACGAGCTTCATTCACGAGATTATTGTCAGTTTCTTCTCTGAGATATATTATAATTTACGAGCTGTTGTGATCAATACTCGAATCGGTAGGTCCTACTTGACCTGATTCCACCAATTGGTCGCTCTGTCGGGTCTACCATACAAATTCCACAAGGCTATGGAATTCCGATCCTTTACAGGTAAACCAACACTGTCGGGATTAGGACTGGTAATTTTCCTCGAAGGCCTCAACATTCGAACTTTTGAAATCTTCGAAGCTTCGAAAAATTTATTCGTGCAAGTGGCGAATTTATTCAAAGAACATTAAAAATATTGCAAATAAAAGGTATTAATTTATATATGTTGAAAAATACGTAATTACTTCTGAATTATAATTTTGAAGTATTATAATATGTACTATATATTACATATATTTGTTTAATCACGCTTTGCGTGAGAATTGTGATCATATGATTTACTCGTCCAAGTTCGAAATAACCTATTTGTCATATTCTACATTCATTATATTAATAAATTCTGTATACTACACGGTGTAATGCAATATTTTAAAATATTGGCAAAAATTTTAGATGAAAAATTTAAATCTAAAGCACTAAATCATTTAATAATTTAAATTTAGTAAAAAATTTCTATATGCATGTTAAAGTTTCCTTTTTTTAATTGATGTTACAATTGTATTGTTTTTAATCTTAGACACATTTGATTACCACCTGACTTTGTTATGTTATTTACTTTTAGTGTTTCTTCAAATAAATTCGTCACTCGCACGAGTAAATTTTTCGAAGCTTCGAATCTTCGAAGTTATCAAAAGTAACAGCCCTAGTCGGGACTGTCATAGGCAACGATGTTCCGATCCGTACTTTCTCGTCTTTCAATAAGTGCGGAATTGTATTAAAAACAAAAGAGATTACTGTATAAATCTGTGAAGATATCGTACGTTACCCCTATTACTGTATAAATCTGTGAAGATATCGTACGTTACCCCTATTGCGCAACGTAGACCTCGCACCTGGCAAGGTACTTAGGTACCGACGAATGTGCCAAGAAAACCAAAGGCACCAAGTAGTTCCCGTCTTCTCGGAAAATCGTCTGGCTACGCGGTAGATATTTGTGGACGAGACGCGTACTTGGCAGTTACGAACGACCGTATCTTGTATCGCGTCGAATCGTTATCGCCTTTTCGCGAGCGTCCTTCTCGAGAGGGACCTTTTTGAGAACAATTGACAGGCAACTAACACGCGCCATTTTCCATCTCTCGAGGCAAATTCGAGCGAGTTGGAAATTGTCCGAACGATGCGCAACGATGCGAGGGTATCGCAAAATTCGACCTGCGTAGCAACTTGGCAACGTGAGAACGATCTTACATTGCGCAAATTCCAAGAGTAACGATACTCGAACGACTCTTTTCGTGTCATCGCCAATCGAAAATGCCGATCATAATTAGTCGAGCACTCGTAACCCAAGGAGAAGAAAAAGTCAGGATGATGTCAATTTGATGTCATATTGACCAAATTTATGTAAAATTTTGGTTAATATAGCATCAAATTAACCAAAATTTGACATAAATTTGATCAATATGATATCAAATTGATCATCATCCTGACTTTTTGTTCTCCTTGGGAAAGCACCGAGCACCGAGCGCGACTCGAGTCCCTCGCGATTGACGTATACTCTGTCGATCGCTGATTAAAAAGTGACGTTGTAATATCGTGCGTGTCTCGTAACCCGATTCTTTGACCCGATGACATCTAGTTTCGAACTGGCTCGCTCGCTCGTGGCACGAGGCACGAGGAATTTCTCTCAATTGTTTGCCTCAGTCATCCCAATGGTCTCCTTCAGGAAATTTCTTCGTATTTGCAGATGACATTGACGTCACAAGAATTCGACGACAATCGATAGGAATTGAATCGAAGGAATTCCTAGAAAGACATTTGACTTGACTAGTCGCGTGCGTTCCGTTTGCTTACAAACTCATACCTCGTCTCGCCTCGCCTCGCCTCGCCTAGCCCTGGCCCTAGCCTAGCCTAGCTTAGCTTAGCTTAGCCTAGCCTCGTCGATTTACGCATCCGTCACGCGCTACCTAACGTATTGTTGGGTTGCGTGGGCGCCCTTACGTAAACGATCGACTTATTTGCGCTCGTGCGACTGGGAAAAACACGAGACGGGACGTTACAATTGTCGACGAAAACACACACTCGAGTCGCTTTCGAGTCATACGTTAAATGTTCAATTTGTCATGCCAATTTCATGTTAATTACAGTAACAGATTGCATACGTAATATAAATTCGATCGTTTATTTAGACTTATTGTTAGGCTCGCAGGTGCATTTTGCTATGTCTCGAGTGTTAAACTTGAGCCGAGACTCGTCAAGATTCCTACTCGACTAAATGGATACGGGCAAGTGTTGATTGTCTTTGGAAGAACGTTCAGAAGGAGATTCTTTGAGATTCGGCATTTCTTTCTGGTTGCGTAACGATGCAGCTTTTTCAGGAATTACGTGTGGACAATTACACTTGATTTAAATGAGTCAAAATTTCCAAAGATCTTACACGCTCTTCTTTTCACCGTAGCCAAAAAAAGAAAGGACGGGAAAGGAAGTGGAAAAGTCAACTATATCCCGATATAGCCATTTTGCTGATAAACGCCGAGAATGGGCCCAAGGGAATTTTTATCAAAAAGGTTCGTTGTTTTCAGTAACGATGTATTGACTACATGATTCAATGTCAGTGATAATGGTTGAGACTCTACATCGAATAGATGGTGATACACATATTATAGTTATATAGGTGTATCACTATCTATTCGATACATAGTATAAATCGTAATCTCTAAAGACTTTTAAAAAAATACTGTTTAGGAGAATCGTATACACGATCGTACCTATCTTTAATAATTACTTGGCTACGGTTCCGTCGTCAATTCTCTTTAATCCTCTTCAATCCTCTTTAATCCTTTCGATTTTATAAGCTGCATACGCCGTTTTTGAAAATTTGATAATGCTTGCTCAGAAAAAAAGAGCGGGTATATTCCTTTATCTCTTCTGCGCGTAGTTTCATAAGATACATACCATATTTCGTTATTTCGGAGTATAAAAAAGAAGGGAAAGAGGGAACGATCTCGCTTGACAAATTGCGTAGTCTACAGTTTCTTTCCGGAAACGAAATGACGCAATTCGAACCTCGGGCGGTCATAGGCCACTTACGCATCTCTTTCCGTACCCTCTCTCGCTCTTTCTTTGCTCCGACCGCGTGAAATGTTACGCCCAAAAATTGCCCAGCTGACCTTTGCTGTTACATCTTCATTGATATCGGTCAGACTACTTTGGAGATGTACGACGCATTGCTCGATAGAAATGTAGAGCGGAGTCGCTAATCATTGGCCGATGATGTAAATTTTGTGCAATCTTATCTCTATCGCGATCCATCTAATTAAGTAAGTATAGCGTAACCGTAACAGGACGACGACGTGTGCTCCAAGTTGGCATCGTCTCGTTTAGCGCTTTCTGTCTCTCTCTCTCTCTCTCTCTCTCTCTCTCTCTCTCTCTGTGTCGCGAGCGCGTCTAGAGCTCCTCAAAGCCACATTATTATTTACTTCATCTATCATCATTCATTCAGTCATTATGCTCATTAGTAACTGCGCACGGTCGACGAAAATTTAATAACGTGCCGCGGCGGATCCATGGTGCGATAGAATGCGTCACGTCGATCCATGATGAGGTGATCGCGACGTATGCGATGAACCGTTCTGCCATTGGTTGAGTCGACAAGCCCCCGTCGAGCCTCTATATTTTTCGACTCATGTGTTCGACGTACGTGTGTAAAGTTACCAGTCCAATCGAGAAAGCAGAAGGAAGAGGGAAGAGGGAAGAAGGAAAAAAGATGAGGGACGAGGGACTAAAACGGTTCGTGGAGCGCGGGGCAAACCTTTCTTAGGCAAACGGCAAATAATGGCAATCGTGCGGCGCTGCATCATTATGGATCTATCATCAGGATCTGGATCCCGATTCCCGACTCGAACGGCACGTCCGAGAGCGTGACCTATGACGAATACGCACTCTACGTCGATTGGTTAAATGAAAAAAATAGGAAAAATTGTCAATAATGACGAAATTTGTTTGTGCTTTACAAAGCTGGGCTTGAGTTAATACTGAAAAATATCTTAATGGCGAGACGATTGTTTCAATGTCAAAGTGGGAATGTTTAAGACTTGAAGTGTCGCATATGTTTATACGAGTAAGCTCCTTGAGAGTGTAAAAAAAAACCACGTTTGAAATACAAATCTCATATTTCGGTTGACTGACCGGCGTGTAGGCGTTAATTGCGAGTTTAATGAAAAATAACATGTCACGAGTGACGAGTGGCACATTATTGAGCAATCTCGTTTTTGCGACGGATTTTCGCTCAAGACCGCCTCGCTAAAAAGTGCGTGTCGTCGAGAAAATGGAAAATATTCCAATGGGAAAATAGGGAAAATACGCGCGAGTCATCCTGTTACTCGATCGAGTTGTTTCTAACACAAGTTGATCGCGATAACGCGATACTTGAATCTGTTTATGCGTAAACAAAACGGCTCGCTTCGCCGTTTGAATTTCGTTTATCTAAGCACGAGCACATATATGTATAATACTTGAACGTGTATTTGCGTTGAAAGATTCGTCCGTGTATGTTTACTCTAGATTCCTACGTTTTTCGTCAGTAAATTGTCTACGTGCTCTTTGACAGTTTCCCAACCAATATTACATCAGGCGTAACGAAAGAAAAAAAGAGAGTGCGCATTTTATAAAAGACGCGAGTCTACCTCTCTGACACGACGCAAATGGCTTAACCCCTCCCTACCCACTCTTTCTCTCTTTCTCTCTCTCTCTCGTAGTATTCTTCATATTCGTAGTAAATTTTTAGATAATAATGTGTCGATGTAGCGATGGAATACGACGAAGCGACCAAAGGACAAACAAACTCAACGCTGTTCATATTATCTATTATCTATTATCAATTGAGATAATTGGATGCGTTTGGAATATTGGCAAAGTTAAACCCCGTCTCGGATGGAGAGACGAATGAAAAAGGGCTAGGGAGAATCGTCGTCGTCGACACGCACACTCGCGCGAGGTACGGGGAAACACCTCGTTTTCCGCGCCATTGAAGCACGTGTGCTCCACGCGCGTGCAACCCGCAAGATCTATCGATCTCGTTAAACGCGAGGAATGAACCAACTGAAAGGTCGCGCAGTTGTCTTAATTATTACACGCATTCATCGTTACTGTTGTTATTAATCTTATTATTATCGTAACGTCTAAGCGTGTCTCTCTTTCCCACTTCTTCTTTCACATTCGTGTTCTCGGTCTCGCGCCTCCCCTCACTCTCTTCTTCTTTCTTATTCGCGTTCTCGGCCTCGCGCCTTCCCTCACTCACTCTTTCTCTCACTCCTCGTTTCTCTGCCTAAATCTTTCTCCCCTCCTGTCTCGGCTAGCCCAGCCTATATAAACTCTCAGGTCTCGAAAGCGTCTTCATTCTATACGAGAAGACAGTCTATGTATAAAGACGATCCGAGAACCGTCCATACAAACGCGTACAACTCGATCACTAAGAGAGAGAGAGAGAGAGCGTGCGCGCGTGTTAACGATTCCCGCCCCGGTACATATCAAGTGAAAAAAAGAACAGCCCCGACGCGAACGTTTCACTTTTGTGTTTAATCATTTCGCAGTCGCACGTTAACGTTTTCGCCAACATTTCTGTAAACTCGCCAGTGGCACGGAGAAAACGGGCCGTTTCGCGCCAGCCAGCGCCAACTCGCGTCGCCCGACACTGTGCCACGCCGCCCCTACGCCGTAACGCCCCTACGCCACGCCGCCCCACGCCAGTCGTAGCGTCTAAACGCGCACGCGTTCCACGTTGGGTCGAGGATCGAGGATCGAGGATCGAGGACTCACCGCGCTGCACTGCGCCGCGCCGCACCGCGACAGAGTCAAGCGCATCCTGTACAGGGGCGGTACAAACCCGGCGGACAAATTTGGAGTCATCTTACGAAGCTCGCAGCTACGTACAAGCAGAAATGTCGAGCCCGCGCGTCAAAGTTAACTGCCACAATGTGAGACTAATCGTCATCGTCGCCCTCACCGTAATGTTGTGCTACCCTGCTCTCATCCATACGGCGGCAGTTCGTTCCGAGGTAAGATTCGACCGTGATTGTATCAATCGAAAATGAAACGCGAAGGTTGTTCTTCTCACGGGAAATGTACCGGTAGCACGTAGCGCGATTCAATTCGAGAAGCGCGCTCAAACTGAGCCGCGTAATTTCAATGTGTTACGTGGTCGATCGGATGGGGTAAAGTCCTAATACCCTTATGGCCTATGTCCACGATGCTAGAACTTGATCCAAGTTCTAGTTCCGAGAAGTGTGTAGCCAATCAACTTGCAGCTTTTATGGAATAGCTGCGAGTTGATTGGCTACACATTTCTCGGAACTGGAACTTGGATCAAGTTCTAGCAACGTGGACATAGGCCTTTAGAGAGATAGAGAGAAAGAGAGAGAGAGAGAGAGAATTTCTACACAGTAATATATGATGTATAGTAAAATAAGTAGTAAAGAGAGTGGTATGATACGCGCGAAGAATACGCATATGTATGTACTCCTCGAGCGTGGCTCGAGCAGCTTCATTCATAAATCGAGTCTATCGAGTCGCGACCTCGCCTCGGTCTCGGAGTGATTATCTTTCTTCTCGGCACTGTGCGAGAACCGTCGCTCGCTATTCGATAAAGCGAGTCCCAAATTGAATCAAATTGTATCGGCTCAATCGGCACCGGCTCTACGATCGTTCTAGGGGGGGGGGGGGGGGGGAGATCTAGAAATTTCATTGCAGGCATGTCTTTATGGGAATCCTTCCCGCCTACACAGCTACAGCGGAATTTACTAGGTCGGATCGGAATAACGACGAAAGATTTTTAGAAGAAGGCAACGAAACGGTATCACGCTTGACACGAGAGGCTATCGATCGCGGTACTGGCGACTCTTCTTCATTCAAGGAATGACGTTTGCACGCTCTCACTTTACCGTCTTGAGCGGCCAACGTTACTGGCGCAACGCGCCCCGCCACTGCATCTTTTTCTCCCTTCTTCACGCTCTGCTCTCAGTTTGCGTGTTATCAGAAATATGCGAGATCTCGCGATACGCTCTTAACCCACAATCTTTTACGCCGAGAGTCGAAACTTTTTGTATTCTAGAATTTTCTACAATTTTCTACAACGCGCGCTCTTCAAATTAATTAATTAGCTCGTCAAGCATAAATTTATATAGGATTATCGCCGTTGCAACAATTGACTACGAAAGAGGACTTACCAACGGGAAGACTTTGAGACATCTCCTGAAAGAGAAGAATATCTTTAATTTGTTAACAATTGTCGAAGAGCTGGGGGCAAAAATCACGTTATAGTAGAGTTTTCCCCAGATTTTCGGCTTGGTAGAGGGGAAAGAAACGAAAAGCTTTCAATAATTGTCAAGACGAATCCATACTTTTCAAACGAAAGCACTCGATTGTGACAAACCCCATCGAGACGTCAATTAAACTGTTGAATAGCATGTCAAGTTGCAATCGCGATAGTGTGTGCGTGTGTGTGCGTCGCGCATAAATATACACGCCGGACATCATATCGGAGATAACTGTGAAAGACGGAGATTTTTCGTCGGTGAGATACTAGCGATTTTTAATTTGTTTACAACAGAAATATATTTCGAACGTTACTGCGTCTGAAAAAAAAATATATATCATTGATAATTGGCGGCACGATAACAGAGAGGAAAAATAAATGCATCTCTTATTGACTCTGGTACGTTTAATTGCAGAAGCAGCTGCAACGGGTACTGCTACGAGACTCTAGGAGCGTAAGAATTCCACGAACTACGGAAACTAGCATGGAGGAAGATGAAAGGGATGATACGTCACAAATTTGCAATGCGACCCAGGCCTGTGGATGGTCTGTCTACGATCGATTTACGCGCGACATATTGTATAACATGAGAAACACGTGAGTCAACGATTGCCGTTACACGTTATTAATTTATTCACTTTGCAATGGAGCACGGCTAAGGCGGAAGAATGAATTAACAGTAAAATTACGAGTGAAACATTATCAAATTTGGAATGACGATGAGATGTACAAATGTATATACAGAGTTGAGATTTTCTCGGCACGTACCCTATACAGTATACATATAACTCTATGTACTTATCTCTTGACTTGATTTGTGCAGTTGTCGATGCTCGGATGATGGCTACAAGTGCGTGCGCTATAATGAACTTTTGTCCTCGAGCGCATATATGTATCGCTGCAAACAAAACACGACGGCAGAAGATATCGAGTATCCCTACAACGATAGCATCTGATTGTGAGACGAGATCGACGATGTTGTCTCGTCATCTCGGTCGGAACTTGTCTCACGCCTCGTTGGTCGAACGGTGACCACGACACAGTGGTCTAAACGCCTGGTTTTCTGGCAAAAATTAATATTTTAACAACGATAAGTCGCACAAGATATAAACAATATTTGTTACGTGAAAAATTATTATTGATATAAAAAAAAGGTTATTATATACTGGGTGAAACAATAAAGTTCTCATATTTCAACAAATCTTAATCTATAATATGATTTATTTTCTCTTGTGCAAACTTATGCAAACAACTCATTTTCTACAAACAGTAAACATAAAAAAATACAAAAAAAAGGCTAACGTGGCCTATGATGCCTCAACTGTTGAAAAATTACAGATCCATAGATACAGCCCGATATTTTTGATCATAGCAACGATATCAGCAAAAAGTAGCAATTTCTTTCTTCACGCTCTTCAAGAGTACGATATTCTGTTTAATCCGACTACAACATCTTTTTTGGCTAAAGGTGACTAAAGTTTTATATCGGATAATAAAATTAGAGTATCGAGTCGTACTAAGCTTCACAAGAGGTTAAAAACCATATCGTATATATATCTGCTAGATTAAGTTTTATTGTTAATATGAATAAACTTAAAGTACACGTGTCAAATAACAATAAATAGTATTAAAGCATTTTATGAAAGCGTTCTGAGTAATTTGAAAAATAACATAAATAAAGTGACAGAACTGCAGAAAGCGACCATATCAACATACTAAAAGTTCTTCACTTTTCTTATACACCTATATCACGCGTTCGAAAGGCAACGTACAAGCATTGAAATTACAAGACATTCTTCTTTGTGTACTTTTCCTGAAATTACAATAATTTTTACCGACAATTAGGCGGACTAGAAAAATTTAGTTTTTGCCAAGTTTTCGAGATTTTAGACCACTGTGCGCCATCGTCACCCGCCTTCGCGTTCCTTCCCGTCATGGACTTTTGATTCCTCGCACCAACATTTTTACCGTACGTCTCGAAGGTGATTATTTCCTTCATCTCCACCGTCCTGCTTCGCTGCAACAAGGATCGCGACCGATCGAGCCAAAGTGTTGCCGATTCCTCTTTATTGTCCAAGTCATTAGCAATTATTATATATACAGGGTGTCGGATTCAATTTGGACCACTCCAAAGATTATAGTAGATTGGGTCAAACTGAGAAGAAAAGTTATATACCATTTTACAAAATCCGTAATTATTATCGCGTAATTAAGAAAAACGTCTGATTGTGAGCCAATAAGTGCACGGAGGAGCGGAAGGCCGGGCTCGGCAGACATGCAAAATGGTGTATTTGTTGACATTTCTCAAGATCCGATAGCGAGAGATGGAGTCACGCATCGATCGATGAGAGACGGCGGCGAGCGAGGAGCGGTGAGCGGGCGAACGGCGCGCAGCGAGCGAACGCGCGACATATGACACCGCGCCGAAAAAGTTTTTCTGGTGGTAGGAAAATAATACACTATTTTGCATGTCTGCCGAGTCCGGCCTTCAGCTCCTCCGTGCACTTATTGGCTCAGACGTTTTTCTTAATTACGCGATAATAATTACGGGTTTTGTAAAATGGTATATAACTTTTTTTTTCAGTTTGACCCAATCAACTATAATCTTTGGAGTGGTCCAAATCGAATCCGACACCCTGTATATGTATATGTACGAGTACAAACGACGCGTGCTACCGCCCGCCGCAACGACCATAGTTCCTCTCCTGTCGGTTGAATCATCAATTTTACGCAAACAGGATATAAGATAACTCACAATTAGTTTTTCATACAAATTTTTCGATTCTGTGAAACTCGTTCGATCGACTCTCTTGTCGACTCGCGTTCATGACGTCCCCCGCTAGTTTCCTGACGAATCGCCTGTGACGAGTCGCGGCGATTAAGGGTCAACCATCGAGCCACATATTTCGCCTTTCATTTATTCACGTTTATCTTTTTTACCTTTGCTCGCGCCACTTTGCAACGTACTTGAACCTTTATTCACTTTATTCACGTCAAATTTGCACGTTGGTATAACGTAATGTAATGTGGTCGCACGTACCAACTTTTCGTTTCTAACGAAACTCTTTGAAATTTCTTGTTTGCAGCTTTTGATTGGCTCGTAATACGCCCCAGCTCTCCCTTGTGACTTAAGTTATTGCTTTAATATTATTACATCTAGCGCTACATATTTTCCATGTGAGCCTCAAACGAGTAAACACTCGATTTGGAATAAAGCGTAAAATCTAATTTGTTAATTGCGTTAAATGGGCATGTAATAATGTGGATGAATACGCGGGCTTTTGACAACACATTCGCGAGAGCACTTTTCCTTACATTCTTCTTTCTTTGTACTTAACGAAGCATCCGAAAAATAATTCCCTTTTTCCAATGATGATGATGAAAATGGAAATGAGGCTGTGGATAATTCAAAAACGTTATTTATAACGCGAGAGAGAGAGAGAGAGAGAGAGAGAGAGAGAGAGAGAGAGAGAGAGAGCAATCATTATGGCCTCCTTTATCCGCTACTTGACAATCGTGCGAGTGTCGATATAAATATCAGTATGATTGCATGTTATTTTATCCGTGACCTTTTGCTTTAATCGCAAAGTTGTCGAGCTACAAAACCACGAACAAAGCACATCATGCCGGGTGTATCACAATCCTTAATCCTACAAGCACAGTAATGAAAACCAAAGCGAATTAAATCATAATTGA
Source organism: Vollenhovia emeryi (assembly GCF_000949405.1). Taxonomy (NCBI): domain Eukaryota; kingdom Metazoa; phylum Arthropoda; class Insecta; order Hymenoptera; family Formicidae; genus Vollenhovia; species Vollenhovia emeryi. Next base: position 3,750,509 of record NW_011967240.1, on the reverse strand, counting down.
ACGTACACGCAGCAAAAATATTACACGTGCAATACTCTTAGGAGTTATACTACATACATATATTGATACATTTTTGTTTTAAGGATACTTTATGATGAGAGATTACGTTGGCACGCGAATAATTCCATGCGAGAGTAAAAGATGCCCGCAAAGCAAATTTCTTTGGTATCGGTCCGTTTAACAATAAGTCTCGATCTCGTTACGTAACTGACAATGAGAGATACTATAGTACATTTTTTAAAACGACTACAACTTTGATACAAGTACCAACGTCCCAAGTAAACGTGCCTAATATTGTATAAGAAATAGAATAAGTATTTCAGTTTGTTGTATTCATACACAGTATTTTACTTGTTCTGTAACATAGAGTATAGGAAAACCGTAAGTTATCTATTAAATTAATACGATTAAATATCGATATATTATTGTAGAATTATATTGTCTAATTTTATCACTTTTAATACAATAAAACAAAGTTGCGAGGTTCTTCCTACTTTTTATTTCGTGTTACATACTTTTACTCTCCTCGATATACATATGTATATTATATCGCGTATTCTTACAAGAAAATAGGAAAACCGAGGTCACAATACGGTTGAAATCGATAGTATCGATGGCCGTGCATCCGATTCTTCTGACCTGACCACGATCCTCGTCCTGCGGAAGACAATAGCCGCGCTACGACAACAGCAAAAAGAAAAATCGAGGTGAGAACGGTTGAAATCGATAGTATCTATTAATTTTGCAAATTTCGTTCTATTAATTCTGCAAAAAGCCCCATTTTTATAGTTTGTTACTTGACTCTGAAAAAAATTCATGAAAAATGCCTTTTGTTCGTGGCTCCAAACGCATATGCCCCCCTAAGTGATCTTGACGACGCTGTTCAAAGTTACACTGGTGTTACTTTGTAATGCGTTATTTGAAACTCTCCAACTTTTAAATATTTTTAACGTGTAACATTTTTAACAAAGTTAACATTTTTTTCTATCTTGCATATTTTTATAATTAGTTAGAGATCCCGACTTTTCTTGAACACACACACTCTCTCTCTCTCTCTCTCTCTCTCTCTCTCTCTCTCTCTCTCTCTCTCTCTCTCTCTCTCTCTCTGGTGCTATGAAAACAAATTGACCGAAAAAGAAGACGATAGATTTTCATATTTATAGTTTATTAATAATTTGTGTGCAAAATATATCAACATTAAATTATTATCTCGAGTAGTAAAATTGCCTGTACATTTATTTTTCATACATATACTTAAAAAAATTAGCATTTTCTTCGTAAAATACAGTAATATGTAGTTAGAAGTAATCAGACATCGGGAAGACCGTACTTTTTATCTCATTCTCGCTTCCTCCCTCTCGCTCTCTCTCTCTCTCATTTGGTGTTGAAAAATTAATTGACCGGATAGAGAAACAATGTAAAATGGAAAAAACTAAACGGCGATGTTTCGTTTAAATTAGTTGACAATTTATTCGGTGTATGGGATAAGCGGGTACGCTACAGCATTAAAATGTTTACATACTTTGTCTAATTTTAATTTAAAACAAATAAAATTATTGAAACTGATCAAGACCATTATATGACGAATTGTTTTTAAATAAATTGTCAGTTTGTTAATTTGGACTGAACATTTCACCATTTATTTTATCCACCTCTTCCTTCTCTTTTCCTCTCTATTGACTCTGCTTATGAGGAAATGCTTCAATAAATATACAACCACAGTATTACCAAAATTATGGTATGTATAATATATATATACATACATATAATATATATATTATGACTATACATGATATTATAATTAAATATTTATCTTATATTCCTTTTTGGCTATCTTATTCTTTAAGTTTTCCATCGACGGTATAATATGCAATTACCGTGCACAGATGCGTGTTTTGAGAGTTGACAGGTTTATGACAAATGAACGAGATAAATATCGCATTTGTTATTAATGGTTCATAATTTTGTACACGCCACTTATTTATCATAACGGGCATGATTATTTCGTTCCCAAATGTTCAACTTTCTCTCTCTTTGTATGAACTTTGTATGAACGTATGAACTTTTCTTGAATTTGATTTTAGTAGAAGTGAAAAACTATGTAATGATTACGAGCGGGTCCATTAACGTTTACCTTCCTACAGTAATGCACCATTTCATTGACGACTGTTACGTTTCACAGCTATTTGCAGATCATACACCAAATTTAAGAATATGTTGTAAAATATATGCTTGAGAAATCGCGCTTTATTACATTGATATTGTACGCTACAAAACAGACATAACAACCAGGCATGTCATATGATTGTGTGTAGTGTGTATGTATGTATGCATACATGCATGTGTGTGCACGCGTGCGTGCGTACTGCGGTTGTAGGTCAATGACTTTCCAATTAATTTTCCACGCCGCATTAGCTTTCAGCACGCTCAGCTCTATCGCATCGTCCAGGAACATTACCGTTTTTACACTTTTAATTGTTCTACATTATAGAGCCTGGAAGGCAAATAGAATGTAAACGCTAGTTTTCTCTGTACATGTTTATACATGTATATGTATGTACATACTTGTGTGCGTATATACATGTATGCACGTGTGTATGTGTGTGTGGGGGTGTGTATGTGTATCTAATTACATATATTTATACATAGATGCAAATGTATACATGTATTTCATTAAGGACAAAGTTGGAAATGTCAACTAAAATTATTTTTATTCCCTTGTAAGTAGTTTGTTGTACAGTTGACATTCCTGAACACGTCTCGAATGAAATATTTGTATCTAAATAAGTATATGTACACTACGATATTGAAAGTAACATTGAGATGCAAGCCGTATTCAAATGTACAGATGCAAAATGTATTAAATTTTGGTCGCGTGATACATCAGCGTTGATAAAATGATACGCGACATATCGATTATCTGGTTTTAATTTGACGAGAATGAATGTAGAATGCGATAAAAATAGTGGGATATGTTGACAAGAAGGAATTAGTAGTACATAGTACGGTGAATTCAGTGCGATAGTATCAAGTCACTCGTAACAGTATATTAGTATACGTCGTTGTGTATACTAGTATACAGCCCTGCGTACCTCTATACAGCCAAGAATAGAATTCTGTGCGAAAGTGTATAATACGATACGGTATATAACTCGTGTGGACGGCCATTGACCATTATTTTCTTCAACGTTCTTGGAATCTCGAATTTAACTCGGCTCAAATTGTTTTCGAATATCGAGTGAATTTGTACCAAGTAATAAAAATAATATATATTCATATATATTTATATATTATTTTGCCCTAAGTTAAACTTGTGTATTTCTGCTTTTTACAACTGTACTTGAAGCAGCAAAGAAAAACTTTCGCTGATACAAGAGTAATTGTAGCGAGCGTAGCGATATCGGGATATTTTCAATGACGGCAAGAAATTCCATCGAATCGGATTAGATGCACGCCTCTGTCAATATATCAGATTGCAGACGTTCTACTCGGAAACGATTGTATTGACGATAGGGAGAAACTTGTTGATTATTGTCCGTTAGCACTCGTGTCCTGTGAGGAATCAAGTTCTCGTATCGTCCCATTAACCAATCTTGGCATAACCGATGTTGAATATCCGTGCCGTTTTCAGATATCCACGCTGCGTGCCAGTGATGAAATTTGGAATCCTTACGCTTCGTTACGGTCGGATGACACTGTAAAATCAAAATATTCCATATTGTTCTCCTTTTTTTCGTTCTTTTACTAAAATCAAGCTACATACAATTAAGATGTGTAAGACATGAGAGTAAATATCAAGGAAAGAGAGAGACCATTAGACATACGTGATATACACATGTGATATTTAGTGTGTGAAAGTGCGCGAAAGCATTCAAATGATTGTAAAAATTGACGTACCTGTTTAGCACGATTCATGGAATTTTGTTTGTAAAGAAATCTGTCCTGGTGGACAATGAAGAGCATGGTGTAACTGTTGGGATTAAATCTACACTGTGTCTCGTCGGAATTGATTATGTCTGGAGTGTCACTTGACCTGTAACAAATTTACAATATTGTTACTTGACGTGGGCAAATTTGAATATTTGGCCGTCAAATCTTATCGTTGGCACATTTATGTGCAGACGTATGTATACACATGTAAAATACACACACACACACACACACACACATATGCGACACTTACTCTGCGACTTTATCCGAATGATTAGCGTTAAGCGAAGATGATGTTTTCCCTCTCATTAACCTCGCGGCATGTTCTCGATACGATCTGATATTACGATAGAGAAAAATAGGTTTACGTCCTGCTGAAGCTCTGCCTGAGGAAGCCCAAGTATTTCCGTCAATCTACAAACAAGTGATACGCCATTATTTGTAAGTTGATATCTTAAACGCTGCAAACAATTGAATGTATATAAAATAAAATTGCGAATTTTAAGGACACTATTAAAATGATTTGTAAAGAACTGTGATAAAGTTGTTCACAATACACGTAGGCTTGCGAATAAACTAACACTACTATCATCGACAAATGCGCGAAAACAATTTATAACGCAACATCTGATTTCTGCATAAAATGAGAGTAAATTTTAAAAAACCACGCAAATGAAATTCAGTAAGAATAGTTTTTAGAAAAGCTGCAAATTAAAAATAGTGTGGTAACGGCGACGTTTGCGAGTCCTTTCGACGAACATTAGATGTGCGGATGTGCTTTTAAGAAGCAAGCAGTGACCGGCTTATCGGACACAGTCGTGTCAGAGTCGTTAGAGCCTAACACATCTTGTAAATAAAGAGATTTAATGAGTATTCTTTTTACTTTCTATTTCAATTTCTTAATTTTTCATGCTCAATTCGACAGTAGATTTCGGAAAACGCAAGAAATACGAATGTAGCGATTCGAAAATAAATAAATCGTGCTACAATTATGAGATTTTTACTATTATCACGGCAGTATGTATATGCGCGTGTGTGAAAAAGAGATGACTTAAACATCGAAATGTATAATTGCGAAAGATGAAAAGGGAAAACAAAAGTGTCATACGTGTATGTGTGATCTGGAGAATTTTGATTATTATCTCGTCATATTCCTATTACATTTCGGTCGCGTCACTTTGTAGAAAATCAATTAAGAGACTCTAGTTTAATGAAGAATTCCTATATTTAAGGATCGTCTTAAATACCTCTTGAAATACCTTTCATTCAGAAAAATGGTCTGTACAGCGTTCATACAAATCGTTTTTTGACTAAATACTCTTTTAACATATATTTAAGACGAAGTTAAATATGAGAATTGACTATAAAAGCAACGAAATTCGCTACAAGTAGCACTGAAATTTTCATTAATGCATCACGAGTAAACAGCCCAATAACTTGATCCTCAGTTTATTTATTAACAACGTATTTCTGTAAACAAAATAATTATATACATTATAGTATATGTTTATTTTGTTGTGCACAAGTGAGAGTGTTGGAGGGAGACAGGGAGTTGGTAGAGGAGGGGGAGGGGGATAAAGAGTGACGGAGGGGAGAAAGAAGAGATGCATACGTGTAGATAAAATAATAAAAATTCTAGAAAAATTTTCTTCTTTTCAAACAGGCAGCTCTAATCGGCAGCTTGATAAATTGGGAGAGTTGGGCAATTTATGCGGCGGCTTTAGTAAAAAGGACCAACGTGACTCTTGTGGAAAAATTTTACAACTTTCGTTAGCAGCGACATTGCCGAAACATCACCGAACTGCACAGGTATAGTAGAAAAGAGATACATTATTCCCAACAATATATATCAAATTGGCATTCATTGTACGCCACAATATGAAGAGGGAAAAACCGGAGAAACTAGGCCAAATATGAACTTAAACTACGACGTGGCTTAATCTACAACGCGATGAGAAAAGAGTCTCTCTTTGTGAAGAGATTATTTTCCAATTTTCCAGCTCTTGCATTTTAGAGACGAAGTTTATGTTGTACCGGACAGGCAAACTTGGTATATATATATATATACATATATATATATATAAAAGTTGATATTTTACAGTAATAAATTTTAGTGGTATAAAAAAATGATGTCAGACGATAATATTCAAAATCGTGCGTGTATTTCGATATCTCTCTTCTATACAATTGTTATTATCTATTATTATATGTATATTTGTAATTTTTATGTATACAATTACATACATACAATTACATACATATATAAGACACTGCTTTCTCACTAAATATGTATGTAATATGAGAGAGGGAGAGGCCGTGATGTACTCGTGTCGAAAACCCAGATAGCCGCGATGTTTCCGACCGTCTCGTTTATTTATTCTCATCGGGGGCCAACGCTTAGCCGGAGAGGAGTAGGTATCGGTAATAAATATCGATTGCACGTCCGCGGGGGGGGGGGGGGATTAGTCAAGTGCGGTGCGCGCGCACAAAGTTGGCGGCGGGCGGCGGGCGGCGGGCGAGTGAAAATTGCTGCGCATACGCCATTGGAGCAAGTGATGTACATCGGCGCGGCAGCAGGTTGCCGGGCAGGACTGTCGCGAGGAAGGGCGCAGTACCGCACCGCCGCGAGTCGCCTACCTCCGCTATTCTCTCACGTTAGGCGGCACGGCGGAGCGCCATTTTGTACAGTGAGCGGTTCATTCGCGCGGGTGAGACACCTCTCGCGATCGACAACGGAAATTGGCGCGGTTCCTTCTACATTTTCTACGCGGAATCGAACGAATGCCCCAGCGAAACGGGTTATCGATCGACGTGAGCAAATTGAGACAAAGCGATATACGTATGCGCGATACATGGGGCGGGGGGGTGGGGTGGTAGAAAGGGAGGGGAGAGAAAGAGAGGTGGTAAGCCTCCCGACCGGCCACAATCGTCTAGCTTCATCGCGATGTGTTTGCGTCGTCACTTTTTTTCCTCATATGTAAGTACGTACGACGTTGTCCGTCAAGGATATCATTATCGCTTAAAAGACAGCTGAGAGAGAATAATACTCGGTCGCTTCCTAGTTCGATTGAACCGATTGAATCTTGATATACATATGTACTTGGCACTCGAGATAGCGATTCGTTGTTTTTCATCGGTGCGACGAGAACGAGTATTAAAAAAAATAGATATATGTATAAAACAACAGACGAGAAGATTTGTAAAAGGAGTCGCTCAGGAATTCCGTCGTCGTACGCGCGGAACGTTAAATCTTGTTCAACTCTGTGTATTTTATTACGCGCAACGTTTATCGCATGTTGCATTGCGACAAGTGTACCTTTCTCCGTAACGTTGTTAATTAAAAAGAAAAAAAAAGAGGGACAAACGATCACGGCACTGATATCCGAGTACACTGATAGATTGTACGGCGTGCATTATCTCGCACGTCATCTTAAATCGTCGATTGCTCTTTTGTATATCTTTTAAATAAAAAAAAAACCGCTTTCTATCCAAGTACAACCGTTTTATATTTTATATCTCTAATAAAAAAAAGTTTATGCTAAATAAACAACTGGATCTCGACTTGAAATTTGAAAAGATAAATCTGGAATGATCAGCAATATTTGTAAATTGATGAATGTGATGTAAAGAGATTGGATGTGACGTGTGTATGCGCGCGCGCGTGCGTGCGTGCGTGCGGCAAAAAGTGGGGGGAGGGGGGAGGATAGATGAACCTGTGTTGCGTACATGTGTACGTGTGAGCGCGTGCGTGTACGTGCGCGCGCATGCGCACAATAACGAATTTTCAATCGACTCTAGGAAACAAAGCTGCGGTTCAATAATCATGTTCGTTCATGTAGAGTATAATAATGATAATCCTTAATGATAATACGCACGCGCGCGCGCACACATACATACATTTGTGTGTGTGTGTGTGTGTGTGTGTGTGTTTGTGCGTGTTACTACGAATGTCAAAATGTACATAAACTCTTTTTGACTTGGCAATTGCATTTGCTAGATATCAAAATGGACCGATTTGTAAAAAAGAATAAACGATACTATGTGCTATCGAAATCGTGCGATGTATGCCTCTGTTCAGAAATGTATTGTAAAGTGTGTACGAAGATTATTATGTCGTACAAATTATATGTATATAATATCTCTCTCTCTCTCTAAGAGAAAGTAATGTGAAACAAACGTAATTGGGAATAAAACGAAATATACGTGTAATTAAAATCTAAAATGTAAAAATCCGTAGAGATCGGTATCCAAGGATGCGCGAGTGGCATTCGAAATTATTTTGAATCCAAGCACAGATCGAAATAAAAATCTAAGAATGTGAAACTTTTGGTAAAATGACAAATACTGCGGGACATTAATACTTCATACTGTCGCGTTTATCAAACATTATTACAGATTGATGCAAAATTACAACTGACTTTCTATATACATCACATAATAATACAGTTCGTAGTATCTCTGCACGGCTATCACTATATATCATTTATATGTACACGTATCAAAGTATATTACGTATATATATATATATACACATGTGTTTGATGAGGGACGCAACAGTTAAGCTAAAAAAGACGCTCAGCTCCACGCCATAGAGTACAGTCTTGTCATACCTCGTTGACTGGTTAGCTAAAACCAATGCATACTTGAATCATACAAAGGCATAGTGCATCGTACTACAGCTGATCCTGTAACATATTTTGAGGTCTTGAAACGTAGCATGACACGCTGTGCCCTCGTATGAAGCAAATGCACATAGCCTCTTAAAGTGTGCCATGTGGCTACGAGATCAGCTCTCGTGTAGAAGACAATTTTTCGATTATTCTCCTCATTAGCGAGTCAAATAGCCAAACAAGTATGCATTCGATGTTTCTCACACCCATGTTTTTGCGTAAGATATCACATAGGAATTTTATTAGCACATTCCTTCCCATGCAACCATCTCACCGTCCATCATTCGAAATTTCTTAAAAAAAGTCAGGACACTTGTCCTCGAAAAGATCCAATAAAAACGTGTGACCGTGTTAGCTATTGTAATGTTTATGGGGTGGAATTAACGTGTCGAGATAAATCAATAAATGATGCGTATGTATGTGTGTGTATGTGTCGCGCGTGTGTCCATGTCTTCTTTTTAAAGGCTTCACCTCTAAATACAATAGTAAGAATTAGTCAAGTATGAAACTTAATCGTCAGTTACTTTACCGCTAGCTATTGCAAGTTGTATGTATCAAAACGTATGTACAAATTTGTGTTAAATATTTACATTCTTCAAATTTCAATTCATCTTTTTACCCCAATATTATATACATATATACACATACATAAGCACACGCACATATATGTATGTATGTATATAAAAAGTATTATACTAGACAAAGCAAAATATACATATACATATATATATTATTTTATCTGATACCGTATAATAAAGAAAATAACAAGAATTTGAGAAATTGACTAATATGGAATGTGTTACGATATAAACTAATATTTTATTGTATGCACGAAAGATTATTCTCACTTATTAAATAGATAGATGCCTTTCTTTCAGATAATATGTATACATGTTATATTTAAGTAGTTATATGCCTCGGAGAAAATAAGCTTCTTTGATCTTACACGTACAGTACATAGACAGCTTTGATTTAAGAAACGTGATATATTAAAGCAAAATAACAGGAATTTATCTATCGATCATTTATAACGAAGAGTTACGCGCATATTCCAAGTATAATCGAGAAGTTATGTACGAGCACGAGATATACGTTACATCTAATTAGAAATACATAAAAATATTGCAAGAAGAGTGGTGAAGGTTTCAAAAAAGAAAGAATCGATGAGGGAAGGCCAATGTGAGCCAATAAATACGGAACACAGTGCGTGGTTTAAAACGTGAAAAATATATTCTTTTGTTGAACCGTTTCGACCCATGTTCGGGTCTTCTTCGGTGATTTGATACAAAAAGAAACAATAAATTTGTTGAGAAGTTATTTTAAAAAACATTGGTAAATACCGGTAGAGTACGAATTGGTCAAACTCAAAAGAAAATTAGAATACTCAATAAAGAGAGTATTATAGTGAGCGTGAAACGGAAATCGTGGAATCAATGTAATTGACACGATGAAATGAAATCCTCTCACAAGACAGAAAAGTGTGAATCTCTATAAAAATATTGGTTAAGATTAACGAAAATATTTGTTTGTTATTTAGTGTTTAAATCGTTATCTCTTTTAATCAGTCTTTTCCGATGACCGTGTTAACTCATACTTTTGTTAAGCTACTTCGAAATTTACTTGCCCGTTAAAGAAACGTGACTAACGCGAGCAATTACGGATTTAGCTAAGATAATTTTATAATGATAAAGAGTTTGGAACAACTGTGCACTTGAAGTAAATTTGCTATTTTTCCGCCATGTTAAGTTGCACGAATATATTAAAAATGTGATAAATATTGAAAGAAAAACGACTTTTTACAATAAATGGATATTACTTTTTAAATCTTCATTCGTATTTTATGTTGAAAATTTCACACTATTCATCACAAGGTATTCCTGATAACAATAGTAAATAGTCCAATGTGTCTTTGTTGTAGCTTTCAGTTTTAACTTTTTATAAAAAATAAAAGATATTTAGCGTATGTGATACATATATACACACATGTACGCAGAGAAATAAAGGTGGAATAACTTATCATTATATAATAATTGTATCTACATGTAAAATAGTAATTTAGTATTTTCATCAACTGTTTCTTACGAAACATATAACTAGTTAGAGGAAGGTACATACACATTCAATCTGAAAAAAGGCATCTAAATCGTTCATTTAATTATTAGTTTACATTCATTATAGCACTGTTAGGACGACTTTGTAAAACTTATGCCAGTTTTGTTTTCTGTTTTATACAATTTTTATCATTCTACAACAATTGGTCATCACCGTGTTATCTCACAACTATATTATTGGTTCTTCACAATACTCGTTATTAAATAAATGCCATCAACATGAACAAAATTAATGTTGTACAGTATATACACATGAAATTTTCCAAACTCATTCCAGCGAGACAATTTGAAAGCATTCATGTTTCAACATACAGCGAAGAAACGTTTCTGACATGATGATGAACAAAGATAAAGATATTTTAGGAAGACTCGTGGGGCATATTTAAATATTACAAGTATAGAATATATTTAAAATACGAAAACAAACACGTTAAATAGTAAAAGTAATTGATGTAATGTAATTTCGAAGTTACGCATTAAACTTCATTTCCATTTTTTTTCGATCACAAGTGGAAAGATTAACTAAAAATAAAATTGAAAACAAAACGAAAATAAAGACGAAAACTCTAGTGACGGTTAAAACTTGTCTGTAATTTAATATTTATAACATTTAAGAAAGAAACTATATGTTCATTTCATTTATTTCGTTTCTTCAAGAAGTTTATCATTTATAAATCTAAACACAGCCTTTTCTTTCCAATTATAAAATTAAATAAAAAGACAAATTATACAATATACAATACTTTGCATATCGTAAATAATTTAATAAAACATTTAAAGGAAAATGTTTACAGAAAAGAGATGCACTTGCATTTGCATTTGCGCTGTAATGATCCGGCAGAAAATTTCATTTAATTTGTAATATATACTATACAAATAACTGTCGGTCGAAGAAAGTTTCGTACGTCTCTGACGAGTTCCTTATTATTATAAAATATAAGTAGGATAAGTATAAAAGTGGACTTTTCGTGCTATTTTATGTATGCGTGAAAAAACAAATATTAGTTGCTACATCGGACGTATATAGAGAAATTTGATGGCCGATATTAATGCTGTACGAAACTGACACGAGTATCGTCTTAATGATACGCATAAAGCGTAAATAATTCAGCACATGTATCTGTATAATTGTTCTGCCTCACAGACTGATCATAGAAACTGGTATGTATTTTTGTGCATACAACGCGTGCGTGCATGAGCATGTGCGTGTTCGTGTAGTGTGTGTGTGTGTGTGAGTGTGTGTGTGATGTGTATACGCGCAAGAATAATGTTCCTACTGTAACGAAAATTTTTACAAAGATCACTCCCTTCCCACAAAAGCGTCTAATTAATTTTTACTTGTTGACAAATAAATTCTACTTTTGGTAGAAAAAAAAGTCCCATTAAACCTTTACTCTTTGGAGTACTCAGTGTTGTATGCCAAATAAAAACGACAAAGTACAACGAAGCGTACAACGTTTGAATCACAGATGTCAATTACGTGAATGAACGTTAAGTTGAATGTTGGCAATGATTATGAAAAGGTATTTGGATCCTATACCTTCTTGCTAATGTCAGTGTTCTTGCGTTTTCTGCCCCTTCCCCCCCTTGCTGCCTGGTCGCTACTCACAGGATGATTGGTCGTCTGCTCATTCTCTGTTAAGGCAGGAGTATCTTTGGGGCTAGTTTGATCAGCTGGTGCAGAAAATCTCTCAACGTACGTTGACCATTTTTCAGAGACTGTAACGCCTTCCCTTTCTCTTTCTCTACAGCCGTTATCCACCGTTTCGTCTCCCTCTGTATCTAACAACTCCATTGTCATTTTGCAGTCCTTCTTATACTGTAATGAAAAAATAAACCTTCAAAGTATGCGACAAACTGGAATCCAATTCAATCGGTAAGTTCAAAAACCATACAAGTCCAATCGTTCAAATTTTACAAGAGAGCAGTAAAACTGTACAACTACTTGAAAAACCTGCTTTCACGGTGCTTCTTGTGCTTAATCGTTGAATCTTTATCCTACAGAAACATAATTTCATAATTGTTGATTCTCACTGTACGCCGTTTTTTTTAATTTAAAAATCAAATTGAACTCTTACTGTTTCTATATTCAACGAATAGTTACTTGAGGTAAAATAGTAACATGAGGTGAAATAATGTTTTATTATGAAATCGTCTTATTATCTGAAACAGTTTATTATGAATTTGAAAAAAAAAATAAAACTGAAATCACAAAGTGATGAAAATTAACTTTACTTGTAAGATAACCAAAATTTATATCATTGTTATATAAAAATTCACGACGCAAAAGTATAAATTACTATAAACTTTACAGTGATTCTGCACCCAACGCTCTTTGTCAATTCTATATTTGGCTATATATTTACAAACTGAAGCCACGGTCTAACGTGATTTTTTTCATACATTACGTGCCGATTCTAGATAAGCCCACTTATGCAATAAAGTCAATTTCGAAAATTCGGGACTTGTGTGATTTCTGCAATCGCCTATTCAATTGTATACGAGTGTTCGACGAAACACGTTATCGACAATCTTAATTGGTTTCATTTACAACGTAGACTATTGCGTAGTCATGATATACACGGTGCTTATGTTTGCCAGACTTTAGCACGTAAATCTTTAATTTATTTGATCGAGTTTGCGTTTTCTCCAAGAAAAAATGGTGTAAAGTCTAGGCAAATATTCAGAAGCACTCTGTATATTTTATATAGAAGAAAGTAAACAGACGCAATGTAATTTGTCAGTGGCAGTAATTGTATTACGGCAACAAGTAAAATAAAAGTCACTCACTATGTATATTTTGAAACAGTTTTCATCCGCCATTGCTTTTTCCGCTTTGCGTTGATACGATAATTCGGCGCTTAATCTCATGTAGGCCGTGGTGCACAACCCACCGGCACCGCTACTCTCTTTAGGTTGACGTTGCTCTCTTTGGAACAAATCCATGCATTGTTGACAAACGGTATCCGAGACTAGGTGCTGCAACTGCCAGAAACACAGATACCCGTATATGTAAAAATGCGTGTCTTTTCCCTGCGACATTGAAAAGGCAAGTGAAAAGAAATGTACTTACCTGCCTGACAGCATAATTAACAACCTTATCGAGTGTAAAGGCAATGTAGGCATGTATACCAAACATTTCTCGTAACGTGTCTTCGTACGCTGTACTTTCCATATTTCCATCGAGGACATTTTTAACCATATCCAGGAAGGCGGGATAATAATCTTCTATTTCAATCTCACCTATACCCAAATGAATGCGAGATTAATCGACGACGTAAATTAGTATATATATGTATAGCCAATCGCTATACAAGATAATTGGTTCTGCATGTGGCAAGTGAGTTGCTTACTTTTTGGTTTTAATCTCAGAGCGACCGCGGTACTTTCCTTGCGCTGCTGCTTATACTTGGACTCCTCATCGGCAAGAGCAACCGCTCTGTCGTACATTTTCGTTAATCTCTCACAAAGTATATGGTGTAACCTCAGGAAAAGGTACCAATTATTACTACCCATGAAAAGCGTGTAGGCTTCCTCAGGATCGCTCGAGAGAGCGTGCATGGGTACTTTGACGTCAGGCTCATTTTTGCACGTGGCGGAAGATGTGTGTGGCGACGTCGGGGCCTTGTTCCTATTGGCTTGCAAACCACTCAACGACGAAGTAGTCGTCGCGGATTGCGAATTATTACACGTTGCCACATTCACGTCCTCCTTCTCATCTGTAGCGGAAAACAAAACGGGGGGGGAGCATGTTATACATTCGACTTTACGAGATAAGTTATTAACAAAGTAAATGAGGCCTACCATCTTCGTCCCTTTCGTCATCGCTGAGTTCTTGACGGGGATGGAAGAAGAGATCAGGCATAAAATGTTTCAATAAAAGTTTTATCCGTTGCTTGTCTTCTTTGTGGACAGCAGTTTGCCGTTTGACGTGATGGATCAGGAGGTTAGCAGCATCGTCCAACACAGACTTGTCCTTGTAGGGTAGAACGAGATGTGGACCGCTGTTTCCCTGACCATCGCCATTACCATCGTCACCCTGTTCGTGCCTCTGTAACGTGCATCGACGCGTGATAGCGTCAAATGGTTCGTAAACAGTCGTAAAAGAATAAGACGAAGAGAAAACATGTAGGCATGTACCAACCTCATCGTACAACGTTTCAATCTCATTGAACAGACTCTTGGACCTCAACGCTTTCACATCGTTCTGTTTGAAGTTAATTCCCTGATGATCTAGAGATTTCAAGTAGTACTTTTCGTTTTGTTCCCTCCAGATCTTGTTGAATCCCTTTTGCGCTTCCCGCCATTCCTCCTCCTTAGCCTTCAGCCGGCGGAGCACAACGGGCACGGCTACCGCGGGATTTCTTTTGAGACCCTCTATGATATCGGGAGCTTTGTCGCCGTATATCCTTCTTATCGCTCGTTGATGAATCGTAGGGGAACAACCACCCATACACTCGTCGAGCTTGTATTTCTGTATCTCCTCTTGAGTCATCCTGCTCATTTTCTTATGGACGCCCTCGAGCACTCTAATCGTCGACGCATTAGTTTCTATAACGACGTCCAATTCAAAACGTTCGTCCTCGCACCGATATATGGATTCTTCGTATTGCGTTTTCCTAGGCAAATTAATAGACACGTGTAATTGGAAAAGTCAATTATCTCTCACCGAGAGAACATTACAGCGCGTTATAAGCAGCAAATAATACTTGTCAATTATCAATTACCTCGACGTAACAAATGTGCTGTCTTCCGACCAAGTTGGAAATGACACCCAAGTGTCGTTAAGGACCTCCTTACACAGTTGCGTTCTGCCACTGCATTTTGGCTGAATGTACGATTTCGGCAACGCGCAATACGACGCCCCCAGCCGCTTGCATGCTGTATAATCAATTTCTATCGCCAAGTCACCTTGCGGCCGCTCCTGGTGGCTACGTACAATGCTATTTGGGAAAGTCTCCACGCCTACGGCGTTTCCTGCGTTTGTCACCGTAGCGCTGGACGAGTCGGGCAGGTAACCGAGAAAATCTTTGAACCAATGTAGCAACTCGGGGAAACGGCCAAGGAACGGTGTCACCAACAGAACGAGTTCCGACTTTGATACTATCTCTTGATTGAAAAGTACAAGGCATCGAAGGAAGTTCTCGTAAACCTCTTGCGATCTGAGCGCTTTTCGAACCTGTGGGGAAACATCGCTCGCGTTTATTTGACCAGTCTCAAACAAAGTTAAAAAGTACAAGGCCTCAAACGGCTCACCTTATCGAAGAAAGCGTAGTCGTTCAGGGTACCGTATTTGCCCGCCTCCGCGATGGTAATATCCCGCATCGAAGCCACTTTGTGCTTCTTCGTAGGCGGCGGCCCATGTTGTATATGATGAGAATTTCCCGCTGTTGCCGAAGTCGAGAATGATGGGCTCCTTTTCAATTGTCCAGTGCTGTGCCCGCATTTCTGGCCGCTACCGATATCTCTTACGTTCGACCTGTCGCGTTCCCGCTCGCGGTCTCTATGATCTCGATTGTCACGTTCCAGTCCAGCCGCGCCGCCGACTTCTCGAAGCTCTCTCGGCAGGCCACCAGAATTGTTGTAAGGTGTTTTAAGCCCAATTGGTTTCTTGACAATCGCCGTGTGATCGTTGACCGACGTTGTCTTATTAGTCTGAAATATGGCAGACTAATAGGAATCAAAACTGACTACTTGACCCGATGAGGAAACAGCTTTCTCGGTGCAGAAAAATACAAGAGCAAGATACAATATTGCAATACGATGTTTAATAGGAGAAGCACGCGTTTTCCCATCGGGAGGAGGGGGGAGGGGGAGAGGGAAATATAAATGTCCTCTACCATTTGCGCTTGCTCCTTCTCGCGCGTGTATACATGTACCGTCTCCACTATTAAAGTTTGAGAAAAATAAGAAACAATAACCGCAAACTGTATGTAGATAATGCCTCAAGTGTGTTACAAACATTTCGTTAAAAAATTCATACGTAGAGAGACCTGTATTATTGCTATTCCTTTTGGGACGATTTCTCGAGATTGCAATTTCTCCGCTTGAATTTCGTCGGAACTAAACTTGCCTCGTTTTGCCCTACCGCAACAATGAAAAGAAGAACCCCGACTCACCAACGAACTTTGCTGGTTAGTGGCGTCCGGTAAAAATTGTCCAAACTCAGCAAGTAAGTCCTCCTGATTCTCAAACAACTTAGCGACCTGGCTGTAAACCTCCGCTTCCGTCAAGTGCTTCGTTCCACCTGTCGCGCCGGAACTCGTACCACCTATATGGCCAGATTCCTTTAGGTTTCGCTGCTCTTTCTGATACGTATGTAATATCTCCAAGAAACGTTTGTATTTGTCCGGCTGACCTTGGAACCGATTCTGAAAATAATAATAAATCTCGCACGCGTCTCTCACACTCGGCCGTTTCCCCGCTCGTGTATATCTTACCTTAATTTTATTAACGTAGTTTATCGCATGGTTAAATTCAACCGGCTGACTTTGCTGCGTTTGTCCACCAGTCGACACACCGTCCGCCTGACTTAACGCCTGACTGACAGCCTGCGCTTGTGCAGTGCTCACGTGTGAATTATTATACACTGATACTGGCGGCGGTGACGGCGCGTGAACAGTTAAGCTGTTAGTTGTAATACTGTTTGCCAAAGTATGATGTATGTTAGCCGACCTAAGAACAATCACAATTTGTTTCACAAACGATACAATTACGCTCGACGTAGAGACTGTATATTCTTTGTACCGTAGACGTGCGTAGATTTGTATGCGAAATGCTCACCCTTGCATTATTTGTAAAACGGGAGGTGCCTTTGCAGGCTGCGTGGGTGGGCTAGCTACAGGAGGCGAGCCAACGTTCACTGTACAATGATGCTGCGACAACGTGGCGGTGTGCGTCGCCGTTGGACTGGGCATACTGACCGATACTTGGAAAGCATAACCTTGCTCGTTTGCTTGGACCTCTATTTTATAGCCGGGCGGAAGAAATGTATTGAAACCGACGATGAGTTCGGGATGACCTTTGAAGAGATGACTCACTCGAGTTATAACGCCCGGGGTGTCTATACTCTGAGATTTGAATTCCTTCATGATGTCCAAGAAGTCATTGTAAACCTGCAAATAAAACGATGCGTGCGGTAATACGAAGAATCTTTTATCTACCGATGCGTAGGATATGTACGTGAGCATGAAAGTATACGGTTTACATTTGATCCCCTGTCGCTCACCTGTGGTTGATCGCTAAATTTATATTTTACTTGATCCAGGTAGGATAATGCATCTTCAACTTTTAATCGCTGAAACTGTTGAGATCCACTTCCTCCTCCTAGATTAGAGCCAGGCGGAGTAGAGGCTAACGGCGTCACATTGCCAGAATGTACCTGTAGCGGCAACGGTAACTCTTGTTTATAAACTACGTTTATTGAGCGAACGGGCGCTGTTTACCTTGTACAAAAGTACAAAGACATGCGTGCGTGTAACGTGACTTTGAAATTGGCGCGAACCTTGTGCCTTATTGTCGACTGCTGCTGCGTGTGGACTTGATTTTGCGATCCCGACGTAGGCTGCTGGGAGGCCATCGCGTGGCTATTGCCGCTGCCTCCTATTCCGCTATGTAAACCAGTGCCGGTGCTTATGCCGCTACTGCTACACGTGGAGCCGAGTCCTCCCGCAGGACCGCTCGTTTGCTGCATGTACACACACGTATGTATTATTTATACGCGCGCACATTTATAACAACGTTACCGCGACGCTCTGCCACCTACCTTGATGGGAGATTGTGCCGCGGTCGGCAAAACAATCGCCCCGGTGTACTGTTGTTGAGCCTGGGTAGTACCAAACTGTATGCTTCCAGGCATCTCTTTCGAAGTAACAGACCGAACTGGTTGACCAGGTACAACGACACCTATTCCACCGCTCGCGTGGTAATCTAAGCTAGTCGCCCCACCGCCTAAGCCACTCGCCGCACTCACAGAGTGTTTTGCTGCTGATGATGTTACGTCGTCCAGTGCTCGAACGTTGCGTTTCATCGCAATCACATTGGAGATGCTGAAAGCAATTCCAAATTACTATTCCCTCTCGTCGCGCTTTTACCGTCTAATGTCTACCAAGTTTTTTTTCCATCCTTTGATATTTATATCATTCGCAGGTGGAAAAACGGGCAGGTTGCAAGTGACACAAGTGAATCTATTATTAAGAAACGGATTTTAACAGAACGTTTCTATGCACCTATTGCACTCGCACGCACATAGAATATTACAATAACGTGTCATCGACATCACTTGTGCGTACAAAACTTGCCGATTTTACCAACGTCTACCAACGTTTAACGTTAACAATTATTTTTAGCAAAGACAATCAGCAATGAGAAATACTAGTCGCAACGTGCAAGGATGAAAATAAGTATGCAAGAATGAATGAGTTAAGAACATATTGTAAACCAGGTCCACTTCTTGGCTGCGAGCTGAAGTTAACAAATTGCTATACTATTCTTAGCAGAGATTAGTTTAGACAAACACTTTTGTATCTCTGGCAAATCACACTTATTTCGAATTGTAAATAAAACTTTGGGGCACAAAGAGAAGTTTCCGAACTGCTCGGACCGTGGCACCAATTTTTAATATATTTATGCCCGCAAGGGACCCAAGTTGTGCAGGCTCTAACACGTTGCACGCGTCGAATGGTCCATCGAGAGTCCTCGGATAGCTTGTACATTTCCAACGTGAATTTCGAGAGAGACGCGGGGGGAGATGCAACGCGCGAAAACGGCAAGTTAGGTTATAGGAAAGACCTCCAGGTTCTTTTTCAGCTCGAGGGAAACCACGCTCCTCGATCTCGTCGGGCAATTCGATCGTCGCTCGGAGCTGATTCGGCGGGCGCGCGTAAAGGAAAAAAAAGTACATTTCTACCGTCGCGGTGGCGATGCGGACACGCAAACGGCTAATATTTTGCGATCAAACGAGGGAGCGAGCTTATCGCATTTCCGAGCGACGCGCGAGCCTCGAGACACGAGAACGTGTTACAAAAATAAGTTGTAAACTCCTGCTGGCCAGAGAGAGAGAGAGAGAAAGAGAGAAGGGGAGAGGAGGGGGAGAAAGAGGGAGAGAGATACTCGACGGCAAACTCGGTTGCAGAGTTGTCGACGCGGTGCCGCGCATACGTGAGACAATCGAAAGATGAGGAACGCGAAGATAAATGTCCCGGACGTTGCGGTCGCGGGTCGCGAGTCGCGAACAGACGGACGGACGGTCGGACGCACGGACGGACGGACGAACGGGCGGGCGCGCGTCTGTCTCTCTCTTGCACCATACGTACCAATTTCCATCTGAGAAAACACGTTTTTGCGTCCCTATCTCCCACGTAGATTTCGTCGCAGCACGAGAGGCACTTCGGAGGTCGGTGACGTCGCGCTCGAGATACGTCCCTAGGCGTAAAGTGGCGTCGTCGTCGTCGTCGTCGACACTCCTCTCTCTCTCTCTCTCTCTCTCTCGCGCTACCCCGAAAAAACTTTCGATCGCGTTCGATGGCCGGGGTTCCCGGACTCCTGCTGCGTATGCACGCGCGAAACTTGGCGCCGGCACACGATCGACCGCCCCCGCGCACTACCTAGTCCTCGACCGCGTCGACCTGTGTCGCACCGGACTCGATACGCCGCGCGTTCTCAAACATTCTACCCGGCCCCCTGCACGTTACGCAATATTCTGCGTAAGTACATAACGTATTCCCGGAGCGAACTCCGCGACAAGTAACGTACGTCCGCGCCGCGTGCGGTCACTTCCTCCGCGAAGCGCCACCGACGCCGCCGCCGCCGTTGCCGCCGTCGTCGTCGCCGCCGCCGCCGCCGCCGCCGCCGCCGCCACCGACGCCGCTACCGCTGAGCCGCCTCCACCAAAGGTACCTTTGGCTCCTACACCCTCGGTGCGTATCACCAGTTTCTTCCCTCGCTGCCGGGCCTCTCAACGGCGTATAATCGACCTTACGCTACAGAATTCTTTGCTCTCTCTCCCTCTCTCTCTCTCTCTTTCTCGACGTCTCCACCTCTCTCTCTGTTCCTCTTCCGTTCGCGCGTTCGCTCCGTTTACACACACGCGCGCACACGCACACACACACGCGCGCACGCATCCGCGCCGCGCACACACCGCCGTGCGCGCGCGCGCGCGCACACACGCTCTCCCCCTCTCTCTCTTTTTCTCTCCTTCTCTCTTCCCGCTCTTCGTCTTACTTTCTCACTCTGTGTCTCCTCATATACTTGGATCCTGCCCCCTCTCTCGCGATTTCTGTACGTTCCACACCTATCGTTCTCTCTCTCTCTCTCTCTAACACACACACACTCTCTCTCTCTCCCTCTTCCTCGGTTTGCTGTTTTTTCACGACCAAAAAATCGACAAAGCCTTAACGGGCCGGTCGGTCCGGTTGCCCGTAGGAATTCACTATGTTCTCGCTTCCACGAATACGCGCGCACACACACACACACACGCGCGCTCGCGCGCGCGAGAGAGAGCGAGCGCGAGCCGAGGATCACACTTTTCGGCAAGGGCGAAATCTCGTGGTGTGGGTAAACAAACGCGATACAGCATACATGTTTCGCGCGAGCGAGTAGGCGCGCGTTACATCGGGCCCGCTCCGGTCCCGCCGCACTTCGTTTTTTTTCCTCCCCCCCGCAAGACGCGTACGTGAAAACGGCCGAACCGCGCAGCCTCACTCGTCGAGCGGTACAAGGCAAACTATTGGATTTTGTGATGGCAAACAAGGAACCGACTGGTCGCGCAGCGGGGGCCCCCCCGATGGTGGGGGCGAAGGAGGCAGTGCGCAGGAGCGTATTGGCGCGACCAGCGGCGTCTCTGTTACTAACCACTCGGGCACACTCGGGTCCTCGCGCGCGGGTGCATTTGCTGCCGCCCGCCGCTCCGCCTGGCCCGCTACCGGCGCGCGGCTTGGCGCGCGCCGCCGACCACGACCGCAACGCCGCCATCCGTGGCGATCGCGCGCGCGGGACGCACATGCCGGATCGGAGCTGACGGGAGTTGAATCCGGTCTCGGCGCCAGGAATGTGGCCGCGCGCTCTATTCGGCTGGTTGCCTCCAAATTTCCAGGCATTTCCATCCCCGCCGCGAATGTGCGCGCTCGTCGTCGTCTCGATATCGCGGCCGATCGCTGCGAACGGGGTCGGTCCTCTCTCTTTCTCTCTCTCTCTTGCTCTCGCTCTCTCTCTCTCTCTCTCTTACTCGCACCAAGTCTCGCGAAACGGAGGAATCGATCGGAGCGGAGAATGGAGATTCGGTCGCGCGAATCCGCCGCGGTTAGGCGCGAGTTACCCTCGCTGATCGCGCGCGCTATCGACATCCGCACAGGCCACTTCTTGTCTTCGGGCGGACCGGGACTTTTGTCCGACAAATATTCTCGAGTCAGGAGCCCTCGTCACCTTCGTCGCGTCATCGGGCATATCCGCTTTCGAATTTCGTGGCATTCTTCCTGACGCGAACCGCGGGAGGGGAGGGGGAGGGGCGCCAAGGGGACCCGCCGACTCTCACGGCCCTGAGCTGCCGCCGTGTGGCCGCGAGCGCGCGGCGGAGAGGGGGAGAGAGGCGACCGCGATTTCGCAGCCAACCGAGCCAACGGCTCACCCAGCTGTTCCAAGCGACGAGCGAACCCCCCATTGTAATCTGGGTCATGGCAACTGCGCAAAATGGCCCGCCGCTGCGACGAGGATCGCGCCGCTTGTCGCAGGTCCGCCGGTGGCTTAGCGATTTTCGACGTGTGCCGTGGCACGCGGGGCGTCCGGGCTTTTCCTCAGATTTCGTCGCGTACGCCGCGTCGATGCACCGTGCGTCGTGACCGTCGAACGTTTATCTGTCGGCGGGCTTGACTGGTCGCCGACCGGAGAGAGCCGCGCGCCGATTGGCCGGCGTCGCCGACGAGCTGTGCTCGGGCGCGAGCTTCGAATCGCTCTGTGCGCCCGGGGACCCCCGATTACTCGAAATCATTCGATGAAGAAGCGTACACGTGCATTCTGCTCCGACAGAGCCCATGCGAATTGAGCCAATCAACTTGCAACTTTTCTGCAAGAGCAGAAGTTTCGCATACGTTTCTCCTTCGAATAAATTCGTGGAGAGAGCGAGAGAGAGAGAGAGAGCGCCGAGACCCGTTTGCCACGGAGTTTGATTTGTCCCGAACAAGCCCGAAGAGGAAGAATCCTATCTATTGGCATTAATATATACGAGAAA
>NW_011967240.1:3705221-3726424 GCF_000949405.1 Vollenhovia emeryi | reverse complement strand
TTTCGCATACGTTTCTCCTTCGAATAAATTCTGAGAGAGAGAGAGAGAGAGAGAGAGAGAGAGAGAGAGAGAGAGAGAGAGAGAGAGAGAGAGAGACACGCCGATCTCCGAAGAGTCTGGGGCTCAATTCTTGAATTTATTCGAAGGAGAAACGTATGCGAAAATTCTGCTCTTACAGAAAAGTTGCAAGTTGATTGGCTATTCGCATGGCTTTAGCCAATCGACTTGCATCTTTTCTGTCAGAGCAGAATATTCGTATACGTTTCTTCTTCGAATGATTTCGTGAATCGGGGCCCCTGAGGTCTCGACACGAAAGGAAGATGGAAAATGAATACGAGGATTCCTTTTCCGTCTCTTTCTCTTGTCGCAATTTTCGCACGCCCACGTCAGCCCACGTGACCAATAACATGACCGCGTGCGTTGTGCCAGCGACCAGCGTGGTCAGCGTGACGCCAGATTAGAGGGTGTACCTCGGGTTTTAATCGAGTTTCTAAGGGGTTTCTACGAGTTTCTAAGAGTTACGGGTGTGAATCGGGCCAGGAACCGTGGTAGAGATTTGCACGGCAGCTATACAACTGCACTACTTTCGAATCGCGGAAACGTGTCTTTCCACGCAGGTTAATACGCTCGATGTGCAGTTTACACGGAAGCAAGCGGCAACACTCCCCACGGAGATGATTAGAAATGTTGTCGTGGGCCTGTCCGGTGGCGTCGATAGCGCCGTGACGGCTCTTCTGCTTAAAAACAAAGGTGGGAATGAAAGGAATTGCTAGCTCTATCCTTCTCGTTTTAATGCATTAGGTGGTAAACTTGGTTTCCGCGGCTCGCAACAACGCCCCAGATCAGCCGAAAAAGTTTCAAGACACCGAATTGCCAAGCATCATTGGACGAGAACTCAGCTCAAACGCTCCAGGAATTGTCCGCGGCGTTGAATGTCACTCCGATGGCTGTTTCCAAACGTCTACGTGCAACGGGAAAGACTCAAAAGGAAAGAAAGTTATTCCTTTTGCACGACAACGCTCGACCACACGTTGCGAGAGCCGTCAAGGAAACACTGATGCAGCTCGAGTGGGAAGTTCTCCCGCACCCAGCGCATTCACCGGACTTTGCTCCTTCAGATTACCGCTTGTCCCGATCGATGCATGCACGGCTTGGTGGATACACACTTGAAAAATTACGAGGATGCGCGAAAATGGATGGACGAGTGGATTGCATCAAAAGACCAATCGTCCTGTCGTCGCGGAATCCACTCGTTGCCAGAAAGATGGGAAAAATGTATAGCTAGCGAGGGCAAATACTTTGATTGATGTGTTCTTTGCTCTTGATATCGATAATAAATGAGTCTGTTGAACAAAAAACACCGCGGAAACTAAGTTTACCACCTAGTACATATGCATGTATAGCACAAAACCTGCAGTTACATTGCAATAACATTGCTACAATATTGCAACATTGCCGTAATGTAGCCGCAATGTAACCGCAAGGTTTCCGCTGTATGGGTATTGACATTATTACGTTTCTCTCTCTCTTTTTAAGGCTTCAACGTCACTGGAGTGTTTATGAAGAACTGGGACATTAGAGACGAAACGGGAACGTGTACGGTTGAGAAAGATTACAACGATGCTCGCTGGGTCTGCGACAAATTGAACATTCCACTGATACAGGTCGACTTTGTCAAAGAATATTGGAACGAGGTCTTTAGGTATGTCTTTGGGGACTTGCAATGTAGTTATCTTCATTTTACCTTTGTAGTCTTCACATCGATGTCCCTCGTTCTTCCAGCGACGTGGTGGAAAAGTATCAGAATGGTTATACTCCAAACCCAGATATTTTATGCAACAGGAATATCAAGTTCGATAAATTTTTTCATCTCGCGCGCAATAGACTCGAAGCAGATGCGATTGCAACGGGTCATTACGCTAAAACGAGCTTCGGACCCTATCTAGAGAATTATAAAGCGGACACTAGCAAGTATCCCATATTGAGTAAAATTAGCTGGATATCTCTCGGTGCAACAACAGCGCGCGATATTACAATTCTGTAGACGCGCGTCTGTTACAGGCACAAGATAGCAATAAGGATCAGACGTTCTTCCTGAGCCAAATACCGCAACGGACCTTGAGACGGTGTATGTTTCCTCTTGGGGATTACCTGAAGAGTCACGTGAAGGCGATGGCTGCACAAGTGGGATTGCACAAGATCGCACGGAAGAAGGAAAGCATGGGTATTTGCTTCGTGGGGAAACGTGAGTTTCAACATTTTATTTCGGAGGTAAATTGAATTCCCTAATGCGATTGCTTCGAGATGGAAGGATAAGATAACAATTATATGTTGGTTGCAGTATGTACAAGATCAATCTGGCGACTATGTAGATTTGGATAGTGGACTGTCGATAGGCAGACACGATGGCATTCACAAACGGACGATAGGGCAAAAATGTAACATTGGCGGTTGCCACAAGCCCTATTACGTGTTTAGCAAGGATCGGGAATCGAATACCGTCACGGTGGTACATATCGTGCGATAGATTCAAATCAGAGCTATTTTAGTCAAGAGAAATTAATTCTTCTTATCACTTGTGTGTCTAGGTGGCCGGTACGACTCACCCGGCGTTGTACAGTGACTTTATGATAACGCAGGAAATTCACTGGATCAATGAGGAGCCGCGCCAATTGAAATTGAACAACGGCGTGTTCAATTGTAACTTTCGTTTTCAACATAGAAATCCGTTGGTCGCGTGCAGAGTGTACAAGGTGTCCGGCGGTCGGTTGTTTATTCGTCTCGACGCACCTTTACGAGCGATTACGAAGGGCCAGGTAATTTATAGCGAATAGTGGAAATGTCGCGACGTTTGACGCAACAATCGAGTCATTGGCACAACGACATTACTAGCTTTATGCATATATATACGTGTAAATTTCAGTATGCTGTTTTATACTCTGGAGAGGAATGCCTAGGCAGCTCAATGATATCGTATACGGGACCATCCTATTTTGCACTTGATCAGCAAAACTGTATAGATGGTGTTCGCTGCCACAATTTGATAGCATCTCTTAGAGTTTAAATAAGTACGTGTTGTATACAAGTATCAATATTTTGGAGCTTTTCATCAAATTAATAAAACGTTGACGTGAAGACACACTACAGCGAAACTTCCGACTTCCAACTTAATCTTTTACATCTCCATCTTGACAAATCCTGTAAGTTTTATTATACAAAATAACAACGTATATCTTATCATGTAAGAACGCATTCAAACGCATCAACTCATTTGTTCTCCAGACAATTGCGGACACTCTTGTAAGACCTGGAGAGGACCAGGATTACTGGCCGAAACGTCGTAATTTATAATAAAGAATAGCCAGTAAGGTCGCCTCTACACTTCTTTAAATTCTTATTTTTTAACTGGCGTCACCAAACCGCTATCAATTCAATTAAAGTTTTAATAAAAACCGTTTCAAGATTTATCCCATTTGCAACGACAATTGTTCTCTCATTTCTCTTCAAAGTCTCTCCGTAACATCGCAATGTTTCACACATTCTCAAAGACGTGTACACCTTTGTCCAATTTGAATTTGAAAATGCACGCAAATTTCCCCTCTAGGATTCTGTCAAATCACGCAGTTTTTCGACTTTTCCGAGTGACAATACTTGCCGGCAGCTCTCTTCAGATTACTCGTGTCACACGTGTGCGCTGCTAACCATAAAGACAAAGAGTAGTTTGAAATTTGAGATCAAGTTCAGGAGCGCAAATTTCACCCGTGTATAGAGAGGCATTAATGACTTGTTGAAATTTAACGTTGCGAATTGAATTGGCAATCTGCTAATAGCGCAAGGTGTATATGTAATTAGAATCTTTTAGATGTAAACGCAATTTCAGTTTCGACGATAGAAATGATCGTGGACGTGGGGTTGTTATTTAAATTTAAGATACATTAATCGCGGATGAATGCCACTTATGTATCATCAACGAGATATTAACGCGTGTCCGCAGTTCTGTCACGGACGGACAGGACTTAAATAGCCGTTCATAAAATGAAGGCCATCCCACGGAAGACGAGTGTAAACGATTACAATAGATTTCGTTGGAACATCTTACCAAGCGACGATTACCCCGTCGAAGAGGAGAGAAATAAAAGTGAGTAGGGGCGATAGGGCCAACGGAGCTTTCCAAATTAAATTCCACGAGTTTCTAGAGAGAAACAAATGTAATATCATCGTGCGTCTCGTATTTTTATATACATATATTGTATGCGTGTGCGTGCGTACGTGCGTGCGTGAGCGCGTGTGTAAAAATAATACGATACAAGCTGGAACGGAGAAGGATCGGTGCGCGACGATGAGATGGACTCGATAGCGATGGGGTCGCGCGTAGAATGTGAAATATGACGTATCGTGTTATTGAACGATAACTGCAAGTTATTAGGGTCGATTGACGAGTAACTGGACGTAAGGAGCGCGTAAAATGTCTCTCAACGTGTGCGTGCCGCGTACAAAGCCGTGTCTCTCCGGCTACTCTTGGCCGCGGTTGGCGTTACGAGTTACGAGTTACGAGTTACGACACGGGCGACCTTACGTATGTAAATTATTCCCAGCGGCACAAATGCCGCTTGGCAGATTCGCTCTCGCAGTTAACACTTGTGCTTCGCTCGAGGACGCTCCGGTCCGGGCCGTTCGATTTTGCCGCGCTCGATTTAACGTCTCCGATTTCAGATCTGCCCAATTTCGTGCTTATGTCGTTCGGGATTTGCTAGTGGATAAGTAACCAAGCATCGGTCGTGAGAGTAAGTTTTCCTTTCGTTTTCTCCACAGTGCGAGTTTCTCTAAAAGTAGTCGTACAGTGCTGGCCGGCATAATTTACCGTTTACTGTTGAGAAGTGAATAGAGAATATAATTTGTTTACCTTTCCGTTTTCTCTTCTCAAGCCTATTATCTCCGAGTTCATTCGGACCTGAAATGAACCGAATTGAATTTAGTCGGCCAGCTCCGAGCTGCTTTTCCATCTTAGGAAAAAGGATTATCTTTTTTTAATTGCCATTGTCAACATCCTAACTGAACCCGATTAATCTTGTCCAATGGAGGCGCGATTCTTTTCAGATTCAATTCTTTTCAGAGAAAATGCAAAGTGGCAGCAACTTGAACCAATTCAGCGACGATGACTTTCTCAGCGGTGGGCCGTGTCCGTCGTGCAGATTGGCCATCAATAAGGAGACTGGTAGACTCAAGTGTGTGACAAGTTTTATGTCGTTTTACTCTCCATTTTATTCGCCAGGCATTCGAGTTTCTCGTATTTTCTTATCAAGTGGGGGTGAACCTTTTGCAATTGTTGCTTATTGTTAGGTGGTGTACCGGCGGCAATGAAGCGCGGCGTTTTCGTGTCAAACTGATGCTCCTTATACCCGCCGCGTTGCTGCCGATTACTATAGTGTTTATCGCTCTGTCGCGATTTCAAACTACGACCAAAGATTCACGCGCCGTTTCCACTTTGTACGAGATGCGTGGGCAGGATCTCGTGAAGGACAAGATCGAGGATGACATTTTTCGGCTGAGTAAGTAAGAGGCCCCCAACTCTGAATTTCCATTTCGATGATGGGCTCAAACCCTATCCGACATACTTGTACGGAGTGTAAATGGTATTCCGTCTTACATCAATCAATCGATAGACATCGCTCTCAATCTTGTTTGCGATCGTACGTGATCGTACAAAGACGTGAGCCAAGTATCAGAGTAGTATGTGTAGAATAGGTACAGCTTTACAAGTTGTAAATATATTGATTTCCTCGACACATCGTAGGGTGTAAGTAATATAAAAAAAGTTGTACTACCTCATCAGCTACCGGCCGCAACGACGTGGAACGTAGAGCGGAAGAAGCCGAGGAAGCCGAAGAAGAGGACCGGCTTTTGCTCCCCGATATGAAAACGAGTTACGTAGACATGCATCCTCCATTTCGATCGCAATCGCCCCACCGACGCAAACGAGACATCGACGGGGTATTAGATCTCCAAACAAATTCAAGTTTGGTTCACTGATTAAGAAAAAAAAAAACGCTCTTTCCCGCTCTTCTGTACTGATTTTTATTTTCGCGCTTTATATTCTCTCTCTCTCTCTCTTCCCGTTCTATTTCCATGTCCTCGCAATCATTGGACCCACACATGCTACAAGCGGCAAGAAACTATCCCGAACACGATCCTTTTCAGGAGAATCACACGAGACATATCGAATTGGGCGATCGGGCGACGTCTCGTTTAACTTACGGCAAATTGGCAGATTTCTTTTCGAGGGAAGAATCGGATAGGAAAACCGATACAGCGGAGAGAGCCGTCTCGGCCTCGGACAGTGACAGGCTGCACGTCGACAGACTCAAGGTACATAAGGGTGGATCCTGCTGATGATGGAATGATTAGATGATTTAAATGTACCCGTCATTATCTGTGATTCTTACAATTGCCGGGAACAAATTGTTCCAAGGACCCAATAATATCTCAACATTTGGCTTGCTCTTAAGAACGTTTGTTAGAGATGAGAACTTATATAGCTTATATAGCTTATATCTTGTGGCAATTTCGATCGTATCATCAAATAGACATGACATTGCAAAGTGGAGGGAGGGAGGACGTGGTTTCAAAATATGA
Organism: Vollenhovia emeryi; assembly: GCF_000949405.1. NCBI lineage: Eukaryota > Metazoa > Arthropoda > Insecta > Hymenoptera > Formicidae > Vollenhovia > Vollenhovia emeryi. The sequence continues at coordinate 3,719,791 of NW_011967240.1, read as the reverse complement.
ATGCAATTCGAGTCATAATCCAAAGATGTGTGGGTGATTACTTTCATCGATTGTCACGAAATGTTGCATAGGTGAAGAATGGCGACACGGTCGAGGGCAACAACGCACGGCGGGACATGGAGGGAAACAATTTTTTAGGTGATTACTATATCATATGAGAAAGTAGTGGAACCAAGTGTAACTGTATCGCTATTCCACTATTCTAATTAAAAATCAATACTTGGTAAAACCTGCGATATTCTTCAATATTCTTTGTCCAATTCGAGCTCCGACTGAATCGTCGAACGTGATGAATTTTGTTTAATAATTTGAGGATTCGCGAACGTAGGTATTGAGAAACGCTCGAAAGAAGGACCGGCGAGAAGGAACCGCGAGAAAGGCTCGTTCTCCATTTCCATCAATGAAACGTGGTTATCGATAGCCGATGGACACGTTGCGATCGAGAACGTCCAAGTGCCGGATCTGCGTACATTCTGGAAAGGCGGAGGAAACGCCACAAGTATCAGAGAGGCTCGAGGCGAGTATAAAGAGAGCTTGCTCTCATTTCTTCAAGTTTCTCGCGCTGATGCTGACGCTACAATAGATCGTAATATAGATATAAACGAATTATAATACCTCTGTTTACCGTTTACTTTGTAAAATTGTTGAACGGAGCAACGTGAAAATGACTAGGTGTTATATTAATTATAAAAGAGAGCTTCTCGAACGTAGCTCGAATAATGCTGAGATACATGGACGAGAGCGCGGATCCGTGCCAGGATTTCTATCAATACGCTTGCGGCAATTGGGCGAAACGTAATCCTATTCCGAAAGACAAGGCCGGCTATGATACCTTCGAGATGCTCAGGGAATCGTTGGACTCGGTGCTGAGAGAATTGCTAGAGGCTCCGATATCGCGCGACGGCGACGGCGACGATGCCACGGTAAAGGCGAAACATCTGTTTCAGAGCTGCATGAATTACGGTAAGTGAGTCAAGTGAGTCAAGATACCGGTCTAGGCAGGTATAGGCCAGATAATGCCGCATCTCGCGAGCACGAGAGCTTTTTAACAAGCGGCAAGGATATGGCTAGAGATCTTGGAGCAACGTATGGAACGACCACTCGTCCGGCTTTTGGACGAGCTCGGCGGTTGGCCGGTTCTAAGGCCAGACTGGGATCCCGACAGATTCGACTGGCTCCTCTTGACCGCGCAACTTCGATTGTACAATAACGACGTGTTGATCTCAGAATGGGTGGGTCCAGATATTAAAAACAGCGACAAGTACGTGATACAGGTAACAGAGTAGTGCTGCTCTCGTCGCTCGTCGGGCCCTTTACCTGGGCACAGAGAAAAAAACTCTCATTCTTACCGTTAGACATTGTTCGTCCCTTGTTCGCAGTTTGATCAGACGTCGCTCGGGCTCCCTACGAGAGATTATTTCCTTCAACCGTCCAACGCGATTTACCTAGAGGCCTACAAAGATTACTTGACGAGAATCGCAATCTTGCTCGGCGCATCCTTGAATAATGCGAGCGTCGACGCCGAGCAGCTGATTGAATTCGAAACGCAACTCGCGTCGGTACGTTACTCTCCGCTCCTCCCCCCATTCATCACGTTCTGTCTGATCGATGTCTCCCAAATCTCTCGTAGATTACGTCGTCCCCGGACGAAAGACGAAATTTTTCGGAGCTCTATCGACGAATGAGTATAGGTGAACTGAGAGCACTCGTGCCGCAAATCGATTGGCGCCGTTATTTGTCGATCGTCTTGGCTCGACCGATTCACTTTTCCGAGCCAGTTGTCGTCTTCGCGTTGCAATACATCCAAGATTTGGTTCTTTTGCTCTCAAAGACGCAACCTAGGTGCATTATAACATATATGATATATGATGTATGATATGGACCTTATGTTATGCGACAACTCTGCTTCATCTCCATGTTTAATGCAGACCTGCAAGATATGTAAAGCGTCATATCCATTACATTTTCGCAGAACAGTGGCAAATTACCTTTTATGGAGATTTGTGCGGCACAGAGTGAACAACCTGGACGACCGTTTCCAGGAGGTGAAGCAGAAGTTCTATTACATTCTCTTCGGTAGAGAACAAGCGCCGTCCAGATGGAAAAACTGCGTAACCCAGGTCAACTCGAACATGGATATGGCAGTCGGTTCGATGTTTGTCAAAAAGTATTTCGATGAAAACAGTAAAAACGACGTGAGTAGCCTCGCTCTTGAGTCTAGCGTCTTTATCGCTAGCTTCATTGCCTAACTGATTGTAAAAGAAAGAGGGAGAGAGAGAGCCAAACACGTTTCTCGTCTATCGGCAGACATTATCGATGACTCGAGAGATACAGCGATCCTTTAGAGAGCTGCTGGACAAAACCAGTTGGATCGACGACGAAACGAAGCGCTTGGCGTCTGAGAAAGTGAACGCTATGTCGCTGAGAATCGGCTATCCAGACTTTATCCTACAGTCACATCTACTCAACGAACGTTACAAAGATGTAACGTTTACCTTTACGTATCTACAAATCTCTACACACATACACACACACACAGTATTGTTGAGACGCGCATCCGCGCTTCAACGGTAACGTAATGGAGATAAATTATTAATGTACTTAATCTTAATGCAGGTTGTAATTCGACCAGACAAGTACTTTGAGAATACTTTAAACATCTTGCGTCACTTGACCAGGGTCGAACAAGCTCGCCTTGGCAGCGCTGTTAATAAGACACTGTGGAACACTGCCCCAGCGGTTGTAAACGCTTACTACAGTCGCAACAAGAATCAAATAAGTCAGTTTCAGACCGTCATTTACGAGCAAGCATTTGTATACTTTTTCTCTCGTAGTTTTGTGTTAAAAAAATTTAGGATCTCCCCTAAAATCAAAATCCTCTCTCATTTTGTCTCGCAGTGTTTCCAGCGGGTATACTGCAGCCTCCCTTTTATCACAGATTTTTTCCACGAAGTTTAAATTACGGCGGGATTGGTGTCGTGATCGGACACGAGATCACTCATGGATTCGACGATAAAGGTAGACTGTTTGACAAAGATGGCAATCTTCATAGGTGGTGGAGAGACAATGCGGTCGATGGTTTTCATCGGCGAGCGCAGTGTCTTATCGGTATGGAAAAATAAAATTCCCCCCCTTTCGATCGATTACCAATTCGCTTTACCTGTAATTGTGTAATCGAATCGCTTTCCTTCTTGCAGATCAATACGCGCGTTATACCGTGACGGAAGTTGGAATGCAGATAGACGGTGTTAATACGCAAGGAGAAAATATTGCCGATAATGGCGGCATTAAACAGGCGTTTAGAGTAATTTCGCAAGTTTTCCCTCTTCTCTCCCCTCTTTCCTCCTCCTCTTTTTTCCCCCTCGATTCGAATCAAACGTTAGTTTCAACATTTGAAAAGTTTACAAAGCTTTCCTTGCAGGCGTACGAGAGATGGCTACGTTCACACGAAAAGGAAGACGAGACCTTGCCCGGAATAAGTGCGACAGGCAAACAGTTATTCTTCTTGAATTTTGCTCAAGTGTGGTGTGGTTCGATGCGTCCTGAAGCGACGAGAAATAAATTGAAGACGGCTCTACATTCACCCGGTAGATTCCGAGTGATCGGCACACTCTCCAATACGAAAGACTTTGCCCAGGCTTTCAATTGCCCTCCTGCTTCCCCCATGAATCCCACGAGCAAATGCTCGGTGTGGTAAACTATGTGGCGGACACGTACATGAACATAAAAATTAAATACATAGTTTATGTGCATATTCATATAATTTATCATTGCATTCTGATCATATGGCGCATTTGTTATCGTGGAACGCTCGAGTGTACGCTTCAAGTCAAAACACCCAACGTCTACAAATGTATAAAATAACAGAGAAATACACACACGTTTTTTAACGCGCTCATTGGACGCTTTGTATATTTTAAAATATCCAACGTTGGGAGGGAGAGAGGAAGATCGTGGCACAAAACGTGGGCTATGCATAATTTTTTCTTACTAAAACTGTCTAATAAAATGACAGTAAATATAAGCAGCTTTGAGATTATAAAAATTGTTGTAGATTTTATTTATACAATGTGTGTGTACGTGTGTGTGAGTATAACCCCAATATTTTTCTCTGTCCGTTAGTTGATTTGACAAAATTTATTAAACTTTGAAACTGTACTTCGTCTAAAATAAATGAGACACTATACTTGCTGTATACCTATAGCACAATTGTATGTATAAAGCGATTGTGTGACGACAATAATCGATTAGCATACTTGCTGAACATTTGAAAAAAATGTTTAACTTTTTGTTTGGATCAAAATGTAGATACTGATATATTGTATGTACATTGATTGATTTCCCGTACGGCTCGCATACATATGTGCTTTAAATACAAATAAGATAAATGTTTTCATCAAGCACAAAATAATTTTTTTTTGCATAATTTATTTACACATCATTATCGATAATATTGATATTGAAATATGTAAAAATTAAAATTTAAGGGATGGGGGAGGGGGGGACACATCAACTCTGGAAATCGATCTCACAGTTACAATATGACGAAATAATTTTACTTTTTCCCTTATTGTTAAATATGCAGTGCACTGTTTTCTCATCCCTGTTTTTAATATTGTATATCTTTTCTTTAATTAATACATATATCTGGGCCCTTCTCTTTTATCTTCCTCTAATCATTCCTTGACATCTTTGCCCCGTCATTTTTCTCAAATAAAAAATTGTAAATGTTACTTGAAAAGTCGGAGAATTATGTGGGTATAACAACATTGTCAAACAAACTTTAATTACCACGATGACCTTTATGGCCATAATTTTATTATGTATAGCCGTTATATATATATATATGTATATATATAAATCATAATTACGAGTTTTAATATTCTTTACTTTCTATGATACTTTATCAAAATTGGCCTATTAAATATATAAATATATGTTTCGCGTGTGCTACTTCCATTCAACTAACGTTGAAACGTCAATGGAAATATACCTTGACCACTCGTTCGATTGGTCGCGTTGTCATTAGTACGTATACATTAACAAAGTTCTTCATTTGTGTAGAAACTGGTATTCCAAAATGTCTTCCTCGTCTGTAAAGAAAAGAGAAGCATTTTTTATCGCTATGCATAATCAACAAGCAAAAGCATAACGCACGATTGTTTTTTTTTCTGTAAAGTTTCGTCAGTTACGCATAACATATAGGTACGCGAGCGTGTGTGTGTGTGTGTGTGTGTATATATATATATATATATATATATATATATATATATATATATATATATATATATATATATATATATATGCGTGCGTATGTAGGTATACGCAATCGCTAGTTAGATTTGTTGTTACAAGTGCGAAAAAGGTATTCCAAATTGAAACTATGTTTAATAATATACATTGAAGAAATTACCTGCCATTTGTAATCAGCTTATCAAATTAATATTTCTTTTACATTAAGTATTATATTAAGTACGTGTAAGCGTACATGTAATGGTAAAATATTGTAAAACTGCTTTAAAAAAAAACCTATGACTACGTCATGTACATACAACGATTGACTGCGCTGGTGTAAACTGACAGCAAAAAGCATAATATAGTTAGTGCTCGAGACAAGTATAGTGAATGTGTATTATGTATCGTAATAAAACAAAGATACACTCACAGATATCGTCTCTGCTATTGTTGTCCAAATCACTAGTTTGTGTATGACTCTCCTCGTGCATACGCCGCCCTGCGTCATTCGTCAGCGCAGCACAAGGCACAAAAAATGACTCGGTTATGTATCTGACAAAGTGGTGTGGTACAATGTACATACAATATAATATTTGAAAACGCAAGTCTCCTAATCTTTGAAACGGGAAGGCGATACAAACAAAAAAAGTGGGAAATTTTTCACAAGATTACAAGATTTCAACATGAGATAAAATTTTTGTGATCTATATGGAACTTTCCTTCGTATATGCGACTATGTTGCAATTAATGTATTGCGATATTGACACAAACGTTTTTCAAAATCATTATAAAATGTAATTGTAAAAAGACAATTTTGTTAAACATATTGCACTATCTGTCTGCAACATAAGCCAGACGTGGGATTTATATTACACAATGTGTAATACAGACGTACGTGTGTATGTGTGTATGCGTGTGTTCATGTGTCAAGTTGTTTGTATTTGTTCATGTAAATATTTACGTACACTAAAATTCAATGTAATTCAATTAAAATTCGAGTACAATTGACTCGTCTGCAATTTTTCACAAAACGTTTATGACAAAACAAATAAAAATGCATTCGTTTATTAAAAATTAGAGATTCAATTTTTGAATCGAATTGTGTTATATTCTCTCTCTATAAAAATTACTTTTAATCGATACAATTGTTTACGCAAATAAAATGTTACAAATATGCGATATTTTGTATGATATATCAGTTAGAAAAATTGCATGACGTTTACATTGCAAATATAGCTTCACGACGACGAGAGTAACGAAATGATAAAATTCAAAAGATACTTGATATAACAAAGGATAAAAAACAATCTTTTCATTGAAATATTGTTTATTTCTACATCGTAACAAATATTTTATAAATAGACTTTGAATATATATGCAATTGAAAATATATACGAATTATTAATAAATATACGTGAAGCTATATTCGGTTGTTACTATGTATATATACTATGTCCTGTCGTACATACATACAATCATACACACATACATACATACATACATACATACAACACAACGTTGAACGCACAGCGACTATCGTCTGTTCTTTTGCTTTATACGAGTAATCGTTATATGTAATACATACATGCAGATAAAATTAAGACATCTTGCTATTAATATCGTGAATACATTAGAAAGGAAAGAAAAAGAAAAAAAATAGTTTTAATGTTTAGTTATCCCAGTGGGTTCAAAGTTCGTCTTTGCGTATACAACGGTAGTAATGTAGACTGAAAGTTAAAGTAAACTCTTTTTATCATAGTATCAAATCGAGTGTGGAAAAAGATTTCCCTTTCGTAACACACACAAATAAAATGCGGTAAAGTTGGCATAATGTAACGGTAAGGCATAAATAGAAAGAACGCACCTCGACGATACAATACGTAAAATACACTTAAAAACTTAAATAAAACATACATGAAAATTGTGTATCACTAATTATAAAAGTATACGTGTGAGACAATGACGATAAACATAATCTAAAAATGTAAGCATCTACATAAATTATAAATCTCGCAGCTTTCTTGTAACACAGATGGCACATTTAGTATGAGTGTAATGATTGAATTTGTACATGTTATATTGAATTCCAATACAATGTGATATAACGTAATTATAAAGGCTATTTTTCGATATAAATAATATTAGCTTTACACAATATAAAAATTCGTTACGCGTGTAAAAGTCTCTAACGAGTCGACATTACAAATGATATAAAACAATGTCCGCACGCAAACATTTCTTTTTATGTTTTTTCTTTTTTCGAACGTATCTACAAAGTTACTGAGATACTTTCAAAGTACTAGAGATGGCTGAATTACGAGATATTTAGAAACAACATCTTCTCGACTTTAAAGAAATAGTTGGCCCATTGTCGTAGATAATCCTAAAACGCAATCAATTAAATGGTATTAATAGATATGTAATTTACATGCATGTGCAGAGAAGGATTTTTACAAATCTTAATAATTTATTTTCAGACGAGGTAAACCGTGTTATTTACATGTGTTCATTTTTGTGCTTAATGCCTTGTGCTATCGTGCTGCTATAAAGTAACGATTACCATATAGTTACACTTGCAACAAAGCGTGCGCAGCAATTGCGTGTAAGTATACGATAACAAAACAATACGGGAGAACAGCAGACACTTATTACACTAATTACGTTTCTGCAATACCGTAGAATACAATGGAAATGGATTACCGAAAAGATTTTAAAATACAAGTCAACTTCATGCAGAAAGACAACGGTAAACATTTTTCCATTATTTGGAATAATAGACTTTATAGAGCATGGACTGGCAATTGCTATAGTTTCTGTGTTAATATATAGCTTCTGCATTAAAGACAGTGTCCGTAGGAGCTCTGTGTGTGTGTGTGTGTGCACGCGGGCGCGCGAAAGAGAGAGAGAGGGGGGGGGGAGGAAGGGACGTACGGACACTGTCTTAATTGTATTACCAGCCCATTTCTATAAGCCATAAGTTATATGTTTATACTACATATGGAACGGTTTACTTTGACACGTTCATTACGTTCATTCTTCCGAGTACGAGTTCATTCTTATTAATATGTAACCAACATCATACTATTATGCACCAAAGATTTTACTTAATACTTATACGTATAAAAAAGTTTGTATTATTAAATTATACGTATTGTTAAAAATATTTATTTACTTATTAATGCACCAAAGAGGAAAGAAAACAACGAGAAATATCCACTTTACATACGAGGCGTCACGGTTACACAAGAAACAAACAGAAAAGAGAGGGGAAATGAGAAACGAAACACTCGTAAATTTTATCACCGGTCATAGAATAAAGAGTTTTCGTCTTATTCGTTTACTCAAGTCGAATTTCTGTCGAGGTGTAACGAAACTCTACCAAATCGTATTAGTGTGTATACCGCTCTATAGTTATAAACATGCAAAATATCTCAGAGTAATAAAATAGATTTTTTAAATACTGTTATGCAAGATGCAAACGGAATGAAATGCAAATATATATATAAAGATTTTTACAAATAAATGAATAAAAACTCTTCAGACCCTATTCAAATCTATGTGTACGCTGGAATTAATGAATAAATACTTTGAACATTAGAAAAGCGATAGCAACCATGCATGAACATCGGAGTGCATGATAGATTCATAATAATACTAGGTTTATCTGAGAATACGAAAATAGAAACAACAGTATTGAAAAATCCAATAAGGAAAAGAGGAAAGATCTCAGTACAGACGTTCATTAGCATTAATCTTTACTTTGCAGGCATAGACGATTTAACGTGCTCAAGTGAAACTATTCATCAAAGTATTCATCCACAACGTGTTCAGCTTTATATTCTCCCCTATACGTATATCTAGTTCTTTTTCTCTATTTACAACAGCTACATAACATCGACAAAGAATTCACAAGGATTTCCCATCGCAATGCGAAATGATTGTCTACTACCAGATAAGTCTTGCTGATTCTGCTGATTCCCCGATCCTGTTCCCGTTTGAACAGATTGTTCGGAACCACTGGAACGACTGCGGCTTCCGTTGGATCTCTTTCCGTTTGAACCGTTACCGTTGCCGGAATTTTTACTTGGCATTGATGGCACCGATGGATTGTGCAGCTCCGATTCTGATGCCGAAGAACATGATTTTAGATCGTGAATAGGTTCCTTGCAAATGCGTTCACTACCCGCACTGCTACCACCTGTCAATATGCATGTAATATGAAATGTGTATGTGCGTGTATATAGCATGTACAATTTGTATGCGTGTGTGTGTGTGCGCGTGCGCAACAAAGAATCGCTTTGTTTATAATAATGGACTTTACCTGAACCACTGTGCACACTTTCTTCTCGATGGTAGCCGTATACCGTGGGCTCATTTGTAAAATTAAATGGCATAGGGCTGTAACCTGTCGCCGAATGTGGTGCATATGTTCCCGAATAAGGCATATCCCAAGCGCTTGGTGGCGGCAAGGGACTAACTGTGTCATTATCTAGTTTCATATTACTCATAGCTGAACACAAATCACCAAATATGTAATAACATTGTTCGGAAAACGTTATCTTGTTCACGGTATGTCGAATATAGCCAGCTTTCAGCATAAGCGACGCATATTTCCTGGCATCGCGTCGATCGAGAAATCCTTCCACATGCGTGTTCAACCAGTCCACGACATCTGCGCCAATAAATGCATTTGGAATAGTAATTTTCAGCCACATTCGATCGCGTATCTCTAAACCAGAGTCAGGTCGAGCCATCGCTCGTACTATTGTCGGCATGTCGGTATGTATAGTCAAATGAAGCTCTTCCAAAGGTCCTGCAGCGAAATTTTTCAATTACACTACAATACACAAGATGTCTAATATCATAACGATTTATTATGTCTATATATCAGGCCTTGCTTATTCGATTTCTCGAGTGATTACGATTCATATTTTCAGAGTCCCAAGTGCTCGAAGATACAGATATTTTCGGGAATCAAATTTATTATGTTAAAAATGCACTTTTTAATCAATTCGAGACACTTAGTATTATAATATACATGTTAAACTTTTCAACTTGCAATATAACTTACGTTCAGTATCTGGCAGTGTGCTCGCAAGACTGCTCGAAGTGGAAGTTAATGTTGTGGCACTTGGTGGACGAGGCGGAAAACCTTCGCCTCTTATAGCAGCCGTGTGCGCTACCCATGCACCAGGGTCTATGGGACGTACCGGCTCTGTGCGAGGTATCGTGAAGTAACCTTTCGGATTTGGGTCCCAACATTTTGCAACGACAAGTTTTATTGGTCTAAAAAAAAGAGAGAGACGAGGAACAACAATCTACTTTTATCTTAATACAAACCTCATATTTTTAAGTAAAGAATTATATGCCATCGATGAATGAAGACGACGGCCATAGTCTTACCCTGGTTTTTGCACTACTTCGCGTAACACTCTCACCGCCTCGTCGTTGGACATGTTTTCAAAATTAATGTCATTGACCTGAAGAATCATGTCGCCAGGTTCTATTCGACCATCTAAAGCAACCGCTCCCCTATTTCAGGTAATTTGTAGTAGAGTAAACGGTATCGTCATAACACATGGTACGAGATACCTTGCGCTATAGAAACTGATACGGTTTAACGTTTATTTAAAAAAATAAAAAAAGAACTTTGGATGTTTATGCAAATTGTAATTAGAAAACTACAGAATCGGCTCTGTTCTCACGTAACTTGGTACAGAGATTGTTCATACCTTCAATTACTATTGCGAAAACTTGTTTAAATTCACGTTCAAGTTTGTGCAACAATATTTAACAAAGATATTCTACCGATATATCATCAATGGGACGAAACAATGAGAATCCTAATGCCAAAAAAAAAACTTATAAATTTACCTACGCGCGCGTGCGCGCACATACACTCGTATACTAACCCTTTCATTATTGAACCGACATATATGCCGCCGTCCCCACCTTTGTTGCTCTGACCGACAATGCTGATGCCAAGGAAATTAACAGTATCCATATTTAATGAAACAGTTATAATATTTAAAGACATTGTACTGTCAGTAATACTACTGAACGACGACGTTCGAGACATGGGCGGTAGTCTGTGTCGCCGTCTTCTTTGTGGTCGACGCCGATCTGCAACGGAAGAATTGAGAAATTCAATACACGCCTAGAGACCTGTCCGCGGTAGTCTGTTATCCAAAGGAAACGTTCGTTTCAAAGTAACATTCCTCTCGTACAATTTGTCTCTTACCAAGAGTGCCCCTATCGATCGTGCTACTCATATTAGTGTGTCGGCCCGTTGTCGACGTGATACGACTGCTCGCGTCGTCGTCAGATTCTAAAAATGTTGTCGTTTCCAAGTCTGAGCTTAAAATAGAGGCAGTTTCATATCCGTGGCCAGAGCGATGCTTCGAATGACCATTTATCCGGAGTCCTATAAAATGCGTACATATTGTATAGATTTTAATTCCTTAAAAAGGTTCGACATAAAAGCCACACGAGTGCGAGACAATTCAATCGATTGTGCAAAGTAACAAAGTACCATCCGATAAACACGTTACATGCACAGCTTACCATTGTACTTGTTGTATTTCTCATACTTTTCCGAATGGTGTCTCGAGCTCTTATGTAAATGATGTCCTTGCCGACTGCTTATAATACTTTCCGTTTCCGTCAACGTGTCGTCATGTGAAAGCGGAGCGTTTCCTCTATTACCATGTCCCGGGGTCGCATGGTCCACGCGATCATGTTTCACTTCGCTATGTGCCATAGAGTCTGTACACTGAGACGCGCCATCCGAGACATTGCTACCTTCGGCGGATACCAACTGTCACAAAGTATCGTTTCATTAAGCAACACATTTCTTTTCCAGGTCTCCCTCCGAGAAGAAATATTACTCTGTTTAACAACTTCAGTGTCTTTCGACCATATCCGGCGTCATGCACTGAAGTTGCTAATTACTGCTGTCGACTTTGAAGAATATTCTCGTTAGTTGCTCCGTTTAAATTAGAGCTTTCGATTGGATACGTGTTTTAAAGCGGGGAGCACACACTTTTGCACAAGTGCGTAAGCATATGCGTAACGAATTTGATTGGTCCATTTCCTTATGCATTTGCTTACAGACCAATCAAATTCGTTATGCATATGCTTACGCACTTATGCAAAAGTGTGTGCTCCCCGCTTAAGATTCACGCGTACACGGATTTAAGGTACATTCGTTCACGTGACACGTGTACTCGAATGTATGTGCGACACGTGTAAACGTGCGCAAATATTTATCAAAATTTGATGAAAGATCTCCATTTCTGCATACGTTGCTCGACATATGTACACGCATAATTCCAGCATTCCAAGCTTTATCCAGATTTTGTCACACAATTCTCTAAATATGCGTCACATACACCGATATTCGTGAACACGTGTCGCATTCACGTGTTGACGGATTCGCGTAAATCAAGATTCTTTAAATTCGCGTACACGGGTTAAAAAACACGGATAAGTTAAATACACGGGATTACACGTGTAGTCTAGTATACACGTGTGCCAAGGAGCTCTAGTTTAAATGTGCGCTTTACACACGCGCATCCTTGAATTTTATTACATGCGCGTTTATTGTATTTTACAGCTATGTATTTCTAAAGGAAGAAAGAGAAAAACATCGACGCGATATTTCCATTTCATCGCCGACAGCAATTTAATTGAAATAAGAGGAGGAATCTGTTGGAGAAGGTACAACTTTTAAATTCTCACCCAAGAGACAACTCGGCCATTGAAACACGGCAGATGAGCGTCGTCATCTACTATTTCCTCTTTTACCACGCTACAGTAGAACAAGTGTTTTATATAAGTATCAAGTCTAATCTACAATGTGCTTTCTGCGTCTAGAAACATTCTATTTTATATAAACAGATCAAAACACTCAACAAATTTGTCAACAGTGTACGATTATACAATGTATAATGTACAATTTATCAACTTGCATAAATTTTGTAAACGTATACATTAGCTACAAAATAGAATGTTTCTAGATGCAGAGAGCACATTGTAGATTAGGCTTAAGTGTTAAGATGACAGCCACTTAAACGAGACTTACAAATATGTAACATGTAACAGATTTGAAGCTTTCTTTTTCATATATTTCCAATTTACAAGTGCGTGAATAAATAATTTTCACAATTCTTAACCACAAATGTATCTACAGTTTTCATACACTTATATATATACATGTATATATATGTACTCTTTGTTATCTGTAAAAATCTGTTACGCGTATCCTTACCAGGGAACAGCTTATCTCTTAAATTATCTGAAAATGATCACGCTTGAGAATTTCATAAAATAACAGACAAACGGCACGCTTTTGACGAAAGAGAGACGAGGCTTGGCCTGTCTACCGCTCGAGAGGCAAGAGTCGACAAACTTTTTGCCAGCCAGATAGTCAGATAGAGGGGCATTGTATCGGGGAAGAAAGAACTTACACATACGTATACGCAACGCGTAAACGTCACAAGTTAGAAACAAGTAAATTTTGCCGGAGTAATAATAATTAATAGAGCTGGAGTTGCGTATTTACATTGTATCCGGCGAAGTAGTGTGTGATATAACGCAAGTGTAACGAAGACGCATGACACATGGCACGTAGGAAAGAACGAAAGGAATGGTACGGCAGCGGTATGCCGCGTTAACATTTACCCAAAGTCATCGTCCATTGACTTGAAGAAATACTTGTAATTCGGACGATTTAAAACGTTCTTGAAATCGGCTAGAGTTACTCTTTCCGGCGATATGTTGAGCTTCACCAGATATGGCGTCTCCTCGTCGTCCATGTGATAAATAATCTTTGTTTCTTCCATCGTCGGAGTACACGTTCGGCGAACGAGACGTTATTCGCGATGGAAAAACGATACGCGAAACACACAGGTTCCTCACCGACTCGGACGATATTTTCTCAAACCAATATGGCGCGTGGTGCATCGAGCCAAAGCCCTGGTGCGTAAAAATATCGCATATTCACAGGCCGGTGAGATGCTCGCGGAGCTCGTCGACGAGGACGTAGTCACGCGGCGTCACACCGTTCACGAGAAGAGCACTAAATCATTTTCCGTTGAGTCTGAAACACATTTACGCACAAATCGCCGCGATAAATTAAACGTCAACATCGCCATCAGCGTTGTGCGTTTACTTGCACGAGCGTATACCCTACAGTATGCAGACGTTTATAGATGGACTCCCGTTGAAGGCGTAAAGTCAGCGCCAGCAAGAGAAGACACTCTATTAAAATTCCTAGCGAATTCGGTTGCTCGCACTGAGTGCACACTAAAGCCCGTATCAGACTACGGATTGGG
>NW_011967240.1:3701340-3705121 GCF_000949405.1 Vollenhovia emeryi | reverse complement strand
AGATTGGATTGAAATTTGATCAACTGGAGTAAAAGTTACTAAACTTGGGATTAGTAAACTTTACTGCGATTGGTCAGATTTCGATCTAATCCCAATCCCAATCCGTAATCTGATACGGGCTTGACTGAACTTGAGATTAGTAAACTTTACTGTGATTGGTTCAATTTCAATCTAATCCCAATCCCAATCCGTAGTCTGATACGGGCTTTAAAGTTACTGAACTTGAGATTAGTAAACTTTACTGTGATTGGTCAAATTTCAATCTAATCCCAATCTTAATCCGTAGTCTGATACGGGCTTAAGGCTTGTTTATAGTCAGTTCTTATGTTCAACTTTGTCTTAAACACATGTTCAAAGAGTATTCAGTCAAAAAATGATCGGTGTAAACGTTGTATAGGTCACTTCTCTGGATAAGAAATATTGCAAGAGGTATTTAAGATGATCTTTAAATATAAGAATTCACTGTAAACAAGGCTTAGTGTGCACTCAGTGCGCACTAGTGCGGCCAACCGCATTCGCTATTATGGTGCTGTCATATGTTATATCTAGTTGCGCCGCGTTTTTTTTTGTACTACCGTCTCCATAATCGATGTTTAGTTTTAATTCGCGATTCGATATATGTTTGTAATTGTGTTTATTATTTTTTCGTTATGCTGAAGATGGTCCAATAAGGACCGAAACGTACATTACATTTACTATATTATAATAAAGTAATTTTATCGGACATTACAACCTTGTAAGCCCCTCCTATTATTCTTTAAATATATAATTATATTTAATTGTAATACATTACAGTTATAATTTTATCTATCTTTTTAATTAGAGAGTTGTGTCCCCCTGTCCCTGCCTATCCGTATTCCGCTGTACAGTCTTATTCATGTTCCTACCTACTCGCGTTTCCACTTTTTGTTAATTAATAAACCTACAAGTCTCGTTAAAACCGCGACGCGATTTAATGAGGATTTAATAGAAGTCTTTTTAATCTCGCACATATGCGAGAATATGTAAAAGAGATAAGACTATAAACCCACCCGAATTTTGACAAATAAGAAGAAATCAACTAGTGTACACGAATTTAAAGAATCTTCGTTTACGTGAATCCGTGAACACGTGAATGTGACACGTGCATAATAGGTAGTCTTGAAAACAAAATTATACAGATAATATAAGCTAATTTTTGATTGTGAATTATACAGCACTATATAGACATGTATTGGTATATAAGGCATTCCTGCCACCTTGCCAATAGTAAATTTCTGAAGTTTTAGAAACAAAAAATTTAATATTAAAATGTCACAAAATGTCACATTTAATATTAAAATGTCAGGGCTACAATAATTTTTTAAGAGGTAGGCAATAAGAGAGGATAATGCTTTTATACACAGAGAAATAATTTTATTAATTATAAATATTGGAATATTTGTAGTATTTGGAAAGAATATTTACACAAATTTTAGAAGAATCAAATAAATGAATGTAATTGCGAAAATAATTTATGTAAAAATGTTAAATATAAAGTTATATATTATATTTTTAAGAACAAATTTCATTGTTAAACGAGAGAATTACTTGGCAATATTGCACAAATAAAGACTAACGGTTGATAACTACAGTTGTTAACGAGAATAAATACTTCTATTAGTAAAAATTATAGAAAAAATAAAATTAATTGAAAATAAAAGACAGCAAAATTTGTACCAAGAGAAGAGGAAGATAGCTCGAGGAAGAAGCAAATCAAGTTGGCAATCACGACCAGATACATCCTGGACACAAATATATGCCAATCACACATTTCATTGCACAAAAAGTTTTAATTAAAATTTTATATTAAAGGTTACTTATTTTTAATCAGAGAGAATTTTTGTAATTGAAATCCACATTTTTATGGATCTGTATATCATTAGGAAATTAGTTAACTATAATTAACAGAAATTGTGTATATTCATAACATTACGTAATATCGTATAATACATCATTAGTTAATATAATAATCATAGTACCCTTGTCTCGATAGGAACAGAAACTTAGAATGGAAAGAAGATTCCAATTGTATTATAAGAATCTACTATTAAAAGATTGTATTATACAACTATATAACAAAAAATATACTTATGTAAATCTACAGCCTTTGGAAGTAAATATCCAAAAATAAGAGAGCATGAAAAAAATAGAAAAAGAACGACAGAGGAAAAATTTTCCTATTTTCTTCATCATCTCTAAAGTAATTAAAACTTTCCGAATTTCATTAATTAATGTAAAACGTAATTGTTAGGTGTCATCTTATTTACAATTCCTTAATGCTTTAAGACTGTATCATTCTTTTAGCACCATTTTCATTAGACCTAAAAATGCAAGTTATCTTTTATGTCTCAGTCAGATGAACAGATACAGTGTCTAGCACCATGTATAAGCACAATGAGAACTGCAAGCGCGAGGCCAATTTACTCATACCGCCATGGATCATAAATCAGGTATAAGAGTATTGCAATTTCCATGCCACAACTTGGTCTCTGAATTGCACTCTGAATAGTTAGCAAATATATCTGCATAACCACGATCACGCCACCAGGTACAAAGTTGCCTGTTCCAGCCACAATCAACCACGTGAATCAGCTCTGGTCTTTCCATGCCTAGAAGTGTGTAGAAATCTTGATCGCCTAAGTGACCCTGTAAAGAATATATGCATTATTATTCTAATCGAACAATATTAGTAGCAAAATATCAAGTGTGTTCTGTAATCACTCTTGAATATATGTGATATTTTTTATTTTCCATTTTCATGTCTTTTTTCAGCAAAATTTAGATTTTTATAACGTTAAAGAGTACCCATATTACATTTAAAAATTAAAAACAATAAAAATGCAAAATGGCTTTTCAAAAATGAATTAATTACTCGAAAATATAGTTAGGCTATTGCTGTTTGTCATTTTATTTGATTAAAAGTGAGAATAACAGAACATTGAATATAACATCTAATTTTAGTAAATTTAACGTTGATTTTTCAAAGCTTTGTTTTAATGGTTAATAAATAAGCATCAAATTTTTGCAATCAATTTTTCAAACTAGAAAGCTTAAGTAATTAGTGGGGTAAAAAAACTTATTTTTTATCCTAGGTGAGTAAGAAACATGTTTTTATCAAAGTTTGTTTTTTCAATATTGTTTAATCTCTAGGTTGGAAACATTAATTGATATCACATTAGAAAATTAATTTCAAGTATGAAATTTGCAGCAAGTGGCAATACTGTTCAAATTTACCTTAAAATGATACTTTTTCGTTATAGCATCCACGCTATTTTTATTGATAATCTCATTGTATGTACGCGATTTCCGTAATTTCTCCAAATTAAAGAGCACCATCCCACTATTATAGCCAGGGTATCCGCCTTTATGTCGGGGTTCACCAAACATCGTAGTCGGATGTTTATTACGATACAAGTACAAAACATGTCGGTAAACTGGAGTGAGCTCTGGAGCTAAGCCAAACAGGGCTTCCTCTCCGAACTTGTTAAATTCTTCGAACAAATCCTTCACGTCTCTACGAAATTTTGTATCCGCATCAAACATCGCGGCAAGTCTCTGATGAGTGGGTGCGATTCTGTGCAAACCCAGAGAAATGAAGAATAATGCATCGGAATAATACGTCCCTGGTTTGCTGCTGAAATGTGGCGACATAACTGACACAATATCCTCCAATTGTGCTGCTAGTTGGTGTACATTGTAATAAAACACCTGAGGACAAATAAATATTTAGACTTTAATTGTATCATATATACAGGGTGAG
>NW_011967240.1:3670495-3701201 GCF_000949405.1 Vollenhovia emeryi | reverse complement strand
ACTTACTCCATGTATTGTAGACCAGCCTTAAGAAAGCTACTTCCGGTTTAATAGAGCTGGAGTAAGAGCGTATGCGAAATGAATTATTTTTATTTCTTACGCCTACTCTTACTCTTACGCCTTTTCACGCATGCCTACAACACCTACTTCACCGTATTGTAGATTGAGTCGGCGTAAACAGCTTATGCCAAAAACGTTACTCCTACTCTTACTTCTTACTCCACGCTTACGCCGGTTATTGTAGACGACGCTTAACACTTAAGTTGGTTAAAAATAAGAAAAAAGAACTTAAGAGAACACAAGAACATACTTCCATAAATTTTCCAGTGCTGACCATAACATTTTGGATAACAATCGCAGCTATATCTCGACTGTCGTCGTCGCTTATCACATGGAAGGCAATATTTACAGAGGCGTATCTGAGCAAGGAGTCTGTAAATATTTGGAACTTGCGTCTCATAGGTGAGTTTGTGGCAACCTTGGTAAAAATGCACCATACGTTGTAATAATTCGTTTCATTTTGTGGCACGATACTCGCTGTCGAAGACAAATAATTGATGGAATAAGCAGTCGTCACTGAGGCAGCCGTAATGTTTGCATCTTTTGTTTGGGGACTAAATACAATCCACCGTCCTCCATCGGATGTCTGATAGCAATATAGAGCAACCAAGAGTAACGCGAGGACGGTCAACCTCAGCAGCACCTTGCGTAGTAAGGGCATTTAAATCGTATCCCTTATTCTTCTAACCTAAACGGGTAAACAAGTTTCAATAATCCACAGAAAGAAAGAAATGCTTGGAATACAAATATCCCGATCGAAAGAGAAGACAATTAGATTTCGCAATTATTAATTTTTCAATTCCTTCCGAATTTGTCCTCGATTGGTTGACTTGGCCAGATAAATTTTAATTCTAACCTAACTCGACTCGGTTAACTCTCATAATTTTTACTCGGCGAGAAACCATTGACCTCACAGCGTGAGAATTGGAAACGCATTGGTAACTACGTGAGCACAATCAATACCTGATTTCTTTTGTTATTGCATCACGTCACCTGGTTAGACCTTCATCAAGCAATAATACAGGTTTGTTTTTTTGTTACTGCACTCGACTGCATTAGAGTGCACTTTCCCTCTTGCTCTCGCACAATTTCAAACATATACCTATTTCACTTTAAGTATAGAAAGTGTGTATATTAATTCAGTATACAGTAAACAGATCTCATGTTTTCTCCGTGTTATTGTCGTTGACGATACAGTCGTTCCATACATCCTCTTGTAACAGTGATCGTAGATCGCGATCGCCTCCGCTGGTCACCGCGACTCATTGCGGAAAGAGTGGTGGGGACTGGGGATACGCACGCTAAAAAAAAAATGAATCCGTGTCCGTGCGCGCTCCCTACCTCGGCCGACTTCAGGCGCTCAGAGGAGTGCGGACATAACATCTCCCATGGAACTCACTTTTCGATTAATTGTGTTATTTTAAGTAGGACTGGACATTTTTCTTTCGAAGGTTTCGACATTCGTACTCGGAAACTTTGAATTACTTCGAAGCGTCGAAAAATTTATTCGTGTGAGTAGCGCATTTATTCAAAGTATACTAAAAATATTGCGAATAAAAAGTATCAACAACGAAGGAATGTGAATCGCCAGTAGTTGATTAACGATAAAAAGAATTGTTGGACGATTTTAGGCTGGCAGATGGTTTCTTGACTTAAATCCAACGTTTCGACCATACGGGTTTTGCGGTTCTTCTCAAGGAATTTAACGATCTACAAGTTTATTTACAGGACACTGCAACTCAAAGGTATGTTGGCCACAAAACGAAATTAACGCAATCGTCTCGCAGCGATAGAGGTGGAGTGACATAGAGGTGACATATGACCTGGCTGAGGTAACATTTTTCGCAATAAATTTTTTTTATTAAAACCGGCCGGTTAATGTCGACTAAAAAGCTTGATATACAAATATGTAAAATATATTACATTTTATCAATGTCTGTATTCTTTAACTTGCATAATAACATTAATTCTTCTTTCAAAGTATCGGTATCTTCGAAACTTCAATTTAAAGAAAGCAATAGCGCAAATTACAGTTCTCTAAGTATTTGCTCTGTGAAAAGAAAGGACATTTATTTTAATTTTCTTGGAAAAAATAGAATTACGTTATAAAGAATTAAAAAACGAGTAGTTCGTGTTTAGATAATTAGATATTTAATGCCAACAGAAATTATTCTGTATTTAAACATATACACGTTTACATTTATTTCTTAATCATAATACACTTATCTGTTATATTAATACGATGTTTATACAAGAAAATAGATCGTTCAACGTTTTAGATATAACATTGTATATAAATCTATGTCTATTAAGCCAAATCGTTTCGATATGTAACTCAATTGACCAGATTTAAAAGACTATCTCATATTTAACACAGTAATGTTTTATGATTCTAATACAATACGTAATTTCTTATACAATACGTAAAAATAAGATGTTACCTTTGGTCCCATTGATAGAAACTTACAGTTAATTGCGAAAATTAGTATGTATTAGTACTCAATATCAAATCATTATTACCGATATCAATCCATCCATCCACAACTAACTTTGGCATTTTTGTTTCTTAATTTTTTAATTAATTAACTTTCTCTTTTTATTTTTTTATTAGTATACATTGCACCAAAGCTAAAGTTAAATGGTTCTATTGAACTAAAAAGAAACAATCTAACTTTCTCTTTCTATCTCTCTCCCTCTCCCTCCCCTTCTTTCTCCTTGTGTTAAAGAATGAGCAATATCAAGTTGATGACTATTGAAGTAAAAATTACCCCTCTTCGACATTTTATTAAACAAACGTCTAATGTCTTAAACGGTATGTACATCTTTCGTTCTGTAGTGCATGTTTCAGTTATCGCAATCGTCATCTTTTGTACATTATATTTACACATGTTCAACGTGATGCCATTATCAAATTTTAATAATTTAGTTATCGAAAGTATATCTTAAAAATATGTAACATATAACGAGCCATTTACAACCTCCTTAATTGTTTGATATCGTAAATACATATTTCTTGCTTTTTCCACATTAAAAGCTGAAAGCAAACAAATATTAATGCTATCCTCTCGGGTGTCCCAGTAATTATACGTAAGAATATATCAATGAACTTCGAAAAATGTTTCAACTTTTTATGATAACTTATTAGCGATACAAATCAGCATTTAAATGTACTTGAAGCGATTTGAATAGTTCGCGGCATTGTTTTGTATTAACCCAAGAATACCATTACAAAAAGCAAAGAGAAGTAATAATTTTATATTAACACTATTATTGCAAATGCGTGACATGTAGATATTTTCTCCCATTTCCAATTTGCATTGCATTATGTAATATTATACATTTGTATTATATATTCTTTATATTACAAAATTATAATTTCCTACTTGGATGTACTGTTTCTTTTTAAGTGAAAAAGTTGTGAACTTTTCTGTCGACTTTGGAGGTCTAAAGATTAATTAGACCAGTTCTTCTAATGTTAAATATTAGTAATATTTTTTTGTATACAGGGTGTCATTGAATATTGGGGACTTTTTTGGTGTGCAGGTAGAGTGGACTAGACCGAGTCGAAAAGTTCTGTACCATTTTGCAATTTTCGCAATAGATAACGAGTAATTAATTATTCAAAATTGTCGTCTTAGCCCGGCCCACCTCCCAATTCGAGCGCGTGGCGAGATGTGACCGCCCGGCGGTCTAATTTATTGTCAAATTTGATCCTCAATATTCAATGACACCCTGTATGTAAAATATAAAGCAAATGTACAGAAGTAAAATAATAATACAAATTAAAATTTTGAACACGCATTCTGAACGGCCACTAATAATATTCTAGGGTTAAACAATTTTTTTTTACTAAACTATTTACAAAACACTTTTATGAACGGTAGAATCTTCAGAATGTAATTCTGATACTTTTAATGGTAATTTTCAATGGAGCATCATCAAACAATTTTGCTCAGATTTCCTTATAAATTTACATGTCCCATAACTGCCTATATTAATATTTCTCTGTAGTCTGAAACAAAAACGATTATTTTTCCACATTAGTTAATTCTGTTAATTATTTCTACAATAATTTCGATGTTTTTGTAATTTTTATATTATTTGTGCTGAAAATGAACCAAAGAAATGGTCCGAAACGTTCGCCAATTTAAATACTGCACTATTGTTTATATAAACATGGTGTTGTATATTTTGATCAAAAGTAGGACTTCCAAATGAGTGCTTTAACTCATACCATAATATACTTACATTTTTTAATTTTTCACGTCCACCGAAGTTCCGAATAGACTCCAATAGCATATCCCGAGGATCTAAATGGACCGGCATTGACTTGGGTCTCGCATTGGCATTCTTTAACGTTACTCCTGTTATCACCGGCATCGTTGGAAGTTCAGAAGACTGCATATTCTTGTTAAAACCATCAACCATCGATAATCCATTGTGGTTTATAGGATTATTATTTCTCGTAGAGTTAACGGTGGGTATCTTGAATCCTTTTACAACCGGCATCGGTGGATAAATCTTTATTGCATTATTGACGTTACATCTCAGAGGCATTTCACTTTGCGACTCAATATTCTGACTCATCCCATTTACACCTACGACAGATGTGAACCTTTTTGCCTGTAATTTGTGCTGAACACCATACATTTTGGGCTGATTTTTAAACGAGAAATTGTTGTTTTGGCTGGTTGCCTTTGCGAACCTGACACAACCGTCTTCCTTAACGTTTGGGTTTGTGATTCTTTCTTTTTCTCTCTGCTGCACATTGCGATAATCCGTGGAGGAACTATTAATATCAGAGCGTTTAGATTTCTGCTTAAAATTTCCATTCTGACTGAATGTCTTTGTCAATTCTTTGAAATTCATCGCTGTGGTGTTAACTTCGTTCTCGTCATTTTTGAGCATTTCCTTCGACGTTTTGACAAAGTTTCTTTTTAGTTCAACCCCCATCACGACAGGTCTGTCTTCATTCTTCGTCAAATCGGACATTGTGTTAACTCGATTCGATGTCTTGAAATTGGACGTGTGTGCGATTAATTTTTTTGTATTTAATTCATCAGGGTTTGTATTTGCCAAAGAGCCAATGTTGATTTCATGTTTAGTGACATTATTTTTACTAACGCCGCTAGTATAGTCTGTAATATCCTTTCCGTTCTTAATGTCATTAATGTTAACAATTGTCTTACTGCCATTAGTTGTATTACTTCTTCCCAGTGTGTAATCGGTGTCTGTTTTGATTTGGATGTTAGCGCTGGATCTTTCCAACCAACTGCCTAGAGTGATTGCAGGTGGACCAGAATAAACATAACGTTTTGTGCTTTCTTCTTTCAGCGATGGTTTACATTTCGATTCTGAAGATTCTTGAAAATCGTGTGTCAAAACTGCACTCATTCTGCCTGAATGTTCGTTGGACTCGTATTTGCTAAAAAATTATTTACAAAAATTATAATATTTATAAAATGGAAATATGTAATTATGTGTATATTTATGTATAATATGTATAATATATATTAAGAGAAAATTGATAACTTTTTCAATATTTAGCTTATGATATCTCGATAACTGTTTGTCGCAGGAAAAGGTAGTGCAGGGCTTTTTTACTTGAACTGGAGCATTATTGCAACAGCATATTCCTGAGACCAAGTCAAGTGTCTTTAAAATGTTTTACAGACATTTCTAAAACGTTTTAAAAACATCTTTAAGTCGTTTCAAAAACGTCTTTAAGATGTCTTGAAGACGTATGTCTAAAAGACGTCGAAAATCGGGACACAAGACGTCAAAAAGATGTCTTTCTGAAAATTTTGTGAGACGTCCTCGAAAGATTAAGACGTCTCAAAGATGTCTTTAAGACATAACGTTGTCTGGGAAGTTATTGCATTACTTTCTTTGCCCTTATACTCAATTTATGTATTGTTCGAGATATTCGAGAGAAATGCTCTAAATACAAGAAACACTTACTTCGTTCTTTGGATTGACGAGTTATTATAGCCTTTGGACACATTTTCCTCCGCCTGTTGAGCGTTCTTCAACTGCGGCAAAATGCTTTTTAGTACCTACACGGTTAAATAATAATTTTATATAATTGTTAATAAAAATTATATGTTGAATTCAGAGTTGGGAAAGTTATTTTATAAAAGCATATACAGCTTTTTCGCTAAACATGTAACTAGTTACAGTTTCAAGTTACCAATTCTGAAAAGTAACGCATCACAGTTACAGTTGCTTAAAAAGTAACGAATCGTTAGTTTGCAGTCACTTTCTTGCAATAAACATAAATATATCAAAGCTGCATTTAAATTGTAAAGTGTCGCTAAAGGCGTTTATGCGCAAATGCATGGCCTAATACGATCTGTGGAAGTTTAAAAAATATATAAAGTAACTATTAATGTAACTATTAAATATAATTATCGAAAAAATGTAACTGAAAATGAGTTAAGTTACTGTTACAGATGGAGAGAAAGTAACGAAGTTAAGTTAGAGTTACCAAAAAAAAAAGTAACTGTAATCGCACCTTCGTTACAGGTAACGAGTTACTTCCCAACCCTGATTCACGTAATGTTATAATGATATTAATATATTGTAATACTGTTTACTAGACTGTTTACTAGACACGCGTATACACGTCAGGCATCATTTTAATAAAAATTAGTAGCAATTGTGATATGATTGAATGTATCATTATTTGCAACGTATTGTAATAAGAATAAAATAAAATAGCGCGATGTCTGCAAAAATGCCTACATAATTCCGAGATTCATTTATTCCTTTGCATACGTTCAATAGATCTTCAATGTAACGAGTTGAATCTTAACCTACAGTCGCCATCCTATAATTCTAAATTACCTGCAACGATTGTAATTGCTTCTCTTTGGTAGGTTCCTCCTGATTCTTCAGTATATTGTCCCTCCATTGTGAGAATTTCTCGTTACCTCTTAACATGTCAACATTCAAATCAGTAATACTCGTAGCTTTCCTCATACCAATAATCTCTGTATTAATTTGCGGTTCATATTTTGCATTGATTCCTTGTGCTTCCTTCTGATATTTGGCGTTGTTAGACATCGATATGTAACTCTTAGATCGTTGGATATTAGTCTTATCATTGGTCGCGTTGAAAAACTGCCACTTGTAGGGCAGCTTGCCCTGATCATGAATCTTTGGCTCCAGTTTACAGTCTACGTTATCTGCATTCGATTCTTCAGATTTATTTATTGCTTTCTTATTGTGCGATAGATTGTTAATTAATAGCGTATTCCTTGTTGCGTTGTTCTTATCGTAATTACATGCACCAGCGTTATTCCTCGATAGTGTGGCAAATGTCTTAATAAATTTTTGTTCTGAAGATCTTGCACAATCGCTAGATTCTTCGAATTCTTCGAAAATATCCAGACTCTTTTGTTTAGTATAAGTAGTGATAATGAAGTTAGATAAGGTATTGTCCACAGGTGCCAGCTCTGGTGCGGATAAGCTGTCCATATTTCTTCGATCCAAGTCTTTATTAACAGTCTGTGGCAATGTACCTGTTTCTAGTTTGTTTTCCAACTCCGAGATCATCTCTTTTCGTAAGTCCAGGTCGGTCTCTGACTTTTGTGAAGTAAAGAGCGCTTGCTTAACAACAGGCTTGCTCGTTGGTTGCTTAATATCGATTTCTTTTTCAGACACAAAATCTATTTTTTCTTTCAAAGTCTCTTGATCACGACTCACTTTAACATTATTTGATAGATTCTTAATCGATTTGAAGTTTTTATTGGCACTATCTATCGCATCAGTTGGCTCTGAAATTGAGTTAGTAATTGGCTCCTTGAAGACCTCCACTGATCTCAGCGTGACTGTATCGTAATCATCGTAGATAGGTGAATACGAATCGCGAAAGGCACTTGGCGGGGCCGGAAGTTGATACTCCCAGTCACTGATTGACAAATCTTCGCCCATCATCGATACATAATCTGTATCTTGCTGTGAATTTGCTACAGTTATATTCGGTGTGCTGGCACTCACGCCGTTTTCTACCGAAAAATCGATACACGATCTGTAAAGCTCATTGGACTCGTTCTTTGTCTCGATAGATTCTAATGTGATTCCAGAATCATCGGGAACAGCGTTTGTTTGCATGGATGTAGTTGTATAACTTGTCTTAAGAGACGATGATGATTCCGATATCGGGGAAGATAAAGTTGGTAGTACATTCGATAAAGTATCCGATACCTTCTGCAGCAGGATATCAGTCTCGGATGGGATATCCTGGGAAACTGCTGGTATATGTGAACAGAATAAAAGATCAGTCAAACATTGCGGCAATTTTTTCAAATATTTTTTCAAAGAGGATTTTAAACACATAAATTGTGAATGAATGTGTAGTATTACAATCTTAAAGTGATTCTAACGTGACAATTAATGCAAAAGAAAGTAAAAAGAAAAGTTTAAGTTATCCATGAGCGCTGTAAAATGATGTGACAGTTACTCACAAATAAAGAAATGTGAAAAATGATTGAAATTTTAATTGATTTTAAAATAGTTTGATTAATAATTTTTTACATACTGATATGTACAGTAATTTAATATATTGTGCCTAGTATAATAAATAGCAAATCAAGCGTAAATAATGTAAATAAGATATAAAAATATACATAAATCGAAAAAAACCTTGAAAATGCCTATATAATATACAGTAAATTTATATAAATTTCTAACAATACATTTTCAAACAAGAAGACTTCCTCTTTCATCTAATATTGACACTGATTAAATCATATTTATAAAAAGTGTTTCAATATAGGCGTGCAAGTAACTATTACCTCCTATTGTTACATAAGTTTGAAACAAATATTTAGATATACGATAACAGATCATTTTATGTATTATTAGTGATTTTTAAGTATATTACTTGCGTAATATATTAACACTTTCAGTTTTTAAATCAAATTAAATCAGATGAAAAAAAATGATAAAAGTTTTGCTGTACTCTTCCTTCTTTTCTTCTCTCTTTATTATTTATAAATTTATAAATGAAGTGGATTTCGTAACTTAAAAATGGATATAAAGAATTATAAGTAGACTAAAATAAAAATTATATAAAGAATTTTCACTTTTTATTTATTTTATGTGCTTACCATGAATTGTATAAGATCTTCAAAATATACGACATAATATAGAGATTGTTATCTTAAAAAATTCTCTCGAGTTACTTAAACTCAGTACAATCTTGACAAGGACATTTAAGGATACACAAAAATTGCTACCTAATATCCTAATAGGATTACATTTTGTACCAAAAACGTTTTAGACTTTTGCTTTAACACTTTTTGCTAAGATTTTTCAAGAAATAAATTGTTATCAAGTTATATCTCAAATAATTTAGGTATTCTTCTTTCCTTAATAATTTAATTTCTTATTTTTTAAATTATTTATATATTTTGTTATTTCAATATTAATAATATTTAATATTTAATATTTTAATTATTACTTTAATTTTTTATTTTAAACGGGGCCAACTTGTTACTTATGATTACCGGATTATTGCTCCATGATAAAGTATTTACATGAATTAGGTAAATTAAGTCAAGTTATCATTGTATTATTGCAAATATCTCAAAAATGACTCATTTGCAGACCAGTATTTATTAAGACTTCGACTTTTCAACTTGTTTTTGGGTGTATTCTCTCAATCCCTCTAAAATATTTAATCCTGTTTTTTTTTTAGAATCCTGTATATTATTTGGATAAGAAATGAGAATGAAAGTGTCAAAACTCTGTGGGAGGGACAATAAGGGTAAAAATAAAAAAGGGGTTAGTAGTACAACAACATGCACCTGCGGTTAATTTACCATATGTTTCTCCCTTATCTATATCCGTATTTCCCATATCATCAGTGCAATGCCCTGTCACAATTTGTTCCCAGTTCTTTTCTGCAATATCGAAAGATGTAAAATTTTGTGAGGGGATGTTGAAGTTCAAAGCGTGCGCAATGTCCTCCGGAGGCAAAGTAAGATATCGTCTCTGTCTCTTCAAAATGTCTGTCTCGAAGTCGCCCGACTTGGATTGGCTCCGAACTACCTTCGTTCGTTTAGCATTTCTCGTGCCGCTTGATTCTTCGCTCTGATAATTTTCATGTCTTTCACATAATTCATCGATATCTTCTGTGACGACACGTTTTGTGATATTATTTAAAGCACCGTCTTCTCTTATAGCATCAAGATGCTCGCATTTTGGTATGGTAGAGATTACTGTGCACATTTTTTTCTCTTTCTCAAAGTCGCTCTTCTCTGCTGCGCCGCACATCGCGTCTTTCAAATTTGCTCTCTTAACATTGTTTTCAATCTCGCAGGGAGCAATTGTTTTCCTCTGCGCACTGGATGGTTCTTGACAAATGAATTGATGGTGCAATAGTTTAAGCCGTTCGCTTCTCGATTCTTTCATATGATCCAGTTTAATCATACTTTGACTTACAGAACTGTCATCCAATGTCATCCGCAAACTATCACTTTGGTACTCATTTTCATTACATGAAATAATATTTTCGGATCTTATCTTGTCATCTTGTTCCAAAGAATCATTTTCATTTTTTTGAGGGATAATATTACGTTCAGATAATTTCGCTAAAGATACATTTAATTCTAACGTATCAAGCACGGTATGTCCTTTATTATTTAAGTATAAGTCCAAATTTAATGATTTACGATTTTCTACATTGTCGGCAATATCTTGTATCTTTTTCACCTGGCTAAATTTATCTCCACCTACAAATTTATCTTCGAATTTTGAATGAGCTTCTTCTGAATCAACACGAATTAGTTCCATAGAATTTTGTATGCCAAAGTTGTTTTTTACTTGATGATTTGAATCTCGGCTTGATTTTAAAGGCATATCATCTTCGGCTGTAACATTGCCAATATTTTCTGATATTTTTGTTTGCCGATTTATCTGACTTTCATTGAAAGATGTACAGTCAACTTTCAATTTTGAAGATGTTTCTTCTGGCTTAGATGTAGCATCCAATGAAAACGTATCGACAAGTGGAGTACTACAGCATGTTTTATCAATATGTTCAGAATTTCTATGCTCGTGTAATAAAACATTTGTGTTATCGCGCTTGATGCTTAAAGTTCTAGGCGGCGCTAAGGGCGGGGTTACTTTATGCTTAGATATCTTCAGAGATTCCGAAGCGCTAAGTGTACTCGTATTAATCTTTCGAGGCTTGGGTAGGGGTGCAGACTCTCCAACTGATATAAATAAAGAAACAAAAAACAACCATCACCGAAAAATTATAAGCTAGCAAAAAAAGAAAATTGATCAAAGTATATCCATTACTGATTGAAGCAAAGAGGAGGTTTGAATCAACTAGTTGTAAATTCAAATAAAAGCGCAAAACTGACAATAAGTTTTAATACTAAATCTACTATTTTGTTAAATCCACTAATTTTACTTGTGTACTTTTGCATAACGTTTTAAGTCGGGAAATGGTAAGACTATTTTAAAAAGTATACAAAAAGAATAAAATAAAAATATTTCCTTTTCTTTAATTTATTACAATTAGCAGCTCCAAATTAAATAAAATCAATTTTTATTGATATTTTTGTATCAAATACACTTTGATACAATTTTTTAAGTATTTAGAAAAATACTAGTTTTTGGCTTACTAAAAAGCTTTCTAAAAAAATCCAAATAAAAATGCGACTAACTTAACAAGAAAACTAGTACTCTAGCAAATTAGTAGTAAACGTGATCAGATATTTCAATAGATTGTGGTATTATATTACTATACTAATCTAGTGCTTTGTTACAACATAATTTAATGGAATATCAGCAAAAATCTAGCAGAATCTATTATTTTATAATCAGTTAAATGGAATGTTTCATTTAAATAATTAAGAAATATTTTTCAGTTTCTGCAGTTCAATTTGTAATAATATTTTATAATAATAGTTTTTATTACATTTCGAAAAAATGACCGACAAAATTTGTAAGAGACACTATATGTATAAGTTCTTGTTGAAAGATTGGTTATTTGGGAAACATAATTCAAGTCGGTGAAGATATTATTAACATTTATATGAAATTTACATTTATAAATTTTTTATCTTAGTAATTCCATTATGATTTATTTTGTCTTCCATTAATTAAATTTAAAGCTTAATTATCAGTTGTGTATTATTAAAACATAAAGCTAAAAATTAGGGACAAAGAGAGATGATATGCAGAAAAAATTCAAGGAGTGCTTTATTTTGAAATGAAGAGAAACTAAAGATCGAATCTTTAGATTAATTCTATTAGAACATCTATTACGTATATAAGGTTTCAAACAAATTTACCAACTCTATTCTCGAGGATCGAGTTCAACTGGACTAAGAAATGATTCCAGCTTTCATTTGATTCTTGACGACTAACCAGACCAGATGGCGGGGGCTCCAAAATACTTAGCTTTCTCTGCTGCAATTTGTTCACGGTACAATTTGTAATAGGTAACGAAGGTAGCTTAATGTCGTTGGGAACGGATTCCGCGGGTCCCACTTGGATATCTAATGGTTTCGTAGAGATCGCGAATATTTGCAAGGTACTTAAAGGTGGGGGATAAAAATTGTTTTCTGTATACTGCTCTGAACAATTACGAGATTTTCGGTTGTTACTGGAAACTATGGAACTCGTGTAGCATCTTGTCGTGCTTATTCTATCTAATTTCGGAATGTAAGATGGAAATTCCAACGAACTTGGTATTTTGGAATATTTTAAATGAAGACTTTGTGATAACATCAAACCTGGTTTTTCGAAAAAACTCAATAATTTAGTTTCTCTTAGAGTTATATTATTTTGAAAATTTATATTACACGCTGAGATTTTCTCAGCACACTTACCATAGCTTTTTACATAGGATTTAGCCCACCTGCTTGATCTATTTGCAAGAAGCTCACGATTGTCAAAAGAAATCGTCCCAGCGCGATATTTATGTAAGATCGATTTTGTCCTTCTAAGATCTTGAGAATATCGACAAATTCGAGGTAGTTGACTTATTATATCCCGGATATAAGTCTGATTGTTAGTAGCAATACCGACCAAAACATCATTTACAAAGTTAACACTTGCAGAATTGCCATGTTGCAAGCGGTATTTTTGAACAGTAGCATGCAATCTGTTTCTCTGTGATACTGAAAGTCTACGTTTTCTTGGATATAATATAATGTGGGAGGATATTTTTTCATCAATGTTTGTACCTTCACCGACTTGTGGATCTAAGGCTTTAGGATTACAAAGCAAAGCATTTAAATTACTGGCAGTATTTTTTAGCTTACCTTTCTTCGCTGCTACTCTAGCTTGCTCTACTATCGGGGTGGCTTCTACAGGTACGATCTTTTCCGTTTTATCAATCTCGGAGATAACCAAATCTGATTTAGGACGCGCTTCGGTATTTGTTTCAATAGTACAATTCTGTTGGATGTCGACATTGGGCTCGTACATTGCAATTTCTGGCTTTAATTCACAGTCTAATTGACGCATGGACTGTGCGCTGATGCCGATATCGGAATTAACTTTGGGGCAATCAATGTCGGAGCCGGCCTTTGATGACGCACCAATATCTGATGGCGGTTTTGAAGGTTCTATATCAGATGTTAACGACTCCTCGGAATCGACAATGCGTTCTAAAGCCTGCGTGGAAGTAGTCGATGAAAGTGGCCTGGGCGTCGGCGGAGGAGGAGCTGCTCTCTTCTTTCGAAGACCTACGCAAGTGATGTTTCCTTGGTTTAAAATATTGTGCAAAACAGTAATGTTTTTCATACACGTACGTGTACAAATAAAATTCCACTTGGCTATAAATAATTATTTGAACGATAGAAAGAAAATGGACTTGAACAATTAATTGGCGAGTGTTAAATCTACAGGGTGTTTCCTCTAAGCTGAGGACGTAGAATATCTCTGTTTTCTTTAATGATACGAAAAATGTCGAAGGACGAAAATTGTTCAATTCAAAGGAACTAATATTCTGATAAGCGAAATTTTGTTTTAATGTTACTCTTTACAAGATTTTAAGGTCATCGACATTTCTTAAATGAAACGACATATTTTTAAATCACAAAACTCACGTTTAGAAAATGAAACTATAGAGAATGAAACCCTACCCTAGTAGCACAGTGCATGGATCAAACATTGGTTAAAGAAACGGTCACATTGTCCCAATATTTGGTTGTATTGGGCCAATGGTTAGCCAATGCATTATACTACTAGGGTACACTCTAGGCAGGCGTCTATTCTAAGTGATTAAATCTCACCAGTGGAGCTAAGAGAAGTGGTGCTAATCCCTCGACTGATTGTGAGCGTTTCACTGGTTGCTGGTAAATTACCCAGACTCTTGCTGGACTGTGAGGTTTGCCCTAATTTTCTGGGCAAATCAGACAAACCTGGTGCCTTGCTTCTCCTTGGTAGAGTTTCTGGTAGTCTCACAGCCGAATCTGGATTATCGCTGAGCACGGACGCCTCATGGTAACCAGAACTATCGCTGCTGTTACGACTATGACTGATTGTCATTTTGTCTTTGTTGCTGCCTCCAGACATATCTTGAATAATTTGTGCAGCATTGGCGGGTGGTTTCGGGGCTGGCCTTCTCTTTCTTTGTGGTCGAACCGGCGGCTGAAGCGGACTAACGCTTCTCGCGGTTTCATCACTCCTGGCTGGCGATACACTGCGTGCCCCAAGACTATCCGTGCTCAGAGAGCTTTCCTTGGACTTCTTAAATATGAAACCGAATACACTTTGCTTTGTTTGCTGCCGTCGTCGTTCCTCTTGCCTCTGCAACGCCATTATATCTTCTGTACTTAATGTTGGACCCATATTCATAGTTTGTTTCGCGTACAGAGTCACTTCCTGCAGGTGATAATCCTGCAGAGACAGTGATAGGTCTAATGTCTCCTCCAGATTAACTAGAACAGTAAAAACAGATTGTTTCAACATTTGATATTAGACGTCGATTAGCATTAAGAAATATTACGTCTGACAATTTATAGCGTCAAAATAATTGCAGTAATTTATAATAATTAGATTAATGTCTCGTAATGATGAATTTCAATAGCTTCTTAAAAATCACGTTGTGTAAATATAATTTTGAATAATCACTAATAAGTGAAACGCAGGACTGACATGAGTCTAACAATTAATTGAATCTTTTCAATTAATGCCATTTTCAATCATACTGAACTATAGTAGGTTAATAACATTTCTATAAATTTTGTATACTTTTTCCAACTTACAAGGAAAAAGAAATCTCTCTCCGATCTTGATGAGCTTTTAATATGTTGTTTTCTAGACAAAAGTAAGGGATACATATTTTTTATACATGCTCATACGCATGTTTAGGGGGTAAAACACCCCTTTGAAGAAAATCGGTTTTTCACTTTCAGTACAAATATCTCCGAAACTATAAGAGATAGAAAAAAAGTGTTCAAATAAAAGGGAGTACTATAAAACAGTAACCAAATTTTTATTTTTTTATTTTTAAAATACCCTCACTACTCAAAAACATAGTTCAAAATATGCATATATGCACTATGTGGCCCGTCTATGCGACCGATTCTTAACGCAACACGTTTTGCATCTTCCTGTAATAGAAACTGGCTTTGAAAAAAATTCATCAAGAAACACGGTAGTGTCTCACGCCAAGTACAAGCGTAACGAAAACCGTGCGAGCGAGACCGACCGTGTATATTTACACGAGTACATGAGTTGAAAGGTCCTTACATTATCGCATCTGAATAACGGTAGATCTGATCGACTTCTAAGTATGCTCAATCGATAGCTTGGGTCTGATTTGCGCAATAAAAGTGTTTTTATTTTCCGCTTATGTACCCTACGAGCGGACATCTCGCAACACAAAGTTAGAAATGTCAAATCTCATATAAGAAACGTCGTACTTGTAGGTTTGAACTTTTGCCCGAAACATTTTTTGAAAAACCTCTTCTATTTGAGATATTCACGTAGATTGATTAAAATGATCCATCCTGTATATGTATTGTATATGTATATATGTATATCCAATACATACAGTATACAGGGTCCCAATTTAATGTCCCACCCCAAATAACTGTTTATTTTTGATCGCAGAAAAAAATGTTTCAGACAAAAGTTGTTTGGTTCGAGGGGGGACATAAGATCGTGCCATCAGTTTGACCTTGTCGAGTTGCTTGGAGGTCACGTAAAGGTCACCCTCAATTTTTTAAATGGAACTCCCTGTTATTTATTATACAATCTTATTCTACTAATTAATATGAATAACTTTTGTCTGAAATATTTTTCGATTTGCCTAATACTTGTTGAGATATTCAAGAGAAAATTTATAACTTTTTCAATGTTTAGCTTATGATATCTCGATAGCTGTTTGTCGGAGGGAAAAGTAGTACAGGACTTTTTTTATTTGATTTGGTCTAAAAAAATGTGCTGTTGCAATAGTGTTCCAATTATTGCAACAGCATACTTCTGAGACCAAATCAAATAAAAAATATTTTGCTGTATTTAAAGAATATAAAGTTAATAAAAAAGTACAGCAAAATATTTTTTGTACAATGACAACTTTGATAAGAATAATAATAGAATTAAAATATTTGCATGATAATTTCTAACGCTTTAGATCCAACTCTTCTTTTACGCGTTAAAATGTTCTTCCACATAAGCGTGAAAAGAATATACCACCAAATAAAGAATTTTCATAAAATATCATTATTGTATAAGATACGCAAATACCGAAAATTATTTCTTTTTACGCGATAGATATGGTATTGTGCTAAAACCATTGTGAAAAAATTGGGGAAAAAATATTTGGGTGCGTTCGACAACCATATCGAATTCTAGCATCAGAAATGCAAGGTTTTCCTTGCACCATATATCGAAATAAATTTGATCACATCGCTACATAATACTATAGACTGATAAAATTCATCAAAGAGTTTCATTCTGGCTTATGGATTAACAAATGTTTATAAACGTTAATCACAGGATTTATTTTCGTGCCCATCAGAAGCGAACTGTTATATTAAACTACTTTTATTTATGCTGAATAAAGTGTTTGTAGAAATATTTTATTTTAAAGTTGAAATAAATTTTGTACAAAAAGTTCTTATACATAATAAAAGAAATATTATATAAAATGATTATATTGCAATACGAATATGTAACTGATTTTTATATAACGAATATTTAAGTAAATATAAGTTAACGTTTCATAATTATAAAAATACGTTTAAAAAATATTGACATCATAAAATTGCATCAAGTAAAAAATAAAAATGCTACAAGTTTTATAAAATAAAAAATGTTAAACATTATAAAAAGAAGATATTTAAATGTAATTGCAAAATCACTAAGAAAATATAGAACATGATTATGAAAAAAAAACACAGAAAAAGAAATATAAATACACGCATTGAGTTGCTCTAGTAATTTTATCAATTTACCAATATCGGATAATAAAAGAGTTTTTAATGTATTTTACACATCCTGTCAAACGTACACGTGGCATGTGAAGAAACCAATTTATTTGATTATACGTACAGCAAAACAATTTCGCTTTCAATGTCACAATAGGATATGGCTGAAGAAACGCAAGTGGCAAAAATGTGAAAATACTGTTGCAGAAAAAAGGGTGAAGATATGTCCCTCACCTGTGTATTGTCGCCTGCGGGAGCATCGACTCACGTCGCAGCGTCCGAGGGACTCGCCGCGGCGCGAGCGTGAATGCACCGAGAGGTATGCGAGCGGGAAACTGGAATTGCGTTCTCTTCGTTCCCTTGCGCAGCGCGGTGCGGCGCGGATCAATTATAAAGCATACGCAAGCGAGCGCAAGCGGGTAGCGCGGGGTGTCGGCGTTTACATTCGCTCCTTCGCGGGACGAGCGCGCGAGGATGAGGACGAGGAGAGTCGCGGAGCCTAACGACTAGGAGTAACAAGTGCTGTAGGTTGCCAGACGGCAACCTTGCGATAGTGATCTCA
Source organism: Vollenhovia emeryi (assembly GCF_000949405.1). NCBI lineage: Eukaryota > Metazoa > Arthropoda > Insecta > Hymenoptera > Formicidae > Vollenhovia > Vollenhovia emeryi. The sequence goes on along the minus strand of NW_011967240.1, from coordinate 3,683,174 downwards.
GCAGCCGGTCGTTGTAACTAGCTAACTGAAATATCTCGTGTACGGCTGTGCGTTGCAGAATACGTGGTGTCCTGTCAGAAGTGGAGATCATTAGGATGGAATGTTTTCAATTGCCACAAAGTTAATTTTAAGAGCCTGATCACTAAATTTCACTATTAAATATTGATTCTGCCATTTATTAAATTGTTTTAATTTCAAAATTTTTATTAATTTGCTCATATATAATTTCATTTTTATTTATAAAAATTAATTTGTCATGTTAAATACACATATACGACCAGATATATGACCAACTGAACATTTTGGAAACTGTGTGGATTCTTAGAATTACCAAAATAATTTCAAATTTCTTTTTCCCTGTTTTACGTGCTCAAACTCGTTTTATGATTATATACATATTTGCATTTTGTGTGCGTGTGTGCATATGCGTGTGTGTATGCGTGTGCGCGTGCGTGTGTGCGTGTCCTTAAACGTATATGATAGCGTAAACTACATAGCATTTATGAAAATTCTTTTTTTAATAACTCTTTAATGAACAATGAGTGATGGGAAATGTCAATGGCCTCCTTAGAGGTCAAAGTCAACATCAAGGTCAACCAGAAGTCACTTGGTGGGGGGTGACTTATAGTAAATATTTACCCAAAATTTTAATGGTTTGAAATATTTAAACTTATTTTTTGCTTTGTTTCCTAAGTTATATCATTGTGTAGCAACTGTAGCCAAGCGCGCGTGCGCCCATGTACATACATATACATATGTATGTGAGTATTTTAATCAACTACAACCATAAACACATATTATGATGAAACTTGAAGAAATCAAAATGTACATAAGAATCATTAAAGGATCAGAAAATAACTTATTGTTAGATGTAGACTTTCAGACAATTGGATTGCGTTTATATTATGTACGCATGTGCACGATCTCACTTGGCTTCTGAAGCCTTATTCACATGTATCTATTAACTACACATGTATAATATATATACTATAGAAATAAATATTGTATATATGTATATGTACATGTATATACAGGGTGAGTTTTATTTCGTGAACCAGAGATCTCTGTCTATAGTATCTGAAGCAAGATATTGGGCCTCAAAGTTACACTATATAAATAATTATTTTTCGTAAAAATAAAGAACGTCTTCTATTATAATTGGATAATTACATCATTATTAATGACATTAAAATTCACTAGAATCGTCAGATGATTTGATTACTACGCAATAATCAGCGTTCTTGTGGGACTGGAATCTTGGTTTGATAATTGCCATGTTCTAGAACTCAGTTTACAATCACACAGTCTGGATACTACTAGATAGAAGAAAGTGCCTATGACATTTATGATTTGGCATAAATTTCATCGTTGTCCGTAAGGGGGGCAATTTTCCCTTACATTTTGGGCATTCTCCTTTATACACCGTCTTAAATAAGTCTGGCATTGAAATTGACATTTTAATGATTTAATGTTAGCATACTGCGTAAATAAATCCTCTAATTAGTATTATTAATTAATGCATTGATAATAACTAAGCTGTTCAGATACCTTTAATTGCAGTCGCTCAAAACCAGATTTAATATACTTAATAATATTATTATTCAAGCTTATCATCCCAGACAGCACACATATCTAAAAGACATCATAAAGACGTCTTTAAGACGTCTTTTAGACTTAAAGACGTCTTAAAGCTGTCTTTTTAGACATGGCGTGCTTATGCTTCTGATTCAAAAGAAGAATAATATAACAAATTGTCAGAATAGAAAAATATTCACGTGTGCAATTAATTATACTACATACACATCTACAAAAATTATATATGTATAAATAGTAGCAAATTAAAAATCTACATTTTTTACTAAATTAATAACTTAAGTATTTAAATTATCTCATTATTGAGAAAAACTAATAGTTTACAAATGTATAACAGTTCAAAATCTTTTATTACGTATTTAATTATCAAACTGCAAATTTTTTTCAAGTTTATTCACACAATTTTGTAAAGTTTAATAAATCCAGGCGCACTTTTATCTTGTTTGTAAATATTTACCTGGATGACGGAGCTCATACTTGCTCTTGTCCAGATTCTTCTCGCGACACACTTCATCCAGAATTTCTCCAAGGTTCATCTTTGGACTGACCCTCGACACGTACAGTTGATTTCTCGGCAAATGTACCTGCACCGATAATCAAGTTGTCGTGTATTGCATTACCGATTTATTGCATCCGCGCTGTGATTATACTCCAAGTTTGCAACTGGTTCTAAATGCGGTTCTTGAAGAAGCCAGATAACATAAGAGTGTATCATTTACTTTTAGCATTTGTCGAGAAAATACGGGTCAAACTGCTTTTACTTGCTACGACTTACTTATACCCATCGCATTTCTTCTTCAGAAAATCTTTACTTTCAGGATTGATGCGTTTGAAGTCTAAATTTCAAAATTCTACACAAAAATATTTTACACCTCCAAGTGAAAATTATTTGCTTTGACGTAATAAAGATATCGTAAAGTACTCCTTATTTCCTAATAAATGTAAAATATATTATTCATATATTGCAAAAAGAATAGTAAAAAGTTAAGAATATATTTTAGAATAAACATTATACAAAGTGTTTATTTGTTGACATAAGAGAGTTACTTTCATACGCAATTCCCGACCTATAATATTTCAGAAATCGGAACACTTAAAACATACACACACAAGATATACAATATTTATTTAAATACTTATAGATATTGAGAATGTTTGCTATTTTTCATTTTTCTTGGCGATTGTAAAAGAATATTAATCACGTAAGAAGAGTTAAAAACAAAAAACATGAAATTCATATCTTTTTTATCTCAAGTTCTGAAAAAAAAGAAAAATTTCTACACGGAAAGAAAAATGTAGCTACCGTAGCTAAAGCCTGTATGTGGCAACTACATTTCAGTCGTAAAATATGGACAGCTAATATTTAGTTGTGATAGCTATATGTATATTTAATTGCTACTGTGCCTATTGTATTAGGTGCGATAGCAAACCATTTGCCTTGGCATAGAAATTTATAATTACCTATAGCATCAAAATATTTTTAGCACACCATGATTAGCTACGGTAGCGAAAGTTTTTTTTAGTGAATTTTGCACATTTTTAACATCTTTGAAATAATAAAAACAGCTAAAACAAATGTGTTTGAGTAACGTGTTTATAGGAAGTATAGAGCAAACTAGACTTATAAGTTTGATTTTATATGAACAATAAAGTAGTTAAATCAGATTTACATTAATTGCGATGGATAATAGCTTTCAAAAACGTGACGGTATTTTTTTCTTACCTGCAATCTGAATGTCGTTTCGAAAGGTTGATTAGCCTGTTTGGTTTTATGCGGCACGCACGCGTTTTGCTTGGGAAGTAATTTAACCTGAGAGGCAAAACATTAACGAATTTAATTGCTTCGCAAATTTTGTCAATGTATCAATTATCAATTAGTTATGAAAATCTTGAGAAATTAGTTAACGCTACGCAATATAAAATATATGGTATTTGATATCAAGTTTTCTTTCATGAGAAATAAAATAAAGAAATACATAAATATTTATATGTTGAACAATTAAAGACACGTTTTTTAATATCAAAATAATTATCTATAATAAAAATCTACAAATTCTAATTTATCAAAAATAATTAAAAATTTTTTAAATAAAATAAAGCGATGTCAAATACTTTAATAGCTTTTTCCACGAAATGTATATTAGTAAAATGTATATTATGTATATGTATTAGTAAAAGTATAATGAAAAAAATTATTGAGAATAATTGGTATTCTGCCAAACTCAAGTGAAGAGCGAATGATAGAATTTAAAAATTATTAATGTTTGTAACTCCAGGAGAAAGTATAGCAATCGGTACTGGAAACAGACATGCAAAAGGGTTAATCTAACACGCGATGTAGCGAGTGAGCGTCAAAGTGTTCTTAGAAAGCGCGTTCTCGCGTAGAAATGCATGTGACACGTGTAGAGAAATTATTAGAATCATTATGGTAAAATCGGGAAGCGATATATCTTTTTCTTACTTATGCAAATCCATGAGATCATACACAATTGCTTATCCGAAAGAAAAATAACGAAATCAATCGCTCATGATTAATTTTTTGCTTCAAAATCCAATTTTTATTCGAAAGATAATATCTCAAATTAGCTTAGAAATTTTGAAAATTTCCAATTTCGCTGCAAAGATTTATAGTTTTGCAAAAGAGGTAAAGTTGATAGAGTTTTCAATTGCACAAAAAAAGTGACGTACAACAAATTCGACACATATTATTTATCAAAATACTGAATAAAAAAAATAAATTTATACATACATATATGATGCATTATTCGTTACCAGGTAGTGCTAGACGCAAAGCTACTTTGAAGATGCAATTTTATTATATTTTCCTTTCTTTAATCCTGATAATAATTTTATTACACAAGTTCATATTTTCTCAATTAAGGACTAACAATTAGATATTACATTTAATTTAAAAAATTAATATTTGTTCAATGCAAGAAAATCATCCTCAGGTATTTATATATAATATTATACGTATATGCCTTTATACATATAAACCGCCGTACACATAAAGGATACAAGAAAGTTTTAGAAAGAATACACATTATATCTATTATACTATTTTTGTTTAAAATAGAAAACTAAAGTTACCTGAAGAGCGTCCAATGCTCCTATAGGAGTGTTCGGATGATGAGGAAGAATCAAGCCACGTTCGCCGATCGCTTGTAAGGTGTAGCTCGAAGCCGTCAATTTGTGAGCCGTCGTGATCTGCACCAGAAGGTCCATCATTGGTGTGCTGTGAATAATCACATTAACAGATCTTGTTTAATTCAAGAACATATTGACAAACTCATATACATACACGCATACGCATGCACGCATGTTCGCACTTTATGCATATAAACTTGAAATGCACGCAAGCGTATACACATATATTAGTAGTACTTCAATGTACTCATCTTCATTTGTCCCTGACTTTGATACGTGTTATTTTATTGAGTTCCGTACCACTCAACTTTCAACTATCACTAACCATTAGTCTCAAAATTATTCAGAAAAAATTACGTTACTTGAACAGCATTTATTTATTCAAAATATTTCATTTTATAATAGTAGAGGGTAAACTCGGGTAAGATGGCCATAGTTTTTTCTAATGCAAAAAGCATACATTTATTTTTGCTATTTTTTAATTGTGCTTGGTGTCCTGCTTCGTTGAAGCTTAAAGTACGCAATACTATCAAAACTAACGAAAAAACACAAATTTTATATTATCCAAGTATTACAACGTATGCATTGGCCATCTTACCCGACTTGTAGGGAAAAGATGGCTATAGTATGATGGGACAGTTGGACATACATATTATATATAAAATATACATTCAATATATTGTGAATAATAAAAAAGAGCTCCCAGACAGTAACAGTGACCAATAAGCGGGTATTTACGCGTTCTAGACAAAGAATTCGGCTACAGGCAGAGAGTATGCCCGTCGAGAGCAAACTCTCCCCACGATGGAAATTAACATCGGTATTTACACGCGTACACTAACGACAATTCAAAGACGGTTTCATTAACACAATAATAAAACTTAGAGAGAATTACAGGTGATATTCCGTGACTGAACAGAGTGTGCGGCCATCTTACCCGAACTGCGAGGAAAAGATGGCCACAGTATTATAAATAAATAGTGAAAATAGAAATACAGATTACAGGTAAAATTTACAATTTACAAACCTTTATTATGTGTGTAACGTTGATTTCGACAGCTTAACTGCAATTTATTTAACGTTATAGCAGCTGTTAGTGAACACATGAAAAACTTTGCAGGCAGTCGAAAGTAAAAATGTGTTATAATATTCACGATATTGTTATTTCGAATAGTAAATGCACATAAACTACTGTAAATACCGATTATCTTTCCGAATAATTAAAAACGTACACTATTTAGCAAATTTTTTTTAAGACTTAGCAAGCGAGGAAGAGTTTGGCAGAATAAAGGATCGTCCTGTGAATACGATATTCTTACGTTTCCCGACAACCTACCACCACTGTAATATATATCAGAATTTAAATAAACTTGTGAAATTTATAAGTACATTAGAAACGTGGCTGTTTTCATTCGCAGGAGCAAAGTACCTAAGATTAATTAGATGTCTTTATCCATCGTAAGAAGGAATTCTTTGGGATGCAACGTAAAAGTCGAAATTATTTTAAGATAATTCGAGTACATGTTGTACACAATTGAGTAATCTAATTTTTAATGAGTTGTAAGAGAATTGTGTCTATAATAATTGTTTTTATCAAAAGGAAAATCTTTCAGAGAATGCAAAAAATCGAAATTACTCTGATATGAGAGCACATAATTCATGCATAAATATCCTGTATATTTAATTTTCAGAATTATCTTTTGATTGATTTTATTGATTTTATTGCAAATATACCTTCTCAGTACTGTGACTTTCTGCGTAACAAGGTGATGCTCTCGAGGTAGCTGGACTAGAAGTTCCATACTTCCGGTCAGCATATCCGCCGGAGTATCCTCAGTCACAGTAAGAACCATTCTGGATGACCTCTCTTCTCTGTTCCTGAAACAATATATTATTCTATTAAAATTATTAACAAAAGTTGTGTTTTATAGATATTATCACGCTATTACAAAAACGCAGCAATAAACAAGTTTTATGAATTGTATCTACTTTAAAATTTGTTACAGATTCCGATTCATGGATCTAGGTGACAATCCTGCTGCTTGTGTTTTTGCGAACGCTACGACTATGTAATATCCAAAACTATCCTTATAACTCTCTCATTTTTATTCTTTCCTGTATTCTTCCCAGTAAACTCTATACTATACTGAAATATCTACTCAAGTGGGAAAAGATGGACAGGGTGAGACGGACAAGTGGTTACCACTGCTCTCTTCCTAGTAATTCTGATTGGTCAATGATTTTCTATCTCACTATTTCTATCGCACTAATACAAGGTGAGACAGAAAAACGTGCTCGATTTCTGCGTCTATTATTGTATTATGTCATAAGTTCCAAATAAATATTAAAGTAACTAGTGATGCATTGAAATTGTTATAAGATGAAAATCATGAGAGGCAAGAAAACTTACAGTCCCCTCATTGTATAATACACACAATATATTGGGTGTGAATTGATCACCAACATTGATCCACCATTGTAAGATAGATATTTTTTCTTGTAGCCAATATGTTCAGCAATATTGATTCAACGTTAAGCAATAATATTCATATAGTTTTTCATATCGGATATGAGTTATATTTTAGTAAAATAAAAATTTAAATAGCAAACTGTTACTGTATACATAAAACAAATGAATCTTAATATTTAGATACCATTTTATTTTATTAATCGAGTAAAAAATAACTTTGAAGCTGAGAGACTACCATTAGAGCAAATACGGTAAACATGTGATTTATTACGCTCAGCCTTTCGACCTAGAAACCGGGACTTGGTTTACAATTGAAATACCGTAAACAATTCGTGGATGAAAAGTGCACTTTTAGTACAGAGTACCGCATGTTCAGTATTCAATACTTTATGTTCACGAACAGCTTTCCCCTGTTGTTCCTGAAGTTATATTCGTCGACTCATTCGTTCGAAGGACAACGTAATTATTATACGTCTGTATCTAACAATTGTTATATGAACTCGTCATGTTCAGATAACAGTAAAAAGCTATCTTTAGTTTATCGTATCATTAACTAGCCAACTAAATTTAAAGATGTAGAGAAAAATATCATTGATTATAATATATTCAATAAAATTTTAATATTTTTAACGATTATGCTGCATGATTAAATTTTTAAACATTTAATTCAACTTTATAACATTATAAGAAAGAATACAATTTATGTATACAAAAATATGAATTAGAAACATAATATTGATAATAAAATACATTTAATACAAATATAAATTAGAAACATAAATTGATAATAAAATACATCAATTAATGTAATTAATTCGTTTAACAAGTGAAAAGAATCTTATATAGAAAGATAAATAAAATAATCGAGTAAAAATAAAATCTTGAGAAAAAGAATAAAGCACCATAAATAAATATGTGTAAAATAAATTTGCAATGCTTTTAATGGCAAATGCAGTAGACTTTCGTTCTCTCCAGAGATAATTGTCATTCTATTTATTCTTTGATGTGCTCTATAAAGACCTCGATCAGTACAGAAAACCGATTTAATTGAAGCTTCCTGGTTCTTTGTCGCTTCTTCTCATCTGACAAACAGGAAGAAAGGAAATAAAAAAAAAGAAGGCTAAAAAGCAGGTGGCCATAATCAATATAAAAGAAGACTATGGAGAAATCATCAGTAAAACTCTTACCATATTTACCTGACATATATCAATTCAAGAGAATCATCTTAATGAACGGAAGGAGCAGAATACCAGCAATTCAACTTTTGTTTTCGCAAGACAGAGGTATTCTTTTCCTGTACAGATTTTCTTTAAAAATTGCCAGTTTTTTTGAAATCGTATCGAGACTTTTTAAATATGAATAAGATAGATTGTTTCTTAGTTAATATCAATTTCTTATATCGTTTTTTAAAGTTATTCAAAACTTAGTAAATGTTTTCAAATAAAAGTGTTTTTATATAAATGTAATGTTTTTATGTAAATGTTTTTATATTTATAGTCAAGTAATTCCATGAGTTCTTGCATTACCTGACATGTTAGAACTTGATGTAAATATTATTTAGATAAACTGTTGATTACATAAAACGTAAGCACTCAATTTTAAACACTGAACATAGCACTTTTAATAGATTTTGTTTTTCTGTTACTTTTCAATGATAATAATAATAATAATAACAACGAAGCTTGTTTGTTTATTGTCAGATTTATTAATAACGCAGCAAGAATGTGACATTCCCTCCCTCTCTTTCTCTCGAATGAAACGATATAAAAATGCAGAACTATAAAATTCAGAATATATATATATATTTTTTTTTCTTTCTAATCACTTCCTAATTTTCCCGCGTTGTAAGGTTTCGCCAACTTTCTCGCACTGTATCTGTCTTTTCACATACCTCACCGGCCTTTAAGAAACTAGATCAAGCACTTTTTGTCTCTTTATTATTGTCCGCAAACAATGTTCACATTATTGTTACGGTTCTCACAAGAGTGGATCTTTCCTACAAATGATCATGACAATTCGCCAAGAAACGAATACTTTTGTATTCTACTCATAGAAAATACCATTAATTATTAAAAATCGTCGTCCCGGCCTATACCGCCCAATTCGACCGCGTGGCGAGATGTGACCGCTCGGCGATCGATGTTGCTAGGCGCACGGAAAGTTGTTTATCGCAATCGGCTATAGTTACGCACAAGCGGCGCGTAAAATAAATAAATAAATAAATCAGATGTAGATTCCATCGGTTAATTTCGCTTTAATTTATTTTGTCTGATCGCAAATGTGTAGCCGGCTATCGTGCGGGTCGCCTCGCACCGTTTTCTATTTTCATGTAACATACATACATATGCACAAATATTTTTATGCCGAATTTTATTTTTATTAAAAAAATGCTGAAGAATTGTTATAGCTCGGAACGGGGGTCCAGAGTTACGCGCCGCTTGTGCGTAGCCATTATGATTATTTGAAATACTACCCATTATTTTGAAACATGCGCTAAGTAATAGATCAGTAAAGTCACTAGTAAAGTATCCTTTTATTAGGCTAATAATTCGCACACGTGCTTGGCACATATCAATATTTTTCTGACAGTTTAAATAAAATTACATGTATAACCAAATTTTGAGATTAAATATTATTTTCAGTAAAATTAAGAAACATAATGTGGCTTATACTATAATATAATATATGCTAAAATAACACAGTAAAAAACATATTCACTATATTACACATTAACATCACTTATGCTGAAAAGTATATTATATTTATTATAATTAAATTCGTAACTTTTTAACATCGGGGAAATCAAGGATGTTCACATGTACATACGTTTAATTTAAATTGGTTAAATAAGTAAAACAAAAAAATTAGTTAAATAAATAAAATAAAAAAATTTCTAATACATGTACAAATTCTTCACAATTCTGTCTTGTTTGCATGTACAATATGTCCAGCAGGTATAATTACATAAGCATTTAAATAAAAGATGATATTTTCCATGGTTAAACTTTCAAGATAAATATTTATAATGCGATGATTACGTGATAGTTACTCAACTTTCTGCGTTACCTAATTATTGTTGCTTAATAAATTTCCACCGTTAATATCGTAAAGGATGGTACGATTTCTACTGCCAGGTCTTTTTCATTCTTTGTTTATCGATTATTTAAATTTATCGACACATTATGCTTGTTCAATTTGCACCAAAAATAGAATGTCTCATAAATTTAAAGATATGAAAAAATATCCGTCTTTCTTTATTGACCAGAAAGAGGAAAGCACTTCAAAGTATTTGTATCAAATGAACTACAGACTATTAAATAAAAATTAAACAATCAAAAAATCACTATTTAAATATGAGGCAATGAATAATATTTAGAAAGTTAGAAAAGATTAATTGTGTAACTAAATATACATGTAGGGTTTATCAAAAATGGAAACCACGAAACATTTTGAAAAATACATATTTCTCTGAGAAATGTTCCATTCGAAAATTACATTTTCAAGTGGTGCATTATATAGTAATAGTGTAACCTTAAAGAACGCATAAAGATTAGGTCGCATAAAGATCATCTTGAAATTAAAATATTAAAGACTCGCAATTACTATTAAATATTTTTATAATTTACTTCGAGGGCTTTTTGAAACATTATAATAAAGTATTTTCGTTAGGCACTTTTCGAATTATGAAACTTTTTCTTCTCGCTTTTACTCTATGTAAAACTGAGTATCTTTCGAAATGCCAAATGTGTTGAGATGTGACACGTGGACAGAGAAACAAACAAAATAATAAATAGATATAATAAGAACAACGTCACGAATCTAGAAAATAGGTTAATGTGAGAACAAAAAAGAAAATCAGAACAAAGAGTTTATTTTTCCCGTAAAGGGTAAGTAATGCACAACGCAACATGAGCATCGTTTCTTGCACCCATGACATTAATGATGATAACTTTCTTTTATGAAATTTGTGATTTTCGCACCTTTGTCAATCTTTCAGACTTCCTATATCATGTTTCCATATATTTTTATTAGAATTAGAACTTTTATATTAGAACTTTCACCATTCATCAAACAAGTTTAGACTATTAATAAGTAAACTTATGAATTATTGTGTTATCCATACAAAAAGGGCACTTATAAAAGAATTATATAAGTGTCCTTTTCGTATGAATAACACAAATAATAGCAATGCCTTATAAGGTTGAATCAGTTTACTGTCTAATAATATTTTTGCACATACATCTTTTTTTCAATACAGCAAACTGCGCGCCGATACAAAAGTATTTTTTAGAAACAGATTTATTGCAAAATTTAATGATGTGTATTCACTTGTTGTTCTATCCTTTATTTGTTCCTCAAAATATTTGATAGAAATTCATTTTAAAAGCAGAACGGGGTTAAACGGGCAAAGTTAACTTGCTTATTATAGCATTATATATTTTTGTTGTTTTCAATATCAGTTATCCAAAAGCGATAGTATCTAAAAAGCGGAATTGATGTATTAGTGATAAAGCCCAAGATGGGCTGTATCATGATGGCCATTCCTCCAAAGTATCTTTGTATAAAGATGTATAATAATTAAAATAAGTTTTTTTAATAGTGTTACGCCCGCGTCCGGATGCGACGCCCGGTATCGTGGCGGGTTGCTGCGATACCGATTACAATTATTCTGTAAACAAGATTATGTATGGATTCGAAGTTTGGCTTCCGAGAAAGATGGGCTTATCTTTACGAAATAAATATTATTCTTCCTGGACTTGATTGCGCCACTTCATTACGCGAGTGTGACAGTTTGTACCTGCACGCGAGTTTCGGGATAGCAGTGGCGCGAGAGGCGCAACAATATCACAATTATATTGTAATTATATACAGATATTTGATACTTACGCTATAAGAATAAATTTGCTAAGTTTACAAATAAAGATGTTACATACGTTTTCATGCATTTCAACTTCAGTAACTTCTATAGTAGAATTCTTGCAAGAGTTATTTTGTTTAAACCAAAACTATTGTTATCAGTAGATACAAGCAAAATGATAGCAGATTGTAGGCAGACTGGCAACAGATTTCATCAAAACATTTCAGCAGATTGACATCATCTGCGTCCGCATTCAGCTTGTGTTCTGGCGCTAGGGTTTGCTGACATGCACGGACAGCAGATTGTCGGCAGAAACCGAGCAGGATCTGCGCGGCGCAGTTTGATGGCAGATTGGTGGCAAAAACTGAGCAGGATCTGAGCGGCACAGTTTGATCAGAGATTGGCAGCAGAAAAAGAGCAGGATCTGCCGTTTAATTTATATTTTTCACCGTTTTTGTTCCTTTCATTACAAAGATGCGTAAATATAAGTAAGTAGTTCTTTAAAATTTCTATGGGTAATTATGCATAAAAGGGGCCTCCTCTCCGATTTGCTTCATTTTTAAATATGTTGTTGGGGATGTCTTCCCGAGTCATTTCATATATATATATAA
>NW_011967240.1:3660337-3669244 GCF_000949405.1 Vollenhovia emeryi | reverse complement strand
ACTCGGGAAGACATCCCCAACAACATATTTAAAAATAAAGCAAATCGGAGAGGAGGCCCCTTTTATGCATAATTACCTTTCTATGCATTCGTAGACGAGAGTGCAAACTCATTTCAGCACTTCAAAAGGATGACCCAAGAATCTCATGTGGATGTGTTAATTTATAATACCGCGTGTGGTTTCCTTCTTACGAGAAAGTGTCATGCCGCGTGTCCATCTAGCGGGAACGTTACGCTACGACAGAGTTTGCCCCATTTTGTAACCGTATGACTGATCTACTTAATGACCAGTCAATTAATAAACAATTAACGAAAAACCCAATTAAATCAGCAACATCTAAACTGAATTCGCTTGTTAGATCTTGGCGTGACGAAGCATCATTGATGATTATACATATAAGAGGCTTAATTGTACAAACGGGAATCTACTTATCGCTCTTACGGACTGCCAAAGATCCATAGAACTGATTTTCAATTGTGTGTTATCGTTTCATCTATAGGTAGCCCTTTATATAGGGTTGCACGTTTCCCATGTGACATTCTTGAACAGTCAATTGAGAAGCCCAGATCACATATAAAGGATAGCTGGTCCTTCTATTAGTGGCAAACAAATAAAAAAACAATGAGATTCTCATTTCTTTGTATGCTACAGTTCTTTTTACTAACATTCCCAAGGAAATAATAATTGATGGAATTAAAAAACGATGGTCAGACATATCTAGAAAGACGAAGCTAAATTATGCTCAGTTTCTATATGCCATTTCGCTAGTGCTTGAGTCAAGATGTTCATTTATTTATGTGTGTTCAGTGTATAAATAAACGTTTATTAAGATAATTTTTATTCCGACAAAATAATCCCTTTTTTAGAGATGCTTATTTGTTGACTGGCATTGCCTGTTATAGCAAACGGTATGTAAGTCGAAACAACTAAATATTATTAAAATTCTCTAGGTTCAAGAAATGAAGAAAAAATTAACCCTTTCAACGTTGAATACTATTGTCAAATGGTTCTTGTGTGTACTAAATACTTTACTCTGTGTTAGATGTACTTCAGTTTATATTTAGTACTTTTCGTTAACTATTAAGGCTGAACGTATAAACGCCTTCATAGCGCTCGCAATACTAGATTCAACGGAAACTCTTCTATAACGTTCACAAAGTGCAACTTGCTAGACGTGTTTACACACCCATAAAAAGGGTTAAGTAAGAACATTGATAATTAATAAAAAGAATTCGGATTTTTCAGAGAACAAGTCAGTAAGTATAGATATCCGTGCAATAGAATAATTAATGTGTAGTATTACTATACTTTAATTATAAGATCATATCTTCGTCAAGTTTTTGTTGATTATAAATTGAATAAGACTGTTGATCGTTTATAGCATTTTAAAACAATTATATTATAAGAGAATTTGATAAAATGATGTAGTTCTGATAGAAATAAACAAAGGATTATGTATAATAACATGGTATTTACGTTGGCAAAAAACACTGAATAAACATAAAAGTTATTGCTCACCATTGGAAGAAGTTGAGAACGAGGTCTTTTATTTTATAATAAGTACAATATTTATATATATTTCTTTACTTTGAAAATATATATATGTATCTTTCCTCCTTAATAAACGTTAGTGGATTATGATTGATGAAATGTAATAGAAGGATTGCAATTTTGTTAACATAAATTATCAAGTAATTTCAAGAATAGAATATTAGAAGAATATTATGTACATAGAATCTCCAACTTTATAAAGTAACTATACCTATAAGGAATTGTTACAAAAAATTGTTAGTCAAGTTATGTATAGCAACAGACATCTTCTTTCTACAAAATATGTTCTTACAATTCTAAAGTGTTCATGATAAAGGAGCACTTACAATTCGTTGTCAACGCGCGTGACTAATTACATATGTAAAATTGCATGTGCACAGTAACAAGTATTGCTATTTTGCACAAAGTACAACGTTCATTTGTGCATTACGCAACCATGTGCGCCGTACAGACATGTCCGTACAATATACCTTGTTTCTTGTTTACTTTTATTTCAAGCGACTTTCAAATTTAATTTCATACATTTTTAATTATTTAAAAGAAAAAAGTGAAAGGGTGAAAGGAGAGAGAGATTTAAAAGAAAAAATACGTCTTTTAAATTGCTGATAAACAGTTGAGTTTTGCCAGGTTAATATTCACATATTTATGTATCATAATTAATATAATTTCTCACTAGATAAAAAATGATTAATAATAGTAACCAAATATAACTAAAAAGAGAAAATCTTTGTTCCATCTTTTTCGAAAAAGTACAGAGAATGTGTGTTACATTTTTCTTGATAATATAATATGAATTAAGTCTAACTCGGTGCTGTTTACTCATGGTGACTTATCGCAACGTATCAATTTAACATGTACGCTCACATGAGACGCATTTACATTACTACTTGCCTTGACACGGTTCTGTCGCGACAAATTTCGTTCCCGTAAAACACATTCTTCAAAGGAGCGTTAATCAACATCTGGTACCATAATGGTCTAAAACATTTGTGCTGCGTGCATAGATAAGTATAAGCCTTCATAAATAATGTTCATTTAATACCATTATCAACTAATATCAATAGTTACAATAAAGTCGATAAAATCCAGAGCGTTCGGTAAAAAAGCCTCTTGAATATTGGAAATAATCTCCTACACTTCATTTGTATAGTATCCTTTTTAGTAAAAGTTTGTAACTGTTATGTTTACTTCACAATCCATTAATTTTAACACAATCTATAATATTATTGCGGTATATACGTTATACACATTTGTAGCAATCAAACACATGCGTAGCTGATATTCTCACTTATAAAAGGTAAACAAAAAATTTATCTTAAAATATAAATAAATGTTTAAACGCAAAACAAAAATATAATATTTAATATTTTGGTATTATAAGTTAGGCATTATAGTACATATCTTGCTTTGATTATCTCAAAAGAGGAAATGTCAGACATTAGAACTTTGGAATACTCATAGATAATAATAATTACATCATAATAAGTAATTAAATATTTTAATTAAATGCATACATAAGATTGTACATTATGATTTTTCTTAATCGTGTTTTTATCGGTCAGCTTTGCATGAAAAGTAGATAATAATTAACAATGAAGAATTGTCCACAACATATAAAAAATGTGATACTTTTCGTAGAGTTGTCCATCTATAAATAATTATAATTTCAACACATTATGTGTCTACTACACTCATTCTGATAAAATCTTTTAATTCTCATTCAGTAAGACATGTTTAAAAATAATAATAAAAAATTTTGATGCCGGATTTATCATAATCTCACGCCAATATGTCTGTCTACTTTACATTGTCTACATTCTTTATAGTGTCGTCATTCCTCCGTTTATAATTTTTAATTTAAACTTTCTACTGAAAAATTCTTACAGCACGAGACGTTTGAAACTACAAGTTCTTCTGACTTTCTTTATTGAGCTTTGTTCATTTCTGCAAGGTTATTTTTCACACCGGCATATAGCATATGACACAATTGATAACTGTAGAAGAAACTTACACACGTTTAAGTGAACATATGCACGACGTGAGATTGGACTTAAGGGAGCAACGTCCTCAGTGGCCTTGCTCGCGACCTCCTCAGAATTTAGAGGGAGAGGAGGAAGAAGAGGAGGAGAAAGAGGTGGGGGAGAGCGAAGGAGGAGGAGAAGGAGGAGGAAGAGGGGGGGGGGGGAGAGAGAGAGAGAGGCCATGATTACCTTCCAATGTATAGGCTCACATTCTCGACTATGTGTCACATAGTTGAGAAAGAATGAAAGAAGACAAACAAAGACAACAAGAAAGAAACAAGATTTATCTGAAGAATATGATGTGAAAGAATCGTTCTAATTGTTAATTTTATAATCTTATATTGGATGGAAAAGAGAAGTAGAAACTTCATTAGAAAACTCACAAGCCAGTTAAAATCGGAAACATTTAGTTGAAATTTTATCATAGTAATAAGTCATTTTCTTTAAATTCATTTTATTTATTCAATTCCCTTAAAATTAGAATTAATACCCTCTGTTTTTGGTTAGTACATAATATATAGATATTTATTGCAGAATTCTATTCTTTTCTCAAAACATGCATCTCTTTAAAGTTATAAATCGAATCTAATCTTTCAACAATTTTATAATTTGTACTTTGAGAACATAAAAGAGATACTCTCTGCGTATCAAATCTCTTTTTGACATAAATATAAAATTTTAAACATAGCTTAATCTTAGAATAAAACTTCAATCTGATCTTTGACACTTCACATTAAAAACATAAACTTCCGGGATATTATGTGATGTACAATCAGATCTATTTGGTTCTGAATTTATTTATTAATGTTAACTTTCTCAATAAATATTTTACCACTATTGTTTTCTATCTAGATTCTGGAAGTCATTATATTTTGTAATACTTTTTTATAATTGTTGCACTCATTTGCGGTATACTTTGTCCCGGAAACATTCTAGAAACTTTTGTGAATAATCAATTTCAAAATAATTTTTCGCAATAATTATAGAAGATACTGCTGTTATTGAACACTTTGATTCTAAAGGAGGAATAGAAGAAAAGAGGAAAAAAATAAATATCGCTAAAATAATCAAGATACGAACGCAAGGAATGAGACTATAAAAGATTCAAGATACGACGAGCTTCTGCCTCACTCTCCCTCGTTTCTCTTATTCGTTCTGCTTCTTCTTCGCTGCTCTCACCATTCCGATCTATTTTGCTCTTATTGCTCGCCACTTGTCGTATTTTGTACATGCCAGACAAAAGCTTCTTAGTCTCTTCCTTATGAACAAAACTGAACCATTTTAGTAATACTATTTCAATATAGTCGGGATAAACAGATTATTTGAAATACAGAGTGAATTAAGAATTGCTAACACCAATAAATGCAAAAGATAATATTACTATTTATATAAAAATCAAGAGACTTGTATATTAGACAGAAAATTATCAAAATAAAATAAGAACTAACTATTCTAATTAAAGATTTCCGTTACCACTAGTATAATGTATTTTTTAATGAGTACAATTTTTTAAATAGTTTAAACACTGAGGATGACTTTGTATTAAATTGAAACGTTTGCTGTATTTTTCATTTAAAATATATATATATAACTAGTTGTACTTATGGTACATCTTGCTCGATTCGTTAGCACCTTAAAAAATTTATTATTCTATTTTAAATTATCAAACCTTTACAATTCTCTTATGTATGTTAAATAATTTTTCTTGCCTAAAATGCTATGTTTCTGAGTGACATGTAATAAGATCAATCACATGAAATCGACAGAGTTACTCGTCAAGATATTGATTGAAATATAATGCTGCTATTTCGTAGTAAAATTTAGAGATGCAGATTTCTTGGAAAATGTTTAGAGAGTAAATTGTTCGATCCAGATGAACATATTATAATATCTCTGTTGGTATAGAATGAAAGGAAAAGTAAAGACTTTTTTTTATGTAAAATACTTTCGGACAATCAATTGAACGTAACAAAAAGTCGAGTGGTTAAGCCATTAATGAGATCAGATAATTATTTAACTGTTCAATTTGACGACTCGCATAAAGATACACGGCGAGCTCATGCGTTTATGCGCTGACACGTAAATTAGCGCGAGACACTACTGTCTGATACATACTTTATTTTATTGAAAATTTTATATATTTTTTATGTTAATAAACTGAATGGATTAAATATTAAAGTTTACGTCTATTAACAATTTTTTTAACTTTTACAGTCTTTCTTGATAAACAGTTTCGATCAATCCCATACAATTCATTATTTTGTGAGAACAGGAGTACAAATAAATAAATGGAGTAAAATATTTGTTGCATATGAAAGTAACATGGTAAATACAGCATATAAAATAATAATTTAACTTTCAAAAGGCATCTCGATCGGCAAACATTGAACGGTGGCCTAGAATCACCGCCTTTCTCAATTTTCCTCAATTATGTAAGAAAACATCAATTCCTGGTCCAAACAGGCAATTCTGAATTTCTACGACATAGATCTTCGAGAATTCCAGATGTAGTTAGATACCAATGTGAGTGAGAATATCCATAAGTGAAAGAAAGATATCCATAATCTCGTACAATTCAATCTCGTCTTACACGCTATCGAGACTATCGATTATCGTGTGCTATGAAGCACAAATGAAAGAACGTTGATTGGGGAAAGCGAAGTGTGTGATGAGGTCAATTTAACTTCCGATAAAAAAGACTACCCGTGTGATTGCACGACGCGTGAAAAACGCACGAATACAGAATATGCCTATCTCTCGTAATGTTAAAGCTATAAACATGAGAATATCTGTCTAACAGCAATAATAAAGATTGTTATAATAAGCGAATAATTAGATTATATGTATATATGTATATACACTTACAATGCATATATAAATATATACATATGCCAGGAAAAATTTTTAGTGTTTAAAAGTTGTTTACTACACATAGAAACAATAAACACTGTGGTAAACAACTTTTAAACGATACAAATCTTCCTGTATTAAATCTATTAGTACAGTACATAATTATAAGTGTGCGTAATAATTTTGTTTAAGACTGTAGCATTTATGAGACTAAAAAAATAATTGTTTAATAGAACAAACAATGTCAAAGATAGAGGAAATTTCCAGTTTTAATGTAAGTGATACTTGTATATTTGGATAAAACATACATTTCTTCTTGCACGAATCAATTTATCTCATCCTACAGTTTTTCACAAGTCAGAAGATATTTAGAATAAAATATTTTAGATATAAAGCTTTCTATATATTTTTTATTTTTTAAGTTTTATCTTAATACTTTTATATGACAAGAGATTGATGTATACAAGAAGAGATATACATATATACAATATAAAGTACAATGCAGAAATACAAGCAAATTAACTGTATAACAAAATTTTTTTAAAATCCGGTTTTACGTCTCTGACTGTTTAATCCGTGTTAATTCATTAATTAGATATCTTATTTAATTTAATATCAACTTTCTAAATTTGGACTTCTTTTTTAGACTCAATAACATCATTGCGACGTTTTTTCCGGTTACGTTTGAAATGCAAATTAAGGCAAGTATATACGCGAATTCTTACGCAAGATATTGCAAGAACAGGTGAGAACCGGTAGATGAGTACGTTACCTTCTAATTCCTCGCAACGGTTTCTCGTTTAATCTCACGCTTCCTAGTAAAGATTACTATGATATATATTTGTAAATGATATTTTGTATGAACATATACATTCATAACTCATAAACTTAATCGAAACGACAGATTCTCTGACTAGGTTAGATTTTTCCTGCAATGGTATCGAAAAAGATGATAATTTATTCTAACCCCTTAATCTTCAGCACTATATGTATATCTTTGTAAACAAAATTCAGATTAAAGTTATGTTAAAACATAAAAGTAATTAGAATATATTTTGCTATTAATTTATCTTCCTAAAATAATGATCCTAAATCTATGGTTCTTGGGCCGGCTCCGAGCACTCGCAAAGTTTTATCTGACGAGCCAAGAAATTTCGTCGTTATATGTATACATTGTTATGCTTTGGCTCTGTAGTTAAGTTGCCGCTACGTTAACCTTTTATAACATAAAAAAAAATATTTATGTTTTTATACAACTTTTGAAAATAAAACTTCTTCGGCCTTGCGGTTGCAAAGACTTTAAAGATTTTAATTCGTTCTTAACTCTCTTGGCAAGTAAGCTCTCTTGACAAAAAATGTTGACGACTTTATCTTAAAGCCTCTGTAATTGTACTAACATTTAAAACTATTATTTTTAAGAAATAAATAGAATCATACTTATAAATAAAAGAATAAATACATATATATAGTTTTTATATCGTAAATTACTGCAAAGTAATATTATCTTAAAATTGTTTATTTTAAATTGTAGATGAAACAACTTATAATTTCATTGATTATCGAATTAAATTTCAAAGAAATTATTTTTATCTTAACTAATTGTAACATACATTTACGTAGTTGTATGTTTTAGTTTACCTTTATCTAGAATTCTAGATAATTTTAAATTTTCAGCAGAATACTGCGGTCATACGTATGTCCAGTTTTAAAATACAACATTGTTAGAATGAAGCAATAGGCAAATTATTTATCTGGAAAAATTGGCTAGTTTTTTCCTTTTTGTGAGAAGATAGATCACTTAAAAATGCCTACTTGCCAAGCTGCATTACGTTTCGTCGTTCTCACGACTTTCATTCTTCGCTGTAGCTTGCGTAAGCTGTGATCAAGACATGCAAGTACTTACTAAAATCGAAAAATACTGAAATCTTATAAATAATAGAAGTTTGTTGAGAAAATATATAGCATATCAAATTCATGAGAGTTTCACGGGTATTTCTTCAATATAACTTTTTACTGTTAGTAAATTTATGTTGAAGAAATATCAAGCAGATGTAAGTAAAGTATTTATATATAATTTTAAAATTGTTGTCAAAATTGTCTTCAAAATCATCTATTTTAATACTGTTTTATAAAATAAAAGATATAAAAATTACAGATTAATATTTTGTTTAAAAACTTTTAAATAAAATTACTTCCATTAAGCTTATCAAATATAGAATATTTCTTAACAAAAATGTATTCCAAATAAAAAAGTGTCATTAAAATCATGTACAACAATTTTCAAACATCCGAAAGGAAGTACAATGATGGTGAAGAGGAAAGGAAAAGAGAGTAGATGGAAGAAAGGGCGGAGAGGAGGAAGAAGAGGCAGACGGGAGTAGATCGAGAGAGGAAACGCCAGAAGGGCGGGGGGGGGGGTAGGGCGAGAGAGAGAGAGAGGAGAGAGAGGAGGGGGAGAGAGGAGAGAGAAGAGGAGAGGGAGGGG
>NW_011967240.1:3635569-3657425 GCF_000949405.1 Vollenhovia emeryi | reverse complement strand
AAGAGTTGCATAATTTAACATAATACAAAAACAAGATTCTTGTATTTAAATAAAAGTTTGAATTCAAAGCGAACCCTCACCGCACTATTTCGAACTTTTGTAATTAATACATTCCATTACTGTAAAATCAGTTTGTAATACAATATCATGCAAAATATTAGAGAATGTTATTTATTATTGTACATAATTGAAACATATATAATGAAATTTTTTATAATGAAATTTTTTCCAGAGATGGCTACAGTTTCGGTCGGCAATCCATCTTTCGTGGTAAGATACTGATTCATGAAATAAAACTCACCTGTATATATACATTGGGCGCAAATTATTGTACACCTTGTATGTATATACAGGGTGTAATCTAATTTGCGCCCACGATTTATACAGTGATATTCCTCATAAAAAACTGAGTCAAAAAGTCCCGAACCATTCTTTCGAATCATGTTTCATAAAATAGTTATTATTAAATAAAAATTCGTCGTGAGAGCGCATCTAGAGGCTATTTGTGCAACTGTTGTATTGACAAATTTTAATTAACATATTGTTCGTGACTACCCCACAGTAGTTGGGAAATCACGAACGCTAAGAGTTGTGCTTTTTTATAATAAGTTAATTTTATTTTCAAATTTTATCAAAGGTCGACTAAGGAAATTCGTAATCATATAACCAACGTTTGATTATAAATAACAAACAAAAATGTACCTTCTTAATCTCTCGTTTTATACAAATTATTGCTTAGGTGTTTGTAATTCCTCCACTCTCCCCTACTCCTAGGTATGGCACATAACATTTAATGATTTCAGGAGGCGAAAGTTGATATTGAGTTGAAAGTTGATTCAGCGCCCGGTACTTCGATTTCCAAGTTAAAGGATAGCCTATATTTTTCGTAGAATCCTACTGAATAATTATGCCAAACTTGGTTCAGATCGATCCATTGGTATAGAATTGTGTAAAGAACATACAGACAGACAGACTTTCACTTTTACACATATATTGTGTATAGATTGGAGCATCATTATTGTATTAGTAATTAATTGCAATTGTAATTATGAATTGTAATTAATTATAATTAATTACATTGTTTATCATTGGCATTGTTAGATTGGTCCGAAAGACAATACAGTCATCATTTATATCCTAAACGGCTCAATCGAAAATTTTCTTCAAAAGATGAATTATCAGAAATTTTGTTAATCGCAATTACGTTTACAATTTTCTGTAAAAATCTTAGCACTTTTGAGAACGTGCATCAATGGCGAAATTAAATGGATCTTGATTGTCAGAACGAGGTATGAGAGGAAGCATAATCGTGCGTGCCACTTTCTCCTGTATTTAATGATACCGCCGATGAACGATGAGCGAGAAAATTAATGAGCGAACTGATTCAACTGATTCATGTGTACGAAATTCAAAGGAATTATGCTGGTTGAGAAAATGGACAATATAATTAAGCTAAGAAGCATTGTAATGTGCAATTATAATGCCGGACAAAATAATAATAAACCTATTATTCTTGCTATTTCTTGAGCTAAGTAAAAGCAATTTAGTAAAAATTATTTTATGTATTTTCTACACAGTGTCGTTATCTTAAAATGTTTTACATCTTGTATGTTGTTGAAAATGTATCTATCACATTTCAATATACATATATTTTTTATCTAATAAGAACTTTACATTTAACTTTACAATAATATCGTATTCATCTTACTCATATTGTTGTCTATAATTCTATATCCATGTTGTCTACACCTATAAAATTACATTTTATTTTAAGAAGAAAAGATAATTTTAATTATGACATATTCCAAAATGTTGTCAAGGCTCCCAAAAAGAAAATATGTAGAAAGGGAAGAGTGCCAATGTGAGCCACAAATGAACGGAAAACGGTTCTCACAATTTAGAAACAAAATTTCTCTTTAATATAAACGTTTCGACCCCACTTCGGGTCTTCCTCAGTACAACTCGTTTAATTCGACTAAAGCGTAACTTAAGGGATCAGAGTGGTATGCGATTTGAGAATCATTCCTCTATCAGCGATAATCCCAGTGTATCTCTAAATGGTGCCAGACATAAAGAGGACTGAAAGACTCAGGTCGACAGAGAGATGAATCCGTTACAAAGGTATTAACACGACTGTGATGAAAACTTAATAAAAAAAGGAGTTCCTTTATTTAGGTTTTACGTTATTCTACAACGCATTCTACAATATAAAGCTCACCAAGATTAGAGAGAAATATTAGCAAGTTCTTCTTTGTTAGTAGCAATTGAATGGTATTAATATATTAATTTACTTTACCAAATTAACATTGTTGCACGATATCATTCGTTACAAGAAAATCATAGTAGATGCTTTGTTTGAATAATGCTAAAGCGCTGACTTCGCAAACAGGAAATTTAATACAAAACGTCTTGCAACAAGGCAATTGCAGTCCTCGCGTTACATCATCCCGATTGCAATAATAATCAACCTTGCAATGCCGTTGACGCGTTTTCGTTTTTTTTTATTGTCAATCGACTCGCGCGATTGACCAATCTAATCAGAAGAAAAAGCACATTACAACAGGTTACTGCCTGCTCTATATAAGTTGTACACATAAGCGAAGTAACTGCCATTCCCAGGACGTAACACGATAACGCAAAGTTATCTATCAAGTAATTTGTACGATCAAGGTCAAACTGAACATAAATTCCTCTTAGGCGATAGCGAGTGAGACGTGCGCTTACATGTGTGCACGATTGCCTTAATTTAGAGCAAAAAAATTCAACGTGATCAAAATCGTAAATTGTTAAAACCATTGGGATACCGCGCCGTGTGTTTATAATTGAACGATCTGATAGAACAATCTGATACGTTTATAAAATTTCTATAAATCATTTATTGTTATTAACTATGTAAAAGTAAAACAATTTCATTTCCGATAATTAAAAAACTGTTACCATTTTTACATTTTTATTAAAAAAAGGATACTTCCCAAATTGAAAACAAAATATCGAAGACATATACGTATACATATATAGTAACACTCTGCAGATAAAATTAAATAAGTAATCATAAATAAATAAATAT
The DNA here is from genome assembly GCF_000949405.1 of Vollenhovia emeryi. Lineage (NCBI taxonomy): Eukaryota > Metazoa > Arthropoda > Insecta > Hymenoptera > Formicidae > Vollenhovia > Vollenhovia emeryi. The sequence goes on along the minus strand of NW_011967240.1, from coordinate 3,654,358 downwards.
CTAATATTAAGTAAAGTATATAATTAAACGTTATTTGAAGTTTAATTGGTAAAATCTAAAAATTATAATTTACAAGTAAAAATTTTAAAATTTTCAATATCTTCCACCGTATATTTTCTAGTTTCAATTATTAATTAACAATGAAATATATACGCGATCCTGACCGTATCAAGTATTAATAACATATTGAATAATAGGGTAGGTTGACACGTGTGTGTATGCTTTGATCACGAATTTCTGAAGTACAATCGTGATTTAGAATCATGTGCGAGTCCTATTCATAATGATTGTTCTTCAGTGTTGGCTACACCGTAATGTCCAAGGTCGTTCGTGAAGAACGTCCAGGCGCGACGTCTACCAATAAAATATGTCGAGGACAGACAGATAAATGTAGTAAGTCACACAGGAGTTATACAGGGTGATTCAGGAGGAAAGGTCATTTGAGCAAAAATGTTCATATGAATATATGTCCTATTCCCCACTGTTTCCGAGATAGAGCTATTTGAATCTACAATTACAAAATTACTGACAATAAAGAAATACTACGTACTATTTCTAATATTTATTGTTCAAGTGATTTTTTACAAATAATTCTGTATCTATTATACATATACATATATAAAATAGATACAGAATTATGTGTGTTCATACGTGTGTGAAACTGGAGAAATTCAAAAAGTAAGAACACAATTCTATCTGTTATTTAAACATCCGACTGTCCAAATTACCTCTTATATTTCTTAAATAAAAAATACACGAAATAAAGATAAGAATAAAACTATTCATTAACACATATGTAATTTTCGAGATAAATTAATTACAAATGAGACATATTGTATGCAAGTACAATGTTTTGGGATTCCCATAACTGATCCTTTCCTCTTTTTATTAGTTTATTAATTTTTTAGGGACTGTAAAGACTGTATTTAAACCCCTGTTACGTAGCGTTTGACGAATCATTTCACTAGTGCCTTTAATGTACGGTATAGTTATGCAAAATTTGACATGAGATATAACGTTGGTACTAAATTTCGTGGCGTGCTGTAATTGTTCGAGTCTTTTATTAATATGTGTTTCGATAAAATAATTGGGGAAACAGTTGTTAAATAAACTGTTCTTAACAATTTTTAATTTATAGAATTTATACTCAAGATTGCAGTACTATAGTTTATCAAACATCTATAGGATCGAATACAAAGTACAAATTGTTTTATAGATTTCCAAATGCTTTTATATTCCAACAAATCACCTTGTTCTTTACCTTTTTTTACGCAGCAAAATTTTTTATCTTTCTTTTCATGAAATTGGTACCAATAAACATTCTTCACATCAACTAACCCTAGCCTTGTAAGAATTCTTCGTACCAAGTACTTTTGGCTTCTTTGTGTTATGACTACCTGATCTTTGAATAGAGCAATAAGAGTGGAAAATTATCCACTTGAATATATGCAAAGTGACAGGACTGACAAGCAAACCGAGGTCTTTCGCTTGATAGGGATTCTACAACTGATTGTGGATTAAATATGAATAACAGTTGACTAATCTAATGTCTGGTATGTTTTTATTACAAAATCAATTAGTTTTCTCATATTTTAAAATTCAATTACTCAATAATTCTTTTCTTATTATGTACATTATCAATGTTTTCAATTATTGATAATTTATATCGATAATTCTTTTCTTCTGTGTGTTATTAGACTCTACTGAACATATGGATGTCTATAGGATAGACTGTCACGCAGCGAAAAATCGGTTAATAGCCAATCAATCTCCCGTTTTTCCCAAGTAAGTGCATAACGGAGAATTCATTAGTTAACACGTATTATATATTATTCTCTAGTACTGTTATATCTTGTGAAGAATTTGTTTCAACTGGTAAGACTTAGATACAATGAAAAAGAATAACGAATAAGAAAGTAAAAATCAAGAACAGAAAATTTTGACATACAAGACATTATGCTTCAGTTCACAACAAACTATTTTTGTATTTATTTATTTTTCCTTTACTTCTTTATTTCAAGTAAACTTTGATTAGTTTAATCAACGGTTAATTTATTAAGAAGAAAATCAACAGTATTTAATAATAATAAAATTATTACTTTTTGCTTAATATATTGTTTAAAGTTTAATAGATAAAAAGAAAGATTAAATTAACGACGATGGCTTATATAGTTAGAAATTTTGCAGCAAGTAATGAACTAATGACTTACGCTGTTTGAATTAACTGTCAATTAAGTTAATCAGAATTTAGAAATTATTGTTAAACTTTATTAGTTTACTACTAAATAGTCATGAAGAAAATTACAACTTTATCGATTGTTGTTTATGTTTTCAAGATACACATATTATTACTTATGAAGAATCGTTACTTTTTAAAATACTGATTATTTGGACTACTGTAAATTAAAGTGTAGATCTGGGGAAAAAGTTAATTGTATATGGCAATTCAATTCTCTCGCAAAAAAATTGGTTATTAGAACTAAATGTTCCTATTTCTGGAACTTTGTCTCTGTCTCTGCTTTTATTCTGTTCTGATACCGATGCAGGATATTCAAGATAAAAATGTCATTGCGCATTCTATGTCTTACTCTCTTTTCTGCTCTAACATGAAGATGTAATCGCATGGCGAATGTGGGAGAGCACAGAAACCATGGTTTTACGAGTGCTCGAGTGAGCAGCACAGTGAGAGCTAGATCGCATTACAACACTCTCATACAGACATATTCTATCATGTATATGTCATGGTAAAAGTGATAAAGAAGGTTAGTATGTATAATGTCCGGTTATTATGTATATTCTCTGAGGTAATTGATAAATATAGTGCAATATGAATAATTTCATCACATTTATTAGATTAACCGATTAATTGACAGAATCGCCAACATATTGTGGTATATATGATTAATACATCGTTATATACGGTTCTACATGGGCCTGTGACTTTCCACACGAAGCAAACTTCACCCAACACGGACCCCTGCTTTCTGCGTGAACTAAGTCCTCGCGTTATATGATTGCAGATGGGTTTACGATCTCTGCTTTCGAGACAAAACTACTTCCATCGTTGTACGGTTGTGGTTGGTAAATATGCATAACTACCAGTACTAAACAATTACCAAAGTTAGCATATTTACGCTAACACTTTTATAAAATTACCGGTACAAAATAAGAAGTACTATTTTATTTATCATATTTACCAATACCTCATAAATTTTATAAAATTTTATACAATTACCGGTAAAAATGATAAACTTTGCGTTATTTATCATATTTATCATACTTTTTGGGAATTATACTTAATGTCCGGTGAATATACATAATTACATTTTTATCACTTTTACCATCACATACATAGGTATATGTATAGATTATGATACAGTCAATGATTGAGAAGTTTGGGCATTGCTGTTATAGCGCACCTGATACGTAATGTATGCGCGAGTATAGCCGCGGGAGTTGCCATGTAACAGTATCGTGTTATGCTTGCTGCGTGTTCACGCATGGTAACGTGGATTAACTCACACAGAGCACGTTTTCTTCCTTATACTGTTAACGATATATCGCCGCGGGCGATTTCTAAATGCGCTCCATTGGTATATCAAACGCATCGTTGACGAACGAACAATATCGAAATAATTTCTAAATGCAAATTGTGCAGATTTGCTTTGTATTGCAATAACAATAGGTACCTGAAACATATTGTGCTAATACACTGATAGAACAATATGTTATAGTATTGAAACTATAATAGCATAGTAAAATAATTATAGTCAGGAATATCATTTTTATAGTAATTATTACTATAATAATTATTATTACTATAATAGCAACCATATAGACACAGTGATGCGAACTATTTAAAAAATTTGCTATAAAATATAAGCTTTTAACAATTATTCTATTAAAATATTCAGGTGATGAACAGTAAATTAGTTAATTATTTTTATATAGTAAATACAATCACAATAATAGTAAATTTAACTACATTTCTATCATCCGCCTTATAGTCACATGGTAAACAAAAGTGGTACAGGACTTTTTTTACTTGATTGTTAGTCTCAGGAATATGCTGTTGCAATAGTGTTCCAATTATTGAAAATTTTTGTGTATTGTAACGTACACAAAAGTTACATACATGCGATTTCAACTTTCTCGTACATAAAATATAAAGTGAGAGGAGTATAAAGTATTTCGATTTTCGAATTCGAACAACAGTTAAGAAACAGCATTGGCTGTCATCACTTGCATTTCATTCGGTCATTATTCTTCAGCATTGTCTTTAGAAAAACTTTGAATTGTTCAAAGTGTTGATTTATTCGGTTTGACTAATTCTTCCGCTTGTCAATATGCTACGTCTTTCAAAGCGAGAACGCATATCTCTTCTGACGATAAAAGGATGGAGTGATCGATTAAGGTCGTATAATGATGTAAAGCAGCTTTTTAATGAATCATTTCGTGATCAAGATACTGTCATTTCAAAATCTACCGTTGAGAGAACAATAAAGCGTTTTGAGGAAACTGGTAGTGTGAAAAATCATGCAATACCAGATAGACCCGCACCAGCAAGAAATCCAGAAAAATCATTATATGTTTTACAATCCTTCATCGATAATCCGCATGATTCTACCCGCAAAGTAGGACAACAAAAAGACATAGATCAAAAGTCTGTGCTTGAAATATTAAAACTTAATACATTTCATCCTTATAAATTTCACCTCGTGCAAGAGCTAAGTGATGATGGTTTTATTATAGGCGTATTGAATTTGGTGAATTGATAGTGGAAAGAATAAACGAAGATCCTAACTATCTGTCAAATATAGTCTGCTATGTTAATCGACACAATTGTAGATTCTGATCAGATACAAATCTGGATTCAAGAAGCCACATACACAGCATCCACAATAATTGTTTGGGCAGGCATTTTGAATAACGTTCTCACAGGTCCGTTCTTTATCGAAAGCAATCTAACAGCGATAAAATATGAGAATATGCTAAAAAAATGAAATAGATCCAGGGATACAAGTGGTCACGGATGACGACTTTGAGACTACAGCAGCAAGATGGTGCTGCGCCACATTACGGGAGGGACGTCCGTAATTATCTGAACACAGTATTTCCTCAATGATGGATAGGCACCTAGAAGATGCCTAGGACCTGTAGAATAGCCTCCTCGATCGCCAGATTTATCACCTCTTGATTACTTTCCGTGGGGCTATTTAAAAGACAGAGTTTACAAAACAAATCCACAAAATCTGGATGATTTATGAAATCGGGTTCTTGATGAAGTTGCTATTATTCCTATTGATTACATTCAAAATGCCGTTTCATCTTTTACGATAGGATAACTTTTTGTCAAACTGTTGATGGTGGACATTTTGAACAATTGCTATAAACCTTTCTAGTCTCGCATTAGTTGGCTGGACAGTCTCGCCTTAGTTGACTGGACAATTGGCTAGACATCTTACCATAAAAAGCTCGATAACTTCGAAATGCAACTAAAATTGCAAAAAAATCTATTTTGTGAAACTTGCTTTTGGAAGATTTTCTAATCACTTGTTACAGGTATTAAGTCCCAATTGCAAAATTGAAAATGCCAAATCAAACCGGCAGGCATTTCATGTAAGTTAATATATTTTTTACATAATTTACAATATTTCTAAAAAAAATATATACAAAGATTAAAAATCAAGAGGCACGGTAGTGTCTCGCACAAAGTATACGCGTAGCGAGACAGACTGGCCATTATTAATCCGACTTTTCCGAGAAATGTTCGATATCGGATTCTCAATAACGGTTGATCCGATCAGATTCTAACTAGAATCAATGGATAGCTTGGGTTCGATTTAGATAAGAAAAGTGTTTTCAATTTTTGTCGACGGGTATTATGAACGGAGATATTGCGATGCAAAGTTGAGCATGCGGCGGATTTTACGATTAAGATACTCCGTTTTCTCCGTCGTTATCGTTCACCAAAGTAATGGCAAGGGGGAACTGCGGAAAGAGTGAGGAAGTGTGCACAGGACTTTGCTCATTGAACGGCAGTATTGCTCCGCCACTAGACACGTGATGCCCACTACTGCACGCATAATATATCGGTGTGAGATAACTCACACTAAAAGAGAACGGGCATGTATGTACGTGTGCGCATGGAACTTTGCCGCGGCGACAGTACCCTCACGGAACATAAACTCCAATGGAGATCCACAGGACATCCATAGCTCCATCAGACATCCATCTCCACGATGAATTTGAAATGGATATATAATGGATGTCCATATTAAATTTATGGCAGATATCCACATACACGGAAAGAACAATGTAGTTGCTGTAGCTAAAACTTAGCAAAATAGGGACAGCTAATATTTTTAGTTGTGATAGCTCAATATTTTGCTACGACAGCAAACCATTTGCTGTCGCACCTAATACAATAGGCACAGTAGCAAAATATTGAGCTATCACAACTAAAATATTAGCTGTCTCTATTTTGCTAAGTTTTAGCTACAGCAGCTACATTGTTCTTTCCGTGTAACATCCATCGTAAACGTCGATTAGAAGTACATCATGGATGATATGAAGCTTTTATTATATAATGAACAAATTTCGGTAAAAAAATGTACTCAAATCTACCTTCTTTACAAAAGAAATGATATCAAAATGTGTACTTAAATAAGATGGTAAATATCAGAAATAAAATTAGACTGCGATTGTGTCAATTTTTGTGAAAGTCACTGACTTATCAAACAGTCCTCGTAATTGAATGTAGAATACTTAATTTTCTATCGATTTACATGTTTTTCACATTTTTATTATTATGCATCTAATATTGGTACGTGAAACAATACGCTCAAAATTTTTACTATATAAAATCGTATTCTATAATCATTGGATATAACATTTTAATACGATTTGTGTAGTTGCTGCAATTTTTTTATATCATTCCTTTTTTAGAGAAGATAGATTTGAATACTTTTTTCCCAAAATTTTGTTCATTATACATACTTATTATTGCTACGTGTATACTTGGCATTTTGTACAATTTTATGGAAAAACGCTTCGAAGATTTCGAGATACTTCTTCCTCTTTTTCTTCATATATTTCAAATAAAAACTACAAGTAGTCAACTATCAAATGTGTGCTACAATAAATTACAAATCAAGTAAAATTTTAAAACCAAGTTTTTATTTATCATATACGAGATCTTGAGGAAATGATAGACATATGTATAACTTCCTTTTTTTAGATATTTAGCAAAATATATGTTATATAAATAAAAAAATGCAAAAACAATTTACTTTTAGTTAAGAAAATTAACATTTTATTATTTTCAAATGTACTCTTGCTGTTAAACATCTATTTATCATTATTACTCCATAATGAAAATGAACATACCCGATCGTTTGGAGACATTAATAATAATGATACATCTGTCATTCTAGCAGATAGAAAAAATACTTTATCTATAATTAATTCCCAATATAATTTTATCGCAACAATTGCGTTATTTATATACTTTCATACTTATAGATATAAGAAAATCAGTCAATTATCTTTTTATCTCTGCCTTGGAGAGTTTGATCGCCTCTGTAAATTTCCTGAATACGCGATGATCATTCATGCATAATCTCACACTCGATATAGTTCAAGGAAGTTCCTAACGATTCACGGAAATTGAAACGGTTCAACTACCTTAAGCGCTATTGGTAACCACGATTTAGAACGGATAATATACAATTGCATGCCAATTTGAAAGTCTCGTGTTTTCTCATGGATTGCTCGAAGTGTCGGTTGTTAGCAACTTATTATAAGAGTGATTCTCAGAGTTGATTAGTTCTTCTACAAGTACTTCAAGTTATTATGTTAGCACTTGATAAATTTAATTATAAAAGAAAATTTCTTATTAAGAAGAGAGTTAGATTGTTGTAAGAGAGACATATAGATTTACAACCAAATCTCATTTTATAAAAGTTTAGTCGGAGAAAAATAAGATTCAAGTTTAATATAATATAAAAAATTCTTATTCTTAAAATGAAATTAAAATAATTTAAGTATTTCTTCCACAAAATGGATTAAGATGTACATACAACATGGAAAAAAAACGCAATGTAACCTGGAGGGTGTCATAATGTAAAACACATAGCAAAGGATGAAACATGTTTTTGTTAGATAAGCTACATGATTTGTGTCTGGTAAAGCAGCACTTAAATGTGTTGACCGTAAAACGAATAAGACTGTAAATTTTGGCAGACTGATTGTGAGATGTCACAACAGAATCCAGTTTTCATAAACTTGGCTTTGGTCAGAAAAGCGAAAGTGAGGAGTAAACAACGTTGCAAGCTTAATATCGTCACGATATGAAATAAAAACATTTATAATATTCAACAATTGTACATCTAAGTAGAAAAAATGAGATTACATAGAAAAGATTTTTATTAAATTTTTCTCGCTCCCCCCCCATTTTTCTCTCATTACGTAGAACAGTTTTTTTATTAAATTAAATAATAATAAAAATAAAAGTAAATAAAAAGGATTGTTATATCATGAAAATTGTTTAATAAAAACTAAATGCAAAATCGACATTAAAATGAATGAATCTGAAAGATCTACATTTGCAACGTATAAAATTCGGTAGTACAATGTAGAAACTACTTTTATTTTCCCTGCACGGCAGGAGACAGGAAAAGGAGGTACTTAGAGTTTCTTGTTTTCCGAGGTTGTAAGTTAGTAATCGGAAATTGTGCAAACTCCATGCCATACATAGATTCGTTGGCACACAAATTCACTTGCGTTTACTACACATGCGTGTGAGCACGCGCGTATGAGTGCGCGTGCACCTGTCCTCCTCACCCACATATACATATACGTGTATACATAAAATATATAACAACGGTGGAAATTTCAAATAAATGATACTCAAATTATATTCAATTATATATGTATATGTATAATTTAAATAAAATTTCGTATCATATTACCATTTATTGAATCTATAATTTTTATTATTAAGGCATAATAATGTGAAAATTGAATTTTGTAGTAGAAGAAGGTCCTCTATTATGAGAGATAGGTTTCTAATATAAGATAGCAGGTTTTCAACACTCAAATTCAATTACAAATCTTTTTTCGCAGTGATTACACAATCTAACAATAATGCTAACCAGATTGCGCTTCAAGAGCAATAAATTCATGGTGGAATCAACAGACGATGCCTATTGATTTAACAGAAACCCTACTATCTCATATCAGGAGTCTATCTCATAATATCGGACCTTCCTCTACGTATAATTTTTCATTTCCAATGACGAAGTTTTCTAATGTTATTATTATTATTATAGGAAAGACACGTTTGTAAAAGTTTTACAAAAATTGTTAAATATTTTTAAAATTTTGATTTATGTTAACTCATTGTGTTTTTGAATCTATATTTTTTAATGAACAAACGTTTTATTTGACTCACAAATAGATTTAATATTGATTCTCCTCAAACGATGGTATGCGAAATCGTTGTTGCAAAAGCTATAAAGTGTTCCTCCCGGCGTGGATGCGTTCCGCGAGACAATCGCGGAAGTACGCATTGCAATGTTAGGTAAAAGCTATTGATTGGTTCCCGATACGGTCGCGTAGCTTCTGCAATCGTAGAAAAAGGGAAGCATAGATATACACGATTATTTGCCGCAGCTAAGAAACCACGGATTATACCGCGATTATATACAGCAGCTAAGAAACTATGGAAGTAGTTATTGTGACGTTCATTAAAAGCTTTCAGTAAATTCGACTTTGTCAACGCTGAAAACTGCCCATCAAACTTCTGTTAATCAAAGAGTACTTGCTGATCTAGATGCTTTATCTACTTGCGCACAATCTCTTTCTACCAATCAAGACCAACAAATGTATATAAAGAAAAGAAATGACTGCCTCTTAAAATTGCTAATGGAACCAAAGTTCCAACTAGATAAGTTCACATCAATAAATCAATGTTTAACCTCTGATAATGCATAACAAAGGTATTCAATTGCAAAATTGTGATTAATTGTAGATGAAAGCAATTTTAAAAAATACTTTAAAACATACTTTAAAACATACATGCTATTGATATTAGTTCATTAATCTTTAAAGATCGAAATAACAGATTATACTTGGTAAAAGAGACTGGTTTGTTAATCATCATGCAATAAAGTCGCATAATGTCGGCATCCTTGCAGAGTTGGCGCAACGGAAGTCGGAGCTGAGAGAACGTGCAATTAAAATTGATTACAACCGTTTTCCTAACGGCACGGCGATGAGATTATGGCAAAAAGAACGCAACATGATCTTCTTGTTGAAAGAAGACAGGCGCCTGTTTGCCAATCGTAAAATCGTAATTTAAAGACGGAGATACACAACGCCGATAAGCGCATGATATCACACTGTTTAAATCGGCACGTGACGTCAGTATAACTGATTGTGAGTATTGTGGCGCAAGAAACTCGCGGATATCTTTTTTATATCAAGCGTGATTGCAACTATGTAATAATTTCTATCAGATAACTTAACTATCAAATAATTTAGTGTGTAAGTATCCTAACAGAGTGTACAATTATAAAAATAATAATGTTTAAATAGTTTGCGCCATTTTTTTATCTTCTTTTAAGCTTTTTCTACTTTCCTTGATTTTTTTTCTTTTTGTTCGTCCCTCCTCTCTCTACCCCCTCCGCTTTTCCTCTCCCTCTTTCCCTCCTTCCCTCACTCTTTCATCTCTCCACCTCTCCTTTCCTCCCCCTTTCCCCCCTCTCCCTAACTCTCTCTCTCTTCTCCTTTCTTTCTCAGACAAATTCAGTAAATATAATATAAATACGTTCACTTTTCAATTATAATTATTTTATACCTTATTAATTATAATACGGTAGTCATTTGTAAATTTTAATGCTGACGTTAATAGTCTAATTATAATATATTAATTATAATTTAATTATAATATATTATAACTTATTTTGTAATTGTAATTTTAATATAATATATTTTATCAATTATATTTTGGTAAGCATAAATGACATTTTATATCCTTATTTTTTAATTTAGATATTTTAATTTATTAAAATGGATTATTAAATTAGAGTTTATTTATCTATGCACTAATTATACACAAATTAATTCTATAAATCTACTGTACTTCTTTTCCCAAATTAGTGACTGTTCAAAATTGTATGTTCTAACTTATGAATAAGCACACGTTCCACGTATCAATATCATGACATACTAAACGTACTAAACGCAAAATGAGTGTCGTCGATCCTGTAATTTGTAACGAGTTGACCAACTGCTAGCGAAATATCTACATGAGGCAAATGAATTGTCGATTTGCGACGGTAAATAGTTCATTCTTCCATCATTTTTACACGCAACACGGTTATATTAAATTAAATCGGTTTTCATACAGACTATATGGGTTATACCCTGTAAACATTTACCATAAAAAATATTACAATACTAAAATTATTTGAAATGGAACAGATGTTTTTTTAGAATTTTAATCTGAATGAAAAATATTCAAAAATTTTCAAATTGGAGCGTATCGTAAATTAGGAAAATTTGCAATATTTTTCGCAATATGTCTGTTTAAATATTGTTTTACTATGAAACGCAATAATATAAAAATTTTGTTATTGCACTCGACAAACCATAGGAAATTTCATCAAAAGGGAAAAACATAAATATTGATTATGACTGGCCAATGTAAGTACAATAAAATCCATATGAAAACATTACACACTGGAAATAAGTAATGTGTAATAAAGTGCACGTGCGCGCGCGTGTTAAGAATTCACAACACTGCTGCAAAAAAGATCGTTTGATAGGTCGAATCATATAGAAATGTGACGTGGTAAACGTAAGAACATCGAATGCAATTTTTAAACATAAATACCGCGTGACAAAACCCTTTATACATATCGGCATTGTCACATTAAATATTATATAATCAATACAAAATTATATAATAAACAATAGTGTAGATTCTGTAGACATAATCGACAATAGATACAAGAGTAATGAGAGACAAGCGCTGGTGATGATGCGCATGTATTATTATTAAAAAGACAAAAACAGAATACAGTAAAAAATTTCAAGAAACACGGTAGTGGCTCACGACAAGTGTTATATAAACACAGTGTAAGACCGGCCGAGTATATTTACGCGAGTTGAGAGACTCTTAGATTATCGAATCTCGATAATGGTTATAATATACTTGCAAAGGAACCAGTATAATTATATTATAATAAACAAACCTTAATTTTTTACAATCTATAAATATTAACATATATCACATTATCGATCAAATTCCAATCCAAATAATGGCCAAAGTGATGAAATGAAATCGAAATAATTGATAACACTTTTATAGACCATTTATGATAAAATAAATCGGGACAAGCTTTTTGATTGTCGACCTGCGATACAGAGATATCTAGAAATTCCTACCAGCTTACGCAGTTGTACTAATTTTTATCTAGCTCGAACGCTTCTGCTTATTCTCTCTCTCTCTCTCTTTGTCTCATAGCTTTTCACATTATTCAAACATATATTATTCATACAAATTGTGTCAAAAGCATAAAATAAATATATAATTATTTTTATAATATAATAAAATATTGTAATTTATTTAAAATATGGTATAAATATTATTACAAAAGTAATGCATTATTTATTACTAAACTAATATTGTGGGAAACTGATGAGACACAATTGTTATTAATTTATAGTTGCGTCACACAATAAAACAATTTCAATGGTGCCGTCTGCAGAAGATGCAAATCATTCCTTATGCAATTATTTTGAAACATTTCCGGAATACATCAAAGAATAAAACTCCTGTCAATTAGACGTCAATAACAAAATACTTAAAGAATTTTGTCGAAAAAATAATTTGAATAACGTTAACTTCATAATGTACTGCTCAAACAATTAACAAGGTTTATTCGCTATCTCTTGACAATGCAAGTGAAAAAATAGTTTCGAATGAAGTACCTATACAAAGTATCTATTTTACATATCGCAACGCGCAAAAAACGAAATGATTCTTAATAATTCTCACGTAATTTCCTTACCCAACGTAATATATTATGGAATCGTTTCTTGCCGTAATCGACTACAACTAATTACCTATGGATTTTATATCAAAAGATATTTATCTCTTTATTATTGCAAAGAATCATTTCTTTGTAATATAATTAATATTTCACACATTTGCAATTAATATTCCATATATTTTTTTTTACAAGATTAACTTATTATATGTATAGATTTTAACATTTTATTTCATTTTATGCTATTGTTCAACCATTCGACACTGTTTCTCTAAATATCAATGATGACGTGTCAGCTCCAGTGTGTTAAAATTTTAGGATATTTCTTAATGTTATTTGTGAATTTAAAAGATAATTGGATAAGAATTTCCCCTTTCGTTTCTTTCAACTATAAGTTGCGGAAAATTGCCAAGTTAGGTTAAAACGTACAGTTTCTTGTATCGATTGATAAATAAATATCAATAGAACTTTGGACATCTATAGTGATATTTTTTAATAGCTCGCGATTTGGCTGCTTACTTATTCATATAGCATTCAATGTAATAGATCTTTTGGTGTCCAGTATGTTACATTACATTTTTGTTGATAATGCAATGCGATTTGTCAAATGCAAGTTCCCTCAAACAACATTCTACAATAATTATAAACAAAGCATTGCCACGTCTAGCTTCTACATTGACGACTTCAAGCTAGTTTTTGTTGGACATTTTAAACGAAATTAACTACGTAACGTCGTACGTTTATAGTCACGCCATAAAACGCAGAATAATGAATTTATATATTTTTATAACATTAACTCATCACATTTGCAGACCTTACACTATTTAATTTGTCACATGTACTATTGTTTGATCAATTGGCACTGCTTTGAATGTCTACGTTAATGTAAACTTCTCCTCAGCGTTTGTTGGTATATTAAGAATTTATGTTATTTATATAATTTAAAAATAATTTGTTGTTGAGAGAGAAGATATGTGACCAAGATAGGTCAAAATATACGATCTACGTATTGCAGATTAAACCTGAAATTTTGGGAACCTAAAGATATCTTTTAGTGGCTCGTGAATTGGCTGTTCAATTATTCATATAGCTTTTGCTTACAACGAGCTCTTTCCTCGTTATAAAAACTCTATGATCCTACCTTGAAATTAAACTCGCGTTGCTGTCATGTCAAGTGGATAACAAATCTCTTCTAAGACACAAGATTCAATCACCAAAACTTCCACAGTTCCATGTCATTGCTCCGATAATAAACGCGACCAGCGATTACAACGAGCAGTTTTTAAATGGCCACGCGTGTTTTTCGGCAAAACGGTAAGATCACGCGGAAACAATCGCCGAATAGCCCTTGTCGGTTTATCTTCCTGTTAATTACGCAACGGCCGAAAGTACGCGACACGACACTGCCGGGCACGACGTGGTCCACGATTTACACAATCACGCGAAATTTATCGCCAACGAGAAATGCAGCGCGGCTCGTGCGTGCTCACTGAAAATCCACGACAAAACTAACTGCACGAACTGTCGTTCCGCGACTGACCGACAGACAGGTAACGGCTTTCGCGCCGGAACACTTCGGCAATTTTCGCCTCGCTCGCTGTGCGCCATCGCCGATCAGTCACTCCGACTTCCTATCGCGTCTTCGGCCACCTTCGCCGCCATTCGGCGGCCATTCGGCCGTGTGTGACGGTAACATGGACAACAAATCAGCTGTTCCATTCGATTTCAGTTGTCGCTGGTACGTGACAGAAATGGAATTGGAATATCTGACAAATTCTACATTTTTTACGTTACATTACGTTTTACTTACGCCTAACATACGCGTATATTAGGTCAAATATGTATTAAAACATAGATATAATATATGTACGTGTCTAACTGTCTCTAATCTCGTCTAAAATTAATCTATTTTAAATTGTCAATGAATCCAAACGTTTCATTTGCATTTAATTAAATAAAAGGTCTTATATAAACGAAGTAGAAGTGTGATTAAATGGTACAATGAAATGGAAAAACTGGATGTACCATAGAAAATTAAAATTCCAATTGTTTGTTATCTAGTTTATTCATTATCGTCTCTCTCATTATTCGTCATTCATTGTGCTTATCTACATATTTGTAATCTGATTTGCGGTATTAGCAAAATTTTTCCTCGCATAGCAGACAGTACCTATGCCACTATTTTTTTCGCTTTTTTTACCTACTCATAACCACCTTCCTTCCAAAATCATGAACGGGTCTATCGCCGTGATTGATTCATTCTTTCCTCATAAGATTTATTGATTTATTAATTAGGCCTTAATAAGCAATGATAAATCTTCAATTGTCATTGTTACACGCGACAATAACAATAATCGGCATAAAGTGTCAACAACAGAAGAGGTGCATACAGCGTTTGATGTACTTTACCGTATGCAAGAAAATTATTAAGACGTAAAATACTTAATATCTTACATGTCTAAAACCGTGTAATTTACATCGAGTATTTTACAATTCTGGGCAGGTGTATAAATAATGTAATAATCAATCCACAGATCTCATAACGGCAAGTCGTTATTAGAAAATAGCTGATTATTCCGTTTTTAGTATGTATATATCTGTCTCTTACAAATAATTTACTTTGATTGGTTGACTAGAGGAATGCAGACTAGAGAATTAAACTTTTTACTCCCGAGTGTAAGTCTTCTTATTGAACATTTTGATTTTATAACGGAACACATTTTATAAAGGACTTTATAATGGGCAAATTCACGCCTATTATCCTACAAACGTAGAAAGCCTGGATCTTTTATCGCTTAACTCATATTATTTTAACCTCACTTAATTGTGGATTATATTTTATATTATGTTATACTGTGTTATGAACTGTGCTAAGCTTGATTTGGATTAAATTTCGTGTTAGTAGATTATTTTTCACGCCTTCCTTGTTTTTATAATATATGTATTATATTATGTCATCGGAAACTCCATGCAACCGTGTATCATGACCAAAACATATATTTGACCAAGCACACAGTGTTCAGATTATTCCAAAAACCGTCAGGTGTTTATACCCCACTCTGCACGATTTATTTATTTCAGTAATAAATGGAAACTGATCATATTAGCAAAGTCTACAACAGCGCTTCCCTATCTGCAAACATTTGGTTTTCGACCACGCAAAATACAATATTTTTAATTTTAACAAGTTAAACAATATTTGCAAAATATTCGAACCGCGTCAAATTTCGGCTTCGAGAAAACAGAGTAATAATATCGGCAGAGTAGTAAAGATTCGAAAAAAAAAACTTCTATGAAAGTGTTTACGGTCTATAGTATCTTTTTTAAAGGTAAAAAAGACATCAATATTGCGAACAAACTGCTGAATACATAAAAAGTAAGTGCTCTATTTTAAACACTGTACATAGGACTTTTAACAGTTCAGTACACATTATTTCAAACCACTCCATTTATTAAGAGAAACAAGCTGATTTTTTAACTTGTCAAACATTTGCAACGAGTCATTAATATTATTGTATAAAACAATGTACTACAAAAACTTGTAATTACAACACGTTATTAAGTATGAATGCCAAGTTACCGCCAGATAGCCCTCCTGTTAAATTTTGCAGTAATTTCTGTATTATGACTCATATTACTACCATTTCCCATAGTAAAGCAACGCTCGTAAATAAATTATGTAACTTATACTGTTTTTATCTCATTTTCAAAGGTATATTCTTATTTAAAAAGCCGAAATATCACTACTTCAATATAAAAACAAATTAATAACACAGCTTATAATTGAATTTTATTCCTTATAAAGGCTTATAATACGATGTGTCTTAAAATGATAACATGGTTTATGAAATATCTAATCTATGATTCTTTTGATACTACACGATATCAGCGTCCATTAAAAAGCCGTATTTTCAAGATTATCCATTTTGTACATGTGTGTATATGCATATGTGTATGATATCGTTATTTTCTTCGCAATAAATATCTTTGTCATTGTGTTATCTCATAGTGGCATTGTTTATAAATACGTTTCAGTTTATCGATATGTATATTGTATTCATTCATACAAAATAATGCAGTAATTGGATTCTCTACACACATATATTGATGAATTAATTAGTTTTATAGAAAATTGCTCGTTAATGCATTAACATTATTGTATAATATGGTAGCTCTATTGTAATCGCCAACATTATCGTGTGCTGTAACAGTATATGTTAAAGTGTATGTAATATTTTTAAATTTCATCGGCAGATTATTTATGTTTGTTATGCTACTTAAAGAGTTCACGTATCGCAAAGTTAACATTTCCTTTATAGTTACGCAAAAAAATTGATTTATCATTGATCGCGAGTGGAGTATATCGCTTTACGTGAAAGCGGTAAAATGATTATTATATTTTGCAAAATTATGATAACCTGATTTCCGCGGATTATAGACGAGAGTAGCTAAATCATGAATTCTTCAGTAGATTACTGTGATCAATTTCAGCATTCGTCGGACGTTATATGGCCGAGAGCAAAGAAATCTTCGTAATACTGAGAATCGCGAGTCTAAGAAAATTAAACTTCGTATTTTCCATTGGATATAAGAAATCATTATTAAGTCGCTCTTACTTTTACTTTTAAAATAAGCTAGATGAATTAAAGTAAGTAATACAATGTAGAGTCGTTCTATCAATTTTTAAATTTTGTTCTCAAATCGTTTTGCTGCGCCACATAAATTTCTATAGACAAGAGGTTGGTGACAGCATTCCGTTTCATAAATATACATTTATTATGACTTTCAACTACAAATTGATTACAATATAAAGATAAACGTTTCATAAAAAATATTTTATACTTTTGACAGTTTTATTAGATATTCAGCAATTTTAATAAATAAGAGAGCGATACTAATTTGTAGATTTTTTCCGAATGATTCGACAATAGATAGTTTTCTTCTTCTCAAAAAGTTATCATAAAATTAGTTAAAAACATCGCATTTTGAGGTATTACTTTTTCTGATAATCTACCAAAGCTAAAATTTGAATAATTAAAGTAAAAACATTAACGAGTGTTTTGTATCATTTTGACATCACAATATGTCTAGCTTTACATATTATTTAAATTTCTTAAGTAAAAAGCGGTACAAAAGAGCCTTTTAAAATGTGGTATATTCTAAACATATACAAAAATCATTAACAGCAACGATATTTCTTGATGAGATGTTGGATTAATTAAATGTATCGAACATTATAGGATAAATCCAAACATTATAGGATAAAATCCGAGAAACTAGGATATGTGTACATATATTTGATATCTTAGAATATAGAACTCACGCGAAAACGCGCGTGCGTGCATGAATAGTGACAACAACTAGCGAGCTCTGTTCGAAAACGAAAAACTCTTCTGTTCTACTGCACTGTCAACTAAAGGATAACGAATATTGTCTCTAACGATAAGAGCAACCCCGCATTTCCGAAATCGATATGACACACGTAGAAAATAAACATATAGAAACTATGATAATTGTCTTTCGTGAATCTTTATTGTAATATTAGGTTAAACAGAGAGAGAGAGAGAGAGAGAGAGAGAGAGAGAGAGAGAATTTTACTGCTAGAATTGTTAGCAACAAAATAGTTGTTTACAATCTAAACTATGATAATATAATGTAAAATGAGTGCTATTTAAATAGTTTTATACATATAATTTTACATAGGTACTTGTGTGCATGTGCACGCGTGTAT
>NW_011967240.1:3628097-3633755 GCF_000949405.1 Vollenhovia emeryi | reverse complement strand
TTGTGTGTGTGTGTAGTACATATGTATATATTATAGTTATTTAATTAACATAATTTTCATTTAAATACCAATAATCAATAGACTTTTTAATGATTATTGATTTATGATTGACTTATGATTGAAGTAGATAGTTTAGAGACACTCGAATATTAATCTTTATCTCTACACTCTTAATTGTAAATATACTCTATGCACTCTTATAACATCATGCACAGATGACGGCTTAACGGTTCAATGACACAGAATTTCTCCAACAGTTTATATATTATTGTACATTATAACACAGATTCTCCTGCGTCAGCAAAGTTAAAGGCTAAATACTTTTTCACTAAACCAATTCTAATGCGTACATGGAATATAAAATTCTAGATTTTATATATTTCTTTTCATCTATAAACCTCTTAACTAACATAATGTAAATTTAATTTAAAGAAATCTTTCTTATCAAAAGTTATGGAAAATTAAACAGTTTGTAACAATGTTACAATAAAATATTAAGCATAACAAATTCTAACGGTTTAAACTAAATAAACGATCAGTAAATCTTCTAATAATTTGAGTTAATTGAATGAACAGTCTAGTCACTGGACAATCATTATGACATTAAATTCTAATGTCATAATGATTGTAAACACGAATATCGCATTTAGTCAAATTTATAGACCATGTTCTACGAAAGAATTGAATTATAATATCATAAAAATGCACATAAGTTTGACTCACCACAATTTCCAAAATGGTTTACGTAGTTTAAGATCCATTTTATATCACACGATTGATTCATTTACGCGAGGAACTTAGTTTATTTCTTGATGCCGGTTGGAAATACACTAAGGGTGCGTATGTTAACGGTCACGCATGAAATAGTATAACTGCTGGCAACTGTTACGTGCCAAAACATCGTCTCACAACCATCTGCCTAACTACCAGTTGTGGACACAAAGAACAGTGTAGTTAATCCTCCCTTGTCGCATTTTACACCAACTTCTGATTTACTTCTCAAAACATTACGACATTATACTAATATCTCATGCTTTATTGATACTCATACTTTGTGATTAAATGCATATTATTTCCCCACAAAAGTTACTTATTGTGCACTAAATTAATTGTGTCTTACATCTCCTGAATTTTCATACCATATTTCGTATAATAGTAATTTTGTATATTGAAATTTTTTAGTTAATTAAAACTTTTTAACAAAAAGATGTAGGAAATATAATAAAAACAATTTTTTATAATACTATTATAAATTTCATTAAGAGAAGCTAAATAAATAATAAAACATTCTCGACCGAATTATAAATAATGTTTACTATAATTGTATTTTATTTCGCGAAATTTAGTTACTAAGATATTAGATGCAAAAATTTGATGCACAATAATTAATTGTAATAAATAACAATTTTCATCGACATTTTCATTAGAGAGAACACTAGTGTAGTGCAACAATAAAAAAAACATGCCTCGGTTTGTAAGATTTTTATAAATTCCACATGAATGATTGTAAGAAGTATGCGAGGAGAAAAGAAGATTTGTCTATGATTTATACAACAAGACTAGAATTTTTATTAGTCAAACCGATCAAATGGGATTATAGTCCGCGTATGTATCTATTTCGAATCGAATAAATTATTCGCTCCGGATCTTTACAGATCTATAGGCTTCCAATTCTAAGTCTATCTCTCTTGAGATCTATTTATTTTCTTACACGACCTATCGAGATCTCGTCTAACGGCCCGACCGCGGTCAAGGGAAGTGTCTCTACAAATTATTCTATCGATACAATCATCACGTTTTCCTTTCACAATGATAAGGAATTCGATTAGCATTTCCTTTCTTTTACATCTACTAGAAATGACAAAACGCGCGCTTCGCGCGCGCAATTTGTGGTCGAGCATTGTGTATTTTAAAAAATTTGTATACATGCAAAGAAGTAATTGTATGCGCAACGTCACTTTAAAATAAAAGGAATTTATCACTCACTGATACGATTCGCAATAGCAGCGTTGTACATCAGTAACTATACATATACGTATGGTAAACTGTAAAAATACAAATATATGTATATGATTATTATGAAATAATTATAAAATCGAAATTATTGTATTAAATATACTTTATATTTTTTAAATAAGTATTTATTAAAATAATTATATAGAATAATGAAAAAGTCTTCCTTTTAAATATAAACTCACAAAATTTTATACGTATGGTTTCGCCTCTAACACTTATTCGGATCCTCGTTCAACTTATTTGAATAAATAAAATAAAAACACAAAACGGATGCTTTATTTCGCACAAGTAACAGATAACATAAAAATGTAAGACACTTACCTCACCATTTCTCCGCCGTTGCCCGATGCCTCTTAGGCCAGCACATCCTCTCAGATTTCCTTGTTGCACTCGCACAACACTCACTCGCAAAAATCATCGATCGCGCGAAATTTCGGACACTCCCGTACGCGATGTGAAATACCATGAAACGTACGAAATATTATTAACAAATATCGTGTGACTTTCTGTTATACAAATTACTCAAACTAACGACTTGCACTTTCGATTCGGAAGAATAGGATGATGGATAAAACACTTTTGAATTGGCGATATAAAATACAACGCGAGCAACGGAAGCATAATCTGCGGTACAGAGCGAATTACAGCGCGAACGCCGAAGTCGTACAAATTTCTCTCTTCTTCCGAAAATGGAACAGATTACACGAAATCGATAGATAATTAAAAGCGCGGTGCGTAAACGAGATGTAACCGCGAAAGTATCACGATTTACATTCATATTTTAGATGAGTTAGTCTCGTGAAATATCTACGTGTACGTTGATAAAGAGCCGTCGCCTCGACATGCAATTCGTTTCTTATTACAAGTTGGAGAAACTTAATAATTAATCGAGGAACGTTACTTGTTACTGATAAAGGTGTGCAAATCAATAGTGTTTTATCCCAGCATTCATCGCGATCGAGTCTTGGAAACCGATAACGCAAAAGTAATAACACGCACGGAGCGACTCTCGCCACTGCCTGCCGGCTCGACGTTCGGCGGGCGAATGATAGCGCGGCGACCTTCGGGTACACAATGGCACGCAAACATAGTACGTCATCGCGCCGAGAGAAAAACAACTACGAACGTTGGAATTCGGTCTTTTTTTGTTCCGTGACTGTTACTACGTTTTGTGTATCATTCTGCGGACTTATTGGTACCGATTAAATAAACGCTTAATTCTGTTCAATCGAGAAAATGTATCGGAACAAAAATCATTGTTACTTAAAATCTAACTACTAAGATTAGAGATTTTACCTCAACAGTTGGTGTATACAAATGTGTATTTTTTAAATTGCAAATCTTCATTTACCATGAATCGAAAAGGGAAGCGAAGCACACCGCGCTTCGAGAAAACGAATCGGCATCGCGGAAAAGAGGCCTCAACTGTTCGACATTAACGACATTCGCACTGGTAACATCTCCTTTTTAAAAAGGGAATAGCCGTGATTCGAAGTACTATCTAATAACAATTTTATCTCTACTCATCTTCTTTAACGGCAAGGCTCTTGGATCCCGCGTTGGCTCTTTCTCCAACTCGAGATCGTCAGCTTCTTCCTTCCTTCTTTTCTCTTATTGGATCCAGTCTCTATTTGTTAATTCAAGGTTTTGTATGTTTTTCGGATCTTTCTTTGATAAGTGATTGCATCCGTAATTTTTACGTCCTTCCTGACGATCCGAACGAAAGAGAGCGAGGACCGGTTCGTCGATTTCTCCCTGCTACGACACTCAGGCCTGCGCACTCGCACTTTCTCTATTTCGAGTGGGGGTTTCTCAGAGATGAGATTCTACCACGGCCCACTGGCCTATATCTTTCTTCTTTTACTGGAGGATATCTTACAAATTATATAAGTGCGAGTGTAGCTGTTCGACACTCAACATCAGTACGTCGCATTGATCAGTTCTATTATGTAATGAAAGCAATACTGTGTGAATTCCGATAGAAATAATCGTTGACATATTGATAATTCGTAGTAGATCGTGAGTAAAAAAGCATCTTAAAATGTGGTTCTTTAATCAAATGTGTACGAGCAAAGCACGTCTTGATGGTAAAACTGTTGTGATAACGGGAGCAAGTGGTGGTATCGGCAAGGAGACTGCCAGAGACTTATATGGAAGAGGTAATTTTACTGAAATTATATAGTTTTAAATTATCCTAAACTTTGTAATTTTAGATATTGTTTCCTATTAATGAAATATAAATTTGTTATTAGTCAGAAGATAACAGTATCACACTGAGAAAAATTTCCATTGGATAAACCAATGTTTCCGATAGTTAATTTTTCCGATTAACTTATCCGATTAAATTAAATGCGAACGTGTAGCTATTCGACACACAACGTCACACTGATCAGTTCTTTTGTAATAAAAACAATAGTGTGTGAATTCCGACAGAAATAATCTTTAACATATTGGTTGATAAAATGCAGTTGCCGATAAAATTCAATCGAGAAACCGATCATATTTTTCACCGAATATTCAATTTAATCGGATATTTTTTCTTAATACAAGCGTCATTGTCATATGGCCATATAATATATTTATATTTCATGAGAGAGAAACACATATACATTTCTTTACTGGAATATTAGATTCTTTATGTTATCTTTGTGATTTATTTACAATTTCATAAAACTTTTTCATAAATCCATAAAAAAAAATACATTAAACACATTTGAATAAATGACGTGTGCACTTAGGCGCTAGAGTAATTCTGGCTTGCAGAAATCTGGAAAAAACAAATAAAGCAGTTGAAGATATAAAAAATAATCCACCATCGTGGTAAGTATATCAAACTTGTACCATAAAAATTAATTAACATCTATTTGTTTTAATTTATTCATTTTTGTTTTTCTGCAACTTTATTTATTTTAATTGAAATATTTTATGTTGAAGAAAATAACGATTAGTTCGTAAATCAATGGCTACTTTTAGGACAACGAAGGATGAATATAAGAATAACGTAGGTGAGCTCGCGATATATTTTCTCGATCTATGTAGTTTGAAGAGCGTAAGAGAATGTGCCAAAAGGTTGATGACGAACGAAGCAGCTATTCATATTCTTATAAATAATGCCGGTGTGGCTGCATGTCCGTATGAGAAGATGGAGGATGGAATCGAAATGGCATTACAAGTAAATCATCTTGGCCATTTTCTTTTGACACTTATGTTGCTGCCAAAGATGCAATCGTCTTCTACCAATTGCAGAATAATCAACGTCTCATCTTATGCTTATATTGGTACGTAAAGCGACATTACGATAGCATTAAAATACTTCCAGTCATTCTTGTTTAAAATACAAATATTATAGAAACATAATATAATAAAAACATTCTCTTATAGCTGCAAACATAGATTTCGATATGATTAATGATATTAATATGGAAAGATCTTATTCATTGGTTTTACGATATGCACAAACTAAATTGGCAAATATTTTGTTCACCAAGGAACTCGCTCGTCGATTAAAAGGTATGCCGAGAAAGGAAACGTTTCCGATTAGGATACATCACATTCACTTAATACCTGCTAATTAATACTTATTGTTAGCAGTGTTACTAATCAATAACTCTTACTGATTATTTTTATATACAGGGTGGGCCA
>NW_011967240.1:3581023-3625366 GCF_000949405.1 Vollenhovia emeryi | reverse complement strand
CGTACTTCTCAAGACATGTATATGATTCGTAAAATTATGCTTTATTTAATCAACTTTGTATGCATATAACTTTTTAACGAACTACGAGCGACGGCTAAAACCTCTTCAAGGTCACTCAGGAGGGCGACCTTGACAACATATGTCAAGGTCAAGGTCATCGGGGCTGGCTCCCTTCATCGATATATTTACCAATTCAATTCCATATTGTACTTTTGTTAACTTTTTGTATGTAGAAACTGCGGCGTTTGCAACACATACCGGAAGGCGAACGACCATCAGTATGCAGATAAATTGTGGAATGTATCCTGTCGTCTTTTGCATTTGGAACCTGAAGAAAATTTTACTACATTTTTGAAAACCGTTTCACGCCAAATGCCGTAATATGATTTCTTTGTTCTTAAACGAATTATTATTTTATATACGGAAAAATATACAGATAACGATTTTTAATAATTAATTGTTAACTATTGCGAAAAATTTTTAATGATACTGGTACAGAGTGAATCATACAACATCCGACCAAATTTGTAAGAAGGTAGAACGGATCGAGATAAACAGGACCGTCCTGTAACATTTTACAACTTTCGCAATAGTTAACAAGTAATTAATTATTAAAAATCGTTATCTTAGCCCGGCCTACCGCTCAATTCGATCACGTGGCGAGATGTGACCGCCCGGCGAATACCAGGCTCACGGAAAATTGTTTGTCGCAATCGGCAAACGTACGAGCGGTGCGTAAAATAAGTGAATTAATAAATCAGATGTAGATTCCATCAGTTAAGCCTTGCTAGTCTCGATACTAAGAGAATAAAAGATGATTAACAGTTTTACACAATGTAATTTTGCAATTATAATTTGCGCCATTCCTCTTGTGTGTTCTACTATCTCTAACGGTAGCAAAAACTAATGACCGTATTCAAGTATTTTTTCCCAAAGCTTGAATCTGCATACAGCATATGCGTATGTACGATGCTAAAGCCGCTGGAGAACTCGATCAGTGTCGATAAGATAGGAGATCGCGTCAATTATCGACATTTTGATATCTTGCAGCACAATATATTACTGTTATATTACTGTGTAATATTTCTATGTAACATATCAGTAATATTAATGTAATATTACATTGCAATATGTAATATTACCGCAATATTATAATATTACTGATATATTACGTGATATTATGTGCTATGTGGGTTATTACTCACACAAAAATTTACAGATAACCTCTTCTGTTAGATAAGAAAGTAGTGTATACAACAGGGTGTCATTGAATATTGGGGACTTTTTTGGTGTGCAGGTAGAGCGGACTAGACCGAGTCGAAAAGACCTGTACCATTTTGCAATTTTCGCAATAGATAACGAGTAATTAATTATTCAAAATTGTCGTCTTAGCCCGGCCCACCTCCCAATTCGAGCGTGACGGGGCTCCTGCGCATTTCTCCCGGCAAGTACGCGGATTTTTAAACGCGCGATATCCGGACAGATGGATGGGTCGAGGACGACAGAGCTGCTGCGCGTCGAGTGGTAAGTCAGAAACTGTTTTTTTTTTTCAGGCAACGAATCTACATCTTGTAGATCGTAGATAGTATATAGATTAGTATATCTCGTAGATCCGTTGCCTAAAAGTGGATAGAGTATAACATAACTTTATATTTATTTTAATATTTTTCATCTACCGAAAGGGAGTGATCGCGATTTTTACTGCGAAGGGCTGGGTGCCCCGTTGCAGCACATTACATATTTTCACGTAAAATATGACGAATATTATTGATATATTCGTCGAGCTAATCTCTTGTAGCCTATCCATTTTTTATTAACAAATTTATATATAAAGTAAAACAATATGACGTGAGATTCTAATATTTTGTCGAGAACGCTGAAACTTTGTGTTATTTTTATACTTTATTTGAGATTATTAACTAGAATATTCCATTGTCGATCTATCTATCGTACGGAAAGTTTCTTTTCTCTGGGTCTCACGTCATTTATTCTGTATGTGTATCTCGCGATACTCTTTAAAGATGCGTCTCGCATGAATACATGCATAGTTACACGCAACTTCATATTTTCGCGGTCGGTCTTCGCGAACAGTTTGTTCAGAAAATTTTTAAGAAGTTATTAATTTTTTAATTTCATCCTGATTATAAATTTTAATTTACCGCGAAATGTAATTAAAATAAATATAACGCGAAGTAAATTGTTTTTTTCTACATACATATATATGTATAATGCATAATATGATTATAACAACCTGTCTTGTCAGAACTTTCTCCCACGATGAACGATGAATAAAATAAATCAAGAACGGATAGTTCAGTCTGTCTCTCGAAGTTTTAATTTTTAACTCTATCGAATGATTGTATCCGCAGTGTTTATCGCAGTACAAAAAAGTTCCGGTATCACCGAAGTTTGGATTTCTTTTTTTCATAGAAAACGCTTTTAAATTCAGTTAAAATAAAATTGGTCATAATGCAAATAAAATCATGCTGATCGAACAAGGGCTCAGAACGCCAACTTTTAGTAGAGAGAGAGAGAGAGGTCTGAAAGCCTGTCACGGCCTGGTTTTACGTAATCCTCGAACACGATATGCCCTCAATAAAAGAAAACTTGTCACTTACCGACAAGATGCGCAGCAGCGAAGTTACATCCAGTTTAATTGAGCAATGGCGCCCGATGCCTTCCGCAGGGTGTCCTCCCCTAAGGTATCCTTGTCTGGACTGTCCTTCGACGCACTCGCCAATTCGCACTCCCGTTTCTAAAAGCGATGGTCACTTATACAAATGCCACTGTATTCACTGTGTCCGAATTATAGTTGCACGTATAAACAATCATCGCAACGACGAAATTCTTTCAAGTCAGCGAGCGCCTCGATCCGCGGACCTACGGATCTCGCGCGTGAGTCGCGCTAGAAATCCGCCTCGCCGGCTGACCCGAACATCGATGGCAAATCGCGGGGATTGAGCGATCACGCGACGACATCGATCGCCAATTATTCGCCGCGAGCGATCGCGGTTTCGTTCCGTACTTGTCGCGAACGCGTAACACGAAAGACTAATACGGTACGTGGAGCGACTCGTCTGACTGTCGTCACACAACTAACTCTGCGTACGGCGTGACCTATGTTTTGCCGGGTGCCGAATTCCGAGCGCGGATTCCAAGAAATGACGTAGCACTATAGACCGAACGTTGTAAACAAAACGCCGAGCGTTGGTTCAATGGAATGACGTAGACCCCGTGAATACCTCCCTCGGTCGAAAAAAGTCTATCGAATCAGTCGAGCGATGTCCCGCGCGTACTTCACGTCGCTCCTCGTAACGCGATTAGTTTCTAGAAGGTTGTCGACCGTGCGCGACGCAACGCGATCGTCTCCTAACGAAAGTTATTAACGTTTGTCAATTCGCGCTAAGTTAGTGTCGCGGATCCGTAGTCTTATCGTTCGATGATTTGTCGAGACGAATATCACGCGTGATTGAAGTGGAAGCGCCGTAAAGTCCGTATCAGACTACGGATTGGGATTGGGATTAGATTGAAATTTGACCAATCAGAGTAAAAGTTACTGAACTTGAGATTAGTAAACTTTACTGCGATTGGTTAAATTTCAATCTAATCCCAATCCCAATCCGTAGTCTGATACGGGCTTAAGGAAGATCCGTAGATCCGATAATTACAGCGCTCGCTGGCTTAAGATAATTTCTTCATCGCGGACACTTACGGACGATAATCGTTTACGTGTGCAACAATAATTCGGACACAGTGAAACGTGAAGACAGTGGCATTTCGATAAGTGACTATCGGTTTTAGAAACGCGAGTGTGAAGTGGCGAGTGCGTCAAAGGACAGTTGAGAGGATAGCTGAGAGGAGGGCACCCCTACGGAAGGCATCGGCCGCCATTGCAGAACAAGGCAGATTCAACTCCATTACTGCACATCGTGTCGGTGAGCGAGTAGTATTTTTATGAAGGTAACGGAATCTACATTTCGTAGATCCGTTACCTTAAAAATGGATTGGTTACAATTACGCCTTTCACTTAATTAATTTAATCTATCGAAGAGAGGAGTGATTTCGCAGAGCTCCACAACTCCGAGTACATTGAGCTCATTTTTTATATTGAAAATCGTTTAACTACATCGCAGAACTTACGCGAAATATGACGAATATTGTAGCCTATCCATTTTTAGTAGCAAATTTATATACATATATGTATGAGGTGAAATAAAAAGACGTGAGATTCGAGTATATCTTGTCGAGAATACTGAAATATTGAATCATTTTCATACTTTATTTGAGAATATGAATGAACTAATATTCAATTATAATGTCGGCATCGCTCATGTGGCAAGTTCAATTTTTTTCGGATCTTACGTCATTTGTTGTGCATATCTCGCCATATTTTCAAGATGCGTTTCGCATGAATACATGCGCAGTCACACGCATCTAGTATTTTCGCGGTCGGCTTTCGCGATCGGTTTTTAGCAAAATTTTCCAGAAATTATTAATCGTTCAATTTCATCCATATTATAAATTTTAATTTATCGCGGAATATAATTGAAATATATACAACGCGAAGTAAAATTTCTAGATTTACGCTTGAATTTTATATTCAAAGATCGTGTCACGAATACTGTTGGAAACGAAAGTAAAATTATACTTTGATTAGTTTTGTACATAAATTTTTTTTAAATTAAATTTCTTCTTTGAATAACTTCTCTCGTGATCGCGCATTTTTCGAAACGATCGTCGCTCGCATATAGTTCGAACCGTACGAAATATCTGTCGGTGATAAACCGACTATGGAAGGAGTTTCTTTCCTTCCTGATCTCTGGTCAAAATGACCAGACTGTATGGCCAGGAGCAACGAAAGGTATGTCCAATCTGGCCCAACGAAGGGATACGCCGAGTTAGTGGTCAATATTGGCCACTCTGATGGAGTATGTAAAGTGATTTACATGATTTAATTTGTTTTATTTGTCAAAATTCGGGTGGGTTATACTTTATATATTCTTGCATATGTATGCAAGATTGAAAAGTCCCTATTAAATCCCAATTGCGCGCATATTATAACCCTGAATTGAACTTTTTAAATTTGGAGATTGAGTCACGAAGAGACAGTCATTATCTATTTTTGAATAAATAACGGAGATAAAAATATATTATATTTGATTAGTTTGATGCAGCAAATTTTTTAAATAAATAATTAACTTCTCGTGGTCGTGCATTTTGATACGATCGACGCTCGCATATATAGTTCGAACCGTACGAAATATCTGTCGGTGACGTTAATAAACCGACTGTGGAAGGAGTTTTCTTCCTTCCTGATCTCTGGTCAAAATGACCAGATTGTATGGCCAGGAGCAACGAAAGGTAGGTCCAATCTGGCCCAACGATGCGGTACGTGGTCAATGTTGGCCATTTTGATATGTGAGTAAGATGATGTACGAAATAAGCTGATTTCTTGTTATTTGTCAAAATTCGGGTGGGTTATATTCTTTATCTTCTTTACATATTCTCGCATATGTGCGAGATTAAAAAGACTTTTATTAAATCCCTATTAAATCGCGCGCGTATAATCCCAAATCGGACCTCTTATAAATCGCGTCGCGGTTTTAACAAAAGACTTGCAGGTTTATTAATAAAAAGTTGAAACGCGGGTAGGTAGGAAAATGGATAAGACTATACAGCGGAATACGGATAGGTAGGGCTTCGGGTAGGCAGGGACAGGGGGACATAATTAAAAAGATAGATAAAATTATAACTGCAATGTATGACTATTAAATATAATTATATATAATTATATTTGCCATTATTTTTAATAAAAAATTATATAAGTTAATATATTTTTAATAAAACGTATTAAATTACACGAAAATAATTATTAGAAACTTTATATTGTAATTTTTTGTATTTTATTTTAAATTTTACAACATTAGTTGTAGAAATTAGAAAAATGTAATACTGAATATGCAATCGAATGCATATAATAAGATGGGAGTTGTGCATTTGTTAAGTTTTTACTTTAAATTTACTTAAAATATTTGTAGATTTGATTTATTTTTAAAAGACCGTTAATAAATACATTCAGGATATTTTTTAGTCCAAACATGCAATACATATACATTTTACATTGCAACAATTTCATGTTATTATATGCATACCGAATATTTCATATGTAACGTCGAGAGAAATATTGTATTGCATAGATATTATATTTTTAATTTTATAATATAATTATTTGTTTTATAATATTATATACATTGTAAAGGAAATTACAAGAAAAATAAAATAAATAATAAAATTGTAAAAAATTACATTGTAAAGAAAAGAAGGCCGTCGATCGAAATTGGCGGGGATAGTGGAGGGCCTCATATTTTTACAATGCACTTTCAACACAATACCGTGCAATTATTGATACGAAACATTGCCGTTAAATTGTAGAAATATTTAGAATCTCTCCTATTTTTCTTTTTTCTTTCGTAAACTAAAAAACTTCATTTTCTTTAATTTCTTCAATTATTCCAAAGTTATATGAAAGTCCCTCAAATTATTCCAAACAAACATACATATGGGTAACATATAGGAACATATACATGTATATGGAAGAGTTTTTTATATAAATAAAATTTAACTATTATCATATAGGATGTCCTGGTAAAGGTTGCCAACCTCTTTTTTCAAAATTACGTCTACACGAATTGTTTACGTGATGTTTACATTAACTTATTTCATGTAGACAATGTAAACTTTATAAATTAGATGTCAAAATGCATAGCACGGACACGCACCAAGTGGAGACTTTATCGACAGTGCTTGAAAATGGGCGTAGCGGAGTAGTTGCAAAAGTAAAAGTGGACGTAAAGCGCTGGAAACAGCCTAGCAAAACGGTAACAAGTAAAACGCCGGCGTGGCCGCTCTATAGTCCAAAAGTTAGACTCTATATATATCAGAATAAATTAACAGCATATTTTAAGAATATTCTTACTAGTAGAATAAATTAAAATAATATAAATAAAAAGATAATGTAACATGCCCAGTAATTAAAACATTTACTTCATGTTTTAGATTTAAAAAAATGATAAAATAATACACATATAATACATATAAATATATATATACATACATATGTATCGTAAAGAATTATTTGATGCCAGTACATGATTAACCGAGGTAGAAAATTGCTAGGCGACGCTTGGCTGGCAAATTCTAATTAAAGAAATTTATTACGAAAAATATTACCTCAGCCAGAATTTGAACCTGAACCTCCCTACACTCTAGGCGGGCGTCTCACCAATTCAATCACTGAGGCATGTGGTAATATTTATTGCAATAAACAGTACTACTGATGACATCTTCGCGTTTATTTTTCTACTAGAACTGCGCGCCGATTCGGGTTGTCGGCTGTACACAGAACTACATATGTACACATATACAATACATATGTATGTTTGCATGTATGACACACGCAATGCATATGCGACGGACAAACATACTTATAGTTTGTACATATACATGTCAGGAAATATATCTATGTGAATGTAGAAAAATGCAACTTGAGGTATAAATCATGCATATATGCATTCTTTATGAATATATATGCAGAAAGGAATAAAACAAGAAAAAAATACATTGTTTAATATTTACATATAAATTAATTTTGATTAGCCATAAACTGTTCCATATATGCATTGTATATCTATAAGTATAGAAGCTATTTTATGTAAATTGGAAAGAGAGAATAAACTTTTTTAGAGCATTATTTATTTATCCCTATAAAATTAAAATAATTTAAAATAATTTTAAAAAAGTTGCCAATATATTTCCCGCAGGATATACATTTTTGTTACAATCGAATACTGTTGTAAAGTTTATTCTGTAAACCATACACCAAATATGCAAGAATAATTCATATCAAATTAAAAATGTGTCCTTTTTGCAAGAGGCAAGAAAATAATGCACTTTAGTTAAACTTGATTACCAGCACCTTCGTATTTTAGATCCGATATAAGAGAGATGACTCACCTATTCTTACGTGGTAGTGTTGTAATAGCCATGTTCAAGGACTTCTCGTACTGATTATTATCCTCCTTAGAGCGTCTCGGGATTGCCGTATAGGCATCCTGCGTAAAACTGTAAGTCCTTCGTTTCTTTAGACACAACATATTCTTAATTGTTTTATTCACGATCTTTAATGTCACCATTACACTTCAATCATTAACAATCTAGTTCCTTGAACTCTTTGAGGGAATTTATTGTTCCATCTCATGTAACACCATGAATTTTCAAGCATTTTTGGTGAACTCTTATTGTGTCGTATTATATACAGCTTGAGGAAAGTCACGAAAATGTAGAAATCACATAATTTAAATTACCACAAGTTTGTAATATAATATACATATATTAGCTCTTTCTCTTGCTATATAATACAAATAATACACACACACACACTAAGTTCTATATTCAATCACACTTTGCATGTAATATAATTTTGCATATATCCATTAATATTTTAAGTTAGTACAATTAAATTAATTAAAATAAGACATCTGTTAAACAAACTGGAAATTGCTTCTAAAGAATTTGAATTTGCGCACAAAGCTTTCTCTATAAGAAAGCCAAATACACGTTTCTAATTCTCCTCCCACGCATACGCGGGTTTTTGGCTTCCTCATAGAGCAAATTATAATTGTAAAGAAGCATTTTCCAATTTGCATCTTAACTTACAAAGCTTTTACTATGCAGTGGGCAAAAATGAAACATCAACTTGCTCAGATAATGAGGAAGCAATGTGCAAATTTCCAATTTGCACCTTTAAAATTAAATAAAAAACTTGGCCCCAGATGGCAATGAGTAAATTTTTAATTTACACCATTTTTTAAGATTTCCGTTTTTTAAATAATATTCTTTAAATCATAATTCATCTTTTTCATCCACATTATTTAAAATAGCTTTAGAATGTGTGCATGCATTGTATCTGCGCGCACACGTACGCGCGCGTATGTGAGTGTGAAGGGGGTGGGGAGAGTAATAGGATATTGAAAGATACTTGAGAGATTGAATTTGACTAGAATCGATGAAAGGGTTCAGGCTATACATATATATTTATTTATATTAAGGTCGAGATTCCTTAATAATTTTTACAATATGCAAGATAGAAAAAATATTAAGCACCAAAGTTATAGGATTTCAAGTAACGCATTACACAGCAATACCAGTTTAACCTTGAACTGTTTCGTCAAGGTCACGTAAAAATCACCTTGAAATTATTAAATAGGACCCCCCTTTTTTTCATTATATATATTCTCGTGGCTTATGTTAACAGCTTTGCAAAACACTATAATAAGTATATTTTCATTAAGTATATACTACCTTCGGAGTTATGAAGCCTGAAAGTTACATTCCCGTCGGCATTAGTATTATCCAAGGTGTACCATGGGAAAATTGCCCATTGAATTAACATCTATGTTAATTTTTGTGCGCACAGACGCAACAAAGATATAAAACCGAACGTGAAATCTTCCCGGGGTAAACCTTGAATAAAATATTAATGTCGACAGGAATGTAACTTTCAGGCCTCATAACTATGATTTTACGTAACGAAAATATATCTTATTGTAGTGTTTTGGAAGGCTCACAAAGTAAGCTAAAAGAATATGTAATGAAAAATGGGGTTTTGAGTTAAAAAATTCAAGGTAACCTTTACGTGACTTTTACAAAGCTATTTAAGGTCAAATTGTTATTACTATGAAATGCATAACTTAAAACCCTATAACTTTGGTCTTTAACATTTGCTCCAAACTTGAGTGTTTAAAAGATTATTCCGCTATGATGACCTTAACATCCATAAATATACATATATGGATAAATCAAATCCTTGCACCAACTAACACCAAAATCAATACCAACTTTCCTTTAATGATACTTAGTAAATCTAAAAAAAAAACATTCAAACCAACATCTCAAAATTTACGGAAGTTATAGTGTCCACAACAATTTCAACGTACACACATACACACAGACACTTTGGTCTAAATGTGATTTTTCGACGTTTTGGAACATTTCTAACACATTGCCAAAGAAAAATGTGACTCAATTTTTTCACGAAAACAAAGCTTCCTCTATGAGGAAGCAATTGTTATAAGACAATAAATACAATTATTAAGTAGCGGCTAACATGACGCGATAAATTCGTGATTGTAACAAAACTTTTTTACAAATGTCTCCAATTTTTTGCGAATCTGACACGCATTCGAAACTTTTTGATAAAACAAATGACTACGATATAACTATTCGGGAAAAAGTACGATGATTCTTCGTACGAGCTCTCACGAGAAAAGCAGAAGACGCGTCAGCCTTATACCGAAGTTATAACTGTACTGAACACCGCTCAGAATCTTTCCTCAGGCACAAGTGCACTCGGTGATAATGACCCCCACGAAAATTACGGGGGCATCGTCTCCGCGACTTTCAGCCCCGCATGTATTTTTATCAAATGACATTTTTTCTCTTTTATAATTTGCATTATACAAATGAATACACTATTGCCATCTCTTAATTTTGAACATTTTCAGATGCAAGATAATTTACATAAGTCTTTTGATACATATTTTGTGTGTGTGTGTGTGTGTGTGTGTGCGTGTGTGTGTGTGTGTGTGTGTGTATTCATGCAAAATATATGTTGTATTGCATCTAACACAAACTTTATCATTCAAATTCCTTTGTATTTGAGTATTGATTCTGTCCATAACGGTTATTGATGATATTGAATGTATGTAAAATCAAAGGCAATTTAAATACGAGACACATTAAATTGATACCAAGTCATAATTTGCTATAAGGATGGCAATGCAATTATATTATCATATATTTCTTATGTGCTGTTATTTTGATCTTTATATCGTTTGTGTGCGTTATATAAAAATATAATTCTATATAAAATAAAAAATCTTAATACGAAAGACATTAATTCATTATACACACTCTAGCTGTACATATTGATTTGATAAGAACAGAAACAACTTACTACTAAACTAAAAATAGTACTTGTGCCTAAACTGTGCTCAACTGATTTACAAAGACTGGCTTGTTTAATAATTGAAAATTTTCTCTTGAATAAATACGAACTAAAAGGTGTGTAACAAGTATTATCAATATAATTATATTTTTTAAAATATTTTTAGAATACAATGATAGATCATAGATAAATTTTTCAATATTATAAACAAATACAGATTTAACATAGAATTACTAATTTTTATAATGGAAAATTCGTACGTTCCTTTCATACAAATAATTTACTTAAGGTGGCTCCTGCACGAAGGAGCGGTTAGTATGGGTGCTTTGGTGGGGTCCCTTTTATTTTTGTAAATTCATACGACTTTTTCATAAAACACTATCACCTAATGCATGATTGATCAAATGTATTGATATGCTAGGTTATATATGCACATTTAAAAACATATTTAAAAATATATGATGTTGCCAAGTCTCAAAGAGCTGTCAAATTTCCTCAAAACATTGTATCTTTTGACTTTACTAATAAGTATTTGATTGCAGAGGTCGGTGACCTCATATATTTAATAGCGCATTTGAGTCCTTGTAACATTTATTATGTTTATCTCGTTTTTTGTAAAGATCTATTTTTTCTATAAAATAATATTAACCCTCCGAGTGCTTCTGCAAGTGATCGGCCCATACCCGCTATGTGTTAAAAAGTACAACTTCAACATTTTTTCTTCCTTTTATTTCATCGGCGACCGGGTCTGAAATTTCGCTTACTGATGGAAAAAACTTACAACTACAACATACTTAAATTTCAATTTTTTAAATCTTTTGGTCGGTTTATGTGTAGGAGACACTTTAATTAACCACTATAATACAACGCCTACTGAGTTTTCTAGTGAAATTTTTATTCGTTATTAAATATTGTATACCTTCAACAACAATATCTTATATCTATCTTCTTTATATATATGGGCGCAAATCCATTAATTATCTATTTAAAGTAATGTAAACATATATTTTTTCTAAACGAGTTTAAAAACTCACTAAAATAAATATAACTCGGAAATATATGTATATATAAGTAGAAATATAATTTAACAAAAATAGAAATAAGAGAAATAAATATATTTCTCAAAATATATCAATCTCTCATGAGCGTCAAATTTTTTAAATGACTGATTTCAGTCTCATTTCCATCACCTGTTCTCTAATGGATTTATAAGTCACATAAGAATGTTTATTCCAGAGTAACTAAAGGTTCTGTTGATATTAAACTAACTGCAAAGAACCGGTCACTTAAACTGAAAACGTTTGGATCACAAATACAAATTTAATATAGTTGCTAGTCCAGTTAAGCAATATTCAAACTGCTATACTTGCTGTCAAAAGAAGCTGCAAATTACATGTGATTTATGTGCCACAGATTGATTGATAATTCTCATTCTTTTTAACCTATTTTGTTGTTGCAGGCTATTTTTTATAATGAACATATATTAGAAAAATTCTTTTTTGTTTCTTCTAAATATATATTGATTACAGAAGCTAACTAAATTTTCTAAACAATAAAAAATAAATTTTATATATTTTTAAAATTATTTCTTACTTTACGTTGTACTGTTCTTGATAACGCAGACATACAACAAATATAATTAGATAATTCCAATGACAAAGTGATTACTTTAAAAATGCGATTCAAGAAGATAACATGAAAGATGTATCAGAGGTGCACGGCAATGCTACGAGCCTGCACAAGCTGATACGACAGAAGCAAGTGCAGTTATGTTGCACTGACCGCTAGAATGTTCTGACCAGACCAGCGAGGCGACTTGTTGCCATGCAACGTGACGTTTATCGGAAAATAAAAAAAAGTGTATTCAATGAGAATCACGTAAACCCAAGATGGAAAGAGAAAAATTTATACATAGATAGATAAATGTGGATGAATAGGAAGAAAGAATGGAGAGAAGGTAGGAAGGAAGGAGGGAGGGAGAAAAAAGGAAAAGGGAGAGAGGGAGGAGTCGGGGGGGGGGGGGGAGAGAGAGAGAGAGAGAGAGAGAAGGAAAGCAAAGGAGCGATTAAAGACATTCCTGTCATTAATATTGATCTATGATTTGTCGTTTAAAGTAGCTCCTGCATAAATCGACCAAAAGATGAAAAAATTAAAATTTAAGTATGTTGTAGTTGTAAGTTTTATCTATCAGTATGCGAAATTTTAGACCCGGTCGTCGATGAAATAAAAGAAGGAAAAAATGTTAATATTGTACTTTTTAACATCCCAGTAAATACCAAGTAACAGTTACATAACATTAATAATATAATTTCTTACTTAACAATGCAAATGTAATATAACATAGGTGTTATACTACATTTATGTTTGAAACAATAAAAAATTGAGATTTTGATCATCTTCACATAAACTGTTCTTTTGAAAGGTTTGTGTTCTCATTCCATACAAAATAGGATAAAAGAACTAAATTTTTATCTAGGTCCTTTTAAGATATAAATCAATTTAAAACGTAAAAGCCATTTAGGACCAGACACAGGTGGAGGTAGCAAATTAAATTACTAAGGATAAAAGAAATTTGACAAGATTTATCAATGTGTATATATATTATCGTAAATACAGCATATAAAGAATTTTTGTGCTGTCGCGCATAATATATAGAAACGTACAAAAACCTTTTCATATTTTGCCTTACAAAAGATTGTGTATCAAAATGGTTCCACTTATCTCTAATCGCGCAGAGAGAATTAAACGCCTTTGCTTTTTAAATGGTCAATTATTCTTTTTAATGTATGCTGAATTTTGAATGTTGAATATTGAAAATAACAGGAAGTTCGTATTTTGTAAAATCCGTAAATGTGAAAATCATATCTAAAATGAATGTAATCAATTGTAAATTCATGTTATTTTATAATGAATTTTTTTAATTAACATGATATATTTTTCTTTTATCTTCAACCTATGCAGTTACTTATTTAAGTTCCAAAATAGTCTTGAAGTAATATAAAGTTACTTGGATCAAAAATACAACATACATTAAAAATTACACTAACAACTTATGCCATACCTATCTCTCTATGCATCTTTTTCTCTCTGCGAAAACTATGGCATTAATTCAATCGTAATTATTATTATGTACGTTATTATTATTATTATTAGTTTTATTAATATTTTCGAGGTCTTATGCATTCCATCAGAAATTTGTTATTCTTTCACACATTCTTGCTTAACTCAGATTTTACATATGTGTATATTTATTAACGATTTGTAAAAATATCGCCGATTGTTTGGTACGCATGTAAGTATATTATCTGAATGCATTGCGGAGATTCACATTTATATTAAAGTTGTTATCACTTAACTAGAAATAACATAACTTGTGACGTTACTTATCAGTAAATTTCGTCAAGTTTATGTTTAGCTTTATTAAGTGATGTGAACACAAACATGCAAAAACGTATAATCTGTAAATCTTATTCTTAACTTTTGTCAGCACGTTTTCACAGTGATACAAAGTCTAATGCTGTTTAAATCTATTTTTACTATTAACTAAAATATACTGTAGCTAAAATTAATTGTTAAAAAATGCAATTAGCAGAATCATCTTTCCTCGTATTAAAAATTGTTTGTATTCTAACATGTGCACAAATATCCCAGTCAATACTAATTTTAAGCAAAATTTCAAAATATGCATTCGGAAAAAGCACTCGACAAAAGTGATAAAAAGTTCGTCATGTAACAATAACATGTGACATGTCGCTTCCTTTTTTCGTTGAATTCAAATTTATTCTAAAATAATATCATAAGAGAAATAATAATGTAGAAATAGTAATTTGTATGTACAATGCTTATTGTAATATGTTATGCCATTTTATGACACCAAAAATATTATATTGCAATAATATACAACAAATATGTAAATATATATAATATATATTTGATTTGAAATATATATGTATACAGTATACATATATGTATCTACAGGGTGTTAAAGACCCGCGCATCACCTCCAATATCTTGTAAATAGAGTTTCAGTGACGTATTACATAATAATATTAGCATGTTCTTGAATAGCATTGTCAAGATTATGTTAAGACTACCTCAAAAATTTCAAATAGAAACCCTTATTTTTTATTATATCATACTCTACTAATTAATTTGAATAACTTTTGTCTCAAACATATTTTATCTTCCTAATATTGTTATTTACAAGATATTTGAGATGTAGGTGTAATCTTGGACACCCTGTATATGTTGAAAAGTATTTGTGTGAATGTGTGTGTATGTGTATGCGTGTATGTACGTGTATAATGTGTGTACACACGCTCGCGCATATATATGCTAAAGCAAATTCCCACATTATACAAAGGGTACTAATTATAAGACATATCATAATTATCAAATCAAATTTTGACATGTTTCATATTGTAGTTACTGTTTTCGTTAATTGACAAAAATTATTATAATAGTAATACAATTTAAGGAACTATACCAAATTACAAATAATTCATTTAAAGCCACTATATGTATTTTGTCGGTTATTAATTGTTTTACGTTTTGCTTCTGTGTTATATGTTGCTACATGCTCTGTAATCTGAAGATATAATAATTATGCATTTCTTGAGAAATTATTTCTTGTACTAAGCTGTGAGAAACACATTTAAAGCTCACTATTGTATATCTTACAATTCGTTTTGTCACAACTTAAAGGTACAAGTCCATAAGCTCACTGCACATTTAAAGCTAATTGTGACTTTCTATTTCTGACATCTTAAATCATCTTTACATCAAATATTATTAATTATGTTAATATTAAACGTATACAATTCAGATTCAGATAGCTGTATTTAGCCTTAAACGTGCAGAAAGAATACAAGTCATATGTAAACAATACATATGTCTTAGATTGTAAAAGTAATCTTACTGAACACATAGAACGTTATGAAATATTTGGTGCTTAATCAAATATCTTACATTACAACACATGTTTCTTTTTTTATAATAAAATGGCAATGAAAACTCTTAAATTGTTAGGAGAAAGATGCACCTGATAACCAACAGTAAGATTTGAATAAAATTTGGTATGCATTGTATTGAGATGCTGAGCTCTCATATCTTCACGAGAAATTGGACAGTCGAAAAACGTTTAGGGTAAAATTTTGTGACTTATCTTTTCATAAAGTTTATTACATGTATTATTTCTATGCAAATATTTATTATCATGTGAATGCTCAAGCTAACAAAATTCAACTTAATAAAATACAGAAATATTTTGTTTATATTCTTTTTCTTCTTGAGAAGAACACTATTAATATTCATTAAAATATTTAAAAAACTCAATTATATATAAAACCTATTAAAGTGTTCACTGATTTACATAAATCACTTATTTGTTTTTATCACTGTGAATAAAATTGAGAAAAATGTATATAGCAGAAAAGATATTAACTCTTCATTCATAATTATATTTACTGTGTCTATACTTAATTATGTCATTTTTACATGAAAGAATATGTAATGAATAGAGGTGTGATATTTTGATGTTATCTTTATACGTAAAATATCGCAAAATGCCCCAGAAACGTTTCTAATGTCATTTCTTTACATTTTGGAGTCCCCAACTTCATTTTAACACGTTTTTAAAACGCAAAATAACGCAAAATGACCCTCA
This sequence comes from Vollenhovia emeryi, assembly GCF_000949405.1. Taxonomy (NCBI): domain Eukaryota; kingdom Metazoa; phylum Arthropoda; class Insecta; order Hymenoptera; family Formicidae; genus Vollenhovia; species Vollenhovia emeryi. Next base: position 3,608,696 of record NW_011967240.1, on the reverse strand, counting down.
ACACGCAAAATAGCGTCCACAATAACGTCAAAAATCGCATTTTTCCTTAGTAAACATTTCTAACGTCAATGTTGTATCCTAAACTAAAGAGATTTATGCCTAAGATTAGTTTTTGTTTACTTTTTTAGACATATTACTACTTTTATAGCCCGAAAATAATATGTAATTTCAGCAATTTGTTCCATGGTATTTTAATATGCTATATTTTATGTTACATTTTTTAACGAACAAATTAAACTAATGTAAGTTTAAAGTTAAGCGGCGTTGGTGAAACCGGGCGTAAGTCGTCTTATTGAAGCCCTGCCCACCACTGACCACGGCATTATCAAAAACATTATCAAAATAATACAAATTCCGAAAAAACAAAACGCAAAACATACCAAAAAACAACATCAAAATAACGAATAATCTGGAAAAACAAAACGCAAAAAATGCCAAAAAATAACATCAAAATGTCACATCTAAATGAAAAAGTAAAGGATATTTAGAGTGTATATATTTGAATGCTGTAATATGAGAAGATAGGAGTTATTATGTCAGCTATTACAGATGAAAATTATGGAGTTTAAAACATGACAAGTTGGAATAGTCTGATATAAAATACACAATACGTTAAAAAATATATTTTAAAACTTTTAATATGCAATTAGTACTTTGTTTTATTGTGAATATATGTTGTACCTCCAGTTTTTACATTATTTATTTAATTATACTTATAATACTGCAGATTTTCGTCATAAACTTGGAATTTTGTTTACAGAATGTCTAGAAAGAACCATATTATTTTTGTGTGTGCAGATAGATAATATTGATTAAATTGAAGAAAAAGGGCTTTTAATATTTCACAATTTTTTGAATAATGAAAAATTAATTAATAAAGAGACAAATGTTATTCGCAATGCAACAGCACGAAACAGCTCAGCTGTTAACCACTATTTGCAATTACTGTAAGCGTACTCCTCTCAATATCTTGCGTATACCTAGCAATCGCAAACAAAGCGTAACATTATTTTTTATTGACAAGGTAATACAGTTATTATCAAACACCCTGTATATAGCTACAGATACTGTATACAGTTACAGAATGTACAATTTGATTAATATGAAAACATAAGTAACTTTAGCTATTATCCCACAACTTATTAATTTTTCATTTAACTTTAGCAATGTGTGTAATATTCATAAAAATTAAAGAAATAATATGAAGAAATAGTCTTGGGAATTGAATGTTATTTCTTATTGGAATTATACTATTGGGATAATATAATAATGTCTATGACAAATTAATAACTTTCTTTCCTAATTTGACAGTCATTATGCAATTATTTTTTATCTGCTTTATTATTTTATAAATTTGTTGTTGAGCAGTGATGTCTAGTATTTAAATATTATAAAATGGTTATTTTTCTGTTTATGCATTATTTAATTGTATATTATTGTCGAAATAAAATGATATACTTTTTTAAAATAATATGGACATACAAAAAGCGAATTTATATATAAGTACAAATATAATTAACTTTTAAATAACTTAAGGAGACATTATATTCCGATATGTAAAAATATGTGCTCATACAAATAGCTAAAGTTCTTTGTTTTTGATATTTGGTTCCTTTTAACTTTATAAATATTTATGTAACACAAGATACATGAAACATACTGATTGCAGTTTTCTTTGCCATTTAAAATTTTCCATTCTATCAAGCAAATTATCACATTAGGTTTATGTATAAAAGAGATATAATAAATAGATTGCCTTATTCGTTAGGTTTAACACACGAGAAGCTTGTTAACTTTTTAAAGACACATACTAATTATTGTTTTATCTGGCAATCCTTTAAGAATAATAATAATAAAGCATGTCTCAAACATTATCCCTTTGCAACAGTAACGTTAAAATAATAAATAAATGTTTGTATATTCTATACTTTTGTATGTCAATTCGTTTACATTTCTAAACATACAATCTTATAGACATTCAAGAAATTTTTTAGTTACCGTTTACAGGAAGTATACAAAAATTATATTTGATTGACCTTAATTTTATTTTTTCTTTGTTTAAATTTTCTTTAATCCACTGTGTATTTGATAGAAAATTTACAACCAATTATTTTATTTTATCTTATTTTTCTAAATATATCGTCATAAATTATACAATTATATAATTTATGAAGATTTATTCTAAAACAATCATCTTTTCACCAGTACTAAGAGTTAATTGAAAATTTCTTGACTGTACTTCTCATTTCAAATTAGAAACATTTTAACTCTTCGTACATATGTCATGAAAGAAGCATCATGAAAGCTCCACTATTTCTGTTGGCAGTATTATGATCAAACTTTTATCATTAGATACTTCTTATTTCCTTTCTTACTGTTTCTAATGGCCATCTGATTTCAAGATATAACACAACATAATGCATTTTTTAATTTGACATGTAACAACTAGGTTGTTATAAAAAATTATGAAAGAAACATATAGGTCAGGCTCATCCAAACTTTTACTCATAAGTAAAACTCTTCTATATTTTTTTTTTGAGAGAGATACAACAATAATAATATGAAGCAAATTTGGTTGTTTGCACTAGTGCGCACTGAATGATCTGTATAGCATCCATGAATCATTTTTTGGCTAGATACTCTTTGAACATATATTTAAGACAAAATTAAATATAAAAATTTACTATAAACCAGTCGTGTGCACTAGTGCAAGCAATCAAATTTGCTAATAGATATTTAAGCTCTTCTCAGTCATCTGGCATTGATTAGGACAAATTTATATGTGTACTTTACACATAACTGTAATGTATTAACATTGTTTGATAAATATAGGAACCTTTCTACTGAAGAAGTCTGACATGAATAAATGTAGATTTGGAATAGAAGAATCTTACCTATTTAATGTATGAACTATAATATTTTATATATGCAAACTAACATGTTTTCAACAATTATCAGCCAAAATCATACATATACTAAAGTATAATTATGTAATTAAGTATAATCATAATTTAAAAGAAAGCAAAGATTTTTATTTTATGTTTGACCTTTTTTATTTCACCAATATTATTAGTTATTAATATATATTTTAGTAGGAAAATAGAAATGTGTATGCTTTCAAAAATTGTGGGGCGCTGCAATATTGAGCAAGTATTTTTATGTAATTAAATATTTCTCCAGCTTTATGAAGACATCAATTTGAAATGGAAGAATTGCAAACTTTTCAATTGTAAATCATTGCTTTGCAGTACAATCAATTGAAATCAGACTAAACCGCGGCAGTATCTTCCGTGCTTTGCAGTAGCGCAGCTGCTTTAACGACATCACCACCACACTTGTTCAGCATCACTTTGCAATCTTCAAGGCCGACAAAATTGTTTTCCTTTTTCAGTAACCCTTGGAGCCGCTCCAATTTGATTGCCGCTAAAACATCCCATTCGGTGACGTTCAATGCAGCGATGCAGGATTCTGGGGTTGACTGTTCGTGCAACACTTTTAACATGATTCGTACCTCATCAGATTGTTCTCCATTACGGGGTCCGCGTGTTCTTCGTGTGTTCGGCCCGTCGCAAGCAAACTCTAACAGATCCTCACAAGATACATGATCCGATTGTCGCGACAGGTCACTCGCAATATCGCAACTCGAGGTTTTTTCGTTGGATAAACGATAGGCTTTTGGAAGAGCAGTCGAATGGCAATTGTCGTTTGAACCAATATGTACCAATGGTTCTTTGCACTGAAAAGCTTCGGATTTGGAAGGAATTTCTTCCACGTTTGTTTGTGAAGAGTAGTTTAGTGCTGTCTGCTGTATTCTTCCAGACGGAATCTGAGCTTTAATTGAGGTAATCAAGGGGTTTATTTTATTTCTGTCTTCTGATCTGCAAGAACTAATTGGCAGCGAATTTCGGCTTAGATCTGTCTCCATGTTTTCTTGTATCTTAGATGTAAAATTCTTAAGAGAGCACTTTGATTCATCACTTATTTTTTTGCATAAGTTATCAGTCATGGTTAACGAGTTGCTCAATTGTCCGTCATTGCTCGTTTCCGACACGTTCTGACATAAATCTGTGTCATCACAGTCAATTAAGTTGTCCGAAAACTCCAGCAAATCTTCTGATATCGCGCTATATCGTCGAAATCGGCTTTCCTCCACAGGTAAAGAATCCAGTGCAGCTAGTTCAGAATCTATGCGTTGTTCAAATTCTTCTGGGCTGAAAATTTTTAACATCTATATTATATATACTAAATAATAAATTAATTAATTAATACCACAGATATTTAAGTCACTATATTCAAATATGTATTCTTATGTTGAAATCAATTGATACGTGCCATTTTAATTTTATATACAGGGTGTCTAAATATTTGGGACTCTTTGTGTGCAGATAGAGTGGACTTAGACTGACAGTCGAAAAGCCGTCTATCATTTTACAATTTTCACAATAGTTTACGAGTTATTCATTATTAAAATCGCTGTCTTAACCAAGTCTACCGCCCCATTCAAGCATGCGGTAAGATACGGCTGTCTCATTATCGGCGTAAGAACTTTGAGTGTAATATGAAGATAGTAGATATGGACGATAGATATGGTTAAAAATGGGTATAGTTAAGAATACTAAAATTTGATTGTACTTGTAATCTTCAAATAGTTAATGTTGTAGAATACATCACATTTTTTTAAGATCAAAGATATTAGATAACTAAGGCATTTAATGTCCCTGAAATAAAAATGTTAACTTATTATAATTTCTGGAAAATGTTACTGAAGTTTATACCTGTTAGTCGAAGCTTCCGGAATATAACTGTCCTGCATCGAGGTACTAGCAATGGCTGGATTAGAATTCTGCAACACAAAATGTCCATCCACCTGATCTTCTGCGGATGGTGTGGTTACTGCCATCTTTGCCAGCGTTCTAGTGACTCCGCCTCCAGGTATGATCAAAGGATGCTTCCTCTGATGTCGCGGTAAGCTGGACTTGGGCTGAAGCGTCTTAGAGCGGTCTCTAGGCGGCAAAGGTATTGGATTTTCATCGAAGTTGCTTTGATTCTGGTTATTTTCTATCTCCATGGAGTGATGTTTTTCGAGAATGCGTGACTGCGGCAGAGACAAAATTGTATGGGGTGACGGAGGTGCTCGGACTTTGGGTAGAGTCCTCGCGCCACTATGGTGCATCTCGAAATGGTAGCCATGTTCACTGGACGCCTCTTCTGACTGCGATGACACCGGGTAACCCAAAGTAGCATGCTTATTCCCACGAATTCTGGGTCTTACTATAGGTACTCCGGAACGCAACATGCGCAACGGATTCGTATCTCCAGTACTTTCCAATGTTGGCGTCTCCACCAAACTGTTGTACACTTCCTTAGCTTCTTCCGACAGTGTGGCCTGAACATGTTGTGGGAAGGGATAGATACAAGGATAGAAGAAACAGAAATTAAACAGAAATAAAAGAACAAAAATTATAGATACGGAATGCTAAACTATCTCACATTCTTTCTCTTTCTCACTTGCATTCTTCTCTCTTCCTTCTTCATTCTCTCTTTTTTTTTTGTGCATATGTGTGCGTGTGGGTGCGCGCACGCCTGCATGTTATCTTCGACATTGTGTACCAGTTCAATAATTATATTGAACTACCAACAAACTAACATTATCTAATACTTGTTACAGTGTTCCGTGCAATGAAAAATCCGACGTGTCTTCACATATCAATGAGCATGATTTTTCAAAATTCTCAAACTTTTTCATTGCTCGCTACACTTTTAAAATTTAATTGCATATAAAAAGAATTAGTTTCTTCGAAAAGAAAGAACCGTTTTCATTAATTAAAAATAAATTATCATATTAAGTTGAAATTTACATTATTAAAATTATAATACAATTACCCAAAATTAATATAAGATAAAACATATACAAGGCATTCGTTGTAACAGTCTGAACGATTTAAGATATTTATGATAATTTAAGAAGAGATAAAGCTGTTCCAAGTTATAATTTGTAATTAAGAAAACGCTAACTTTTTCTTTATCGTAAAAAATTTAAAGTTGTGAATTTCTCTTAACTAAAAACCAAATAATTTTTAAAATAATATTTTACGGAATGTCAAGACAAATTCAGCAACCACAATATTATTTTTATTCATAAGAAAGAAAAATACAATTTGTGTAAAGATGTTCAAATGGCATGCCTTCTTTTACAACATCAAATTCTGATCTTCGATAAATTATTATACAAAGCAACTGTACTGTTTAATCCAAAGTTACACAATCTCTAATTTTTTCTGTCAAAAATTTTTAATATTACTAATATTATATTTTGGAATATCGCAAAAGTACTTCAAAAATCAGTAAATTCTACGTAAAGTTATTTCTTACTTTACACAATATTGTAAAAATCAATGTTGTAAAGACACTTTATTTACTTCTGAACAAACGTCTGTTATTTTTATTCATAATAAAGAATAAAGAACAATGTTTACTTAAAATTTTTGTATTTTTATAAAAAATAGTTCATAAAGGCCTCTGATTCTTGAGATTAATATAAATGCAATCAAACATCCATATATTTACTCTATACTTTCCTATTTCTTCTTTTATCTTTTAATGCTCTCGTGCTACTGTACATGTGCCAATTAATCATCAATTTATAATGTTCAAGTGCATATTTTCATTTTGTGAATATACAGGGTGTCTTATTTTAACTTGGACAGTAAAATATCTCAGAAACTAAGCCCAGCTAACAAAAGTTGTTTGGTTTCGAGGAAGACATAAGATGGTACCATTGGTTTGACCTTGAAAAATTATTTGAAGGTCAAATTAATGACACTATCTTATGCCCCTCTCGAAACCAAACAACTTTTGTCTGAATTGTCTGAAACATTTTTGTTTGCGGGGCTCAGTTTTTAAGATATTACTGTCCAAATAAAAATGGGACACCCTGTATATTCAAATGCAATAGTGGTACAGTAATAATGCAACAGAAAAGAAAGTAAAATATTGGGAAGAAGAAAAGAATAGAAAAAGAAAAAATATGGAAGTTTAATTATATGTATGTTACTTATTATCTTAAAGTCGTTATAAAACTCTTGAATGTTCAATATATTGTAATTACTTTTTCTAGCATGTTATTTTCATTATCAAATTATTATTTTTGTAATATTGATTAATTATTTTATCTTTTGGTTTCTCTTTGTTAAAAAATCCGAATAATGCTTAATAAAAAAGTTATCCATTACTGATATGCGTATACCAGTTTGAGAACTTCGGATTTTTCTATTATAAAATATTGCAATTATTTAAAAATATATAGGTGCAAATATATATTATGTATAAATCACGCTTGTGAAAAATCCACTAGCAATAAACCGACAAATATATGTCGTAAAACTTTGTTCTTCAAATACATGTGTACAATTGCTAAAAACATGTAAATACATCCAAACTGTTCCATTATATATCAATATTGGCGATTAATACAACTAGTTTAGTGATTAATACAACATGCAAGCATGCTAAGTGTACACGGACTATTACTTTGCATATTCTTTTAATTATTATATAAGTATATGTATATAATAATTAATTTTCGTGCACATCATATATACCGTTTGTTTAATTTGTTATATTAAATTAAAATGTGTTATATTAAAATTTTGAATGTTTTTCTGCTGTAATAGTTCCATATATAAAATTATTTACCAAGAACTCTGGGAAAGGAAGAAATTTGAATCCAATACATATTTAATCATTAAAATAAAATCTTTGCCAGTTCCAGGATAAAAAAATATTTTGACCAAGTCTATATGTCATATGTTATGTAATTTGAGCAAACCATAACTATATCTTAACATATAGTTTTATATGTCTATACATTAGTATAGTGTACAGATATATAAAACTATATGTATACAAGAAGATGTAGTAATCTAATAGTCCATTTAAAAGTTACTATTTTAAAATTCAGCATTAAAGTATGTAGCAGTTTTGTAATTTCATAATAACCTAGATATGAATTTTAATAAATTACAATAAATTTATGTTAATTCAAAATGTGTAATAAAATGATTTATTATGATAAAAGTATTACCTATTTTGATTTTACGCTTTGATATTCTGTACATATAAATTCTTCATTTTTCTCTAATAAAATAAAATAATATAAGAAATAAAATTAATATTATTAATAATTTCTTACGGTACTTTTAATATTTTTCCACAAATTTTATACTATGTGTTGCAGTAGTCCAATGTTTTCATGGTTTCAACAATGTGTACCAGATAATTGATTTAATTTTTTGAAAAACGATGATTCTGTTTGTGCATATGTGTATGTATACTTGCACGATAAAAATAAAATAATTTATTAAAATTCTTTCTTTTCAACACCAGTATAAACGAGTGGCACCAATAAAGGAGATTCAATAATTAGCATTACATAGATTCTATTTTTGTGCTTGGAAAAATTTGCTGTTATACATATAACTTGTTATACATATAGCTTCAAAGTTTTCTTTCTAATAGCATTTTTATTGTTTATTAAAAATAATTTGCTCATTTATCGCATTCTCATTATTTAGCTTCCTTTATTTATGTTTTATACTCATATTTATACTCATATTTTTAACTGAAATTGTTTTTAAACAATATTAGAGACTTAAGACATAATAAGTTCACTATAAACTATACCAAAATAGTAAATTTTCTGTTCAAAATCATAATCATAATTTATTTTCCTTTAAACTATAATTCTTCTCTTGTTCTGTTTTTTTTCATTATAGGTACCCCATAATTCAATATGACTAATTGACTATGTTAGAATAAAAAAGTAAATTACAAAGTGCGTAGTAATATTATAATTTAGTGTATTATATATGTATATAAAATGAGAACAAAGATAGAAGAGACATTTTAGAATAGAGAAATTTATCTGATGATCTTAATTTAAGAAAAAAGTGACTGTAAAATACAAATTACTGATAGTGTCATTCGCTATATTGATGCTAAAAAGGACGTAATTTGAGTAAAAACTGAAACAATTTTTATCGTAATTATTGGAACTTTGTATTTTTTAAGTAAAATCAATCCTTAATAATTATTTAATCACCAATTTGAGTATATTCTATAAAAGGTTAGTATAAATTGCATGCATTCTTAACATAATAATCTCGCTAATCATCTTGTGAGATTGTACAAACTTGATAAATAGAAAAGCCACATTTAGCTTGATCAAGGCTGAAGCTAAATTTGTCTTTAGAATTTTAAGGAGCAGGAGAAGGAGGAAATGTCAATACATCGTTCGTGAATTCCGGATATTCGGAGCTAGTATCTGAATCAAGATCAGAATTGCTAGTAAATGTCAGACTAGAGCTCGGTGCGCTTTCCGGCCAAGAAAGTAGATTGTTTCTTGAAGAAAATGGCGGCGATAGTGAATTTAAGAAGCTTGTTGATGGTGGCGGTGACTTTCTGCATAGTTCAACCGCGGATAATCCCTTAGCGGAATGAGGATGCAAAAATGTGGTTTTATTTTTGAAATTCAAGCGTAAATTATGCGGAATTTTCTTGTGCCTACGTTTGTAACGCAGACGGCTTCTGATGTCTGTTTCTGAGTGCGAAATCGAATCCGAATCTTCACTAGAATCGTTTCTAGGATGAAAAGATCTGCGTATATTCTTTATTGGAGGTTTTTTACTCTCTGACAAAGATGATGTTCTATGTCGATAAATAGCAGCACCAGAAAACTTTTCTGCTAGCATATCCAATTTTGGTAACTCTTTTCTGGCAGGATCATTCTGATATAATTTTGGCGGTTCCAAAATGTGTTGATGTACAGTTGGACTCGTTGGAGGATTTGGTTTCTGAATCAAATTTAGTTTTGTGTTAATTGATGATTGATTCTGTACCGGAATGTTCAAGTCCAAATGTTTGGGCTTCTGAATTGGTATATTTAAACTTCGTACAGATGTTTGAGATGGTGCAGATAAATCCAGATTTCTCATGTTAGAGACCAACGACTTTGGCAAAGTTGTATCTAAATTTCTTGAATTTTGAGCGATATTCTTGCCTAATTGTATCATGTTTTGTGTTAACTTGCCCAGGCCCAAATTTAAACCTTGAGCTTTCTTGGAGTCCAAGTAATTTTTTACGCTCTCCAAACCAGAAATTTCCCGTTGATATTTTTCAGCTAAGAGCTTGCTATTAAGTTCTACCTGACTAGCCTCGGCATCAGATTTTCGCCTAAGACGCTGGAAATTTACTCGCAAACTCTCGGAACTGCTGTATATGGGAGATTCCTTCTTTTCTGATTCAGCAATAAATATAGGATTGTTAGATATTACAAACGGAAAGCCTTCGTGACCGTTCTGGTTTTGTTCGATTTTGCGAAAGCTTTGTATGTTTATTTTTACTGTCTCTATATTACTCCTTGGACTGGACTCTGACCCACCTGTCTTCACGTTAGTTTTAGTACTATCAGATGAGTCGTAGACAGTATTCATATCTTGACTGGATTTTCTAGGCATAAAGGACATGTTCGCGGCTCTAGATTTCGACAGGTCAATCTTTTTAGTAAAATTTATGATGTTCATTTTTGCAGATTCATCAAAAGTAACGGGAATTTTCGGTCGCGTGCCAAGATCCAAGTTTGTCGTCTTATCCTTTGCTACGTCAAACTTGTCCGGTTTATTGCGAGGAGATTCAAAGTTCGCTGCCTTTTCTTTTAAAATATCAAAATTTTCATCAGGGCGCACTTCAAAGTGCATGATATTGCAATCTTTTAGTTCACAATTACTTAGTTTATTTTGCAACATCTGATTAGACCTCATACCAGCCGAGCCCTGTTCTTGAATGTTCGAATAATAAGTCGATTTATTAGGCTGTTCCAGATTATTAATTTTATCATATTTATCCAATTTCTCTTCTCCAAAATATATTTTTTCGCTGGTGCATCCTAGAGTTGTTTCATCATCACAGTATTTCGGTTGTTCAAAGTAACGTTCAACGTAACTCGTAGACACTCTTTTCATCTTGCGTAGAAAATCATAGTTCGAATTTTCTACGTTAAATTTCTTACCATTCTGATGTCGGACATTTAATTTGGTGTCTGCATCAGAGCGACCCTCGCAATTCAGATGGTCCTTTTTATTTCCATTCTCCAAGAATTCAGTAGACTTGACTAAATTCTGCTTTATTGCCAAATTATCTAATGTATGCGTATTCAAGTCAATATCCATATATGAAGCCCAAGCGCTCGGCTTTGTCAATAATTCTCGCGATTTTGCGAAGCAGAACTCTGCTGATGCCTTATCCCACAGAGGAAGTTTCAAAGTTGATGGAGCACCAAGGGATTCTATACTAGATACTGTGGATGACAGTGATTGTAGGCTTGAGCATAACCACTTTATGCAGAGCGTAAAAGTTTGACAAAGATAGCATGCAGGAGGATGAGTGAAAATCAATGGTAATTTTTATGAGTTTCGATAGTAGTTTTAATAAATTAAACACGTAAGTGTGTTGTATAAAGCAAGACGCACAACATATACACACAACATTTCACAATTGACGACAACATTATGGAGTTCACATTTGTCATCATTAAATAAAATCAAATTTGTGGTGTAATTAAAAATTTAATGTTAAATTATAAATAACCAAAGATATAAAAATAAATGGTAAATAACGAGAGAAGGAAAGGATCAGAGAAAAATCGATATTAGTTGTGTTATAAATGAATAAGCATTAGATTAAAGAACTTAAGATACAGTCAACCTCAAAGTAAATTATTATACATATAGACTAGAGCGGTAAAACAAAATGTCGAAATATCTTCATTACTCTTAAACATACAAAAAAGTGACAATAATCAAACTTACTCAGCTTAAAAAGAAAAACAAGATAATAATTGCTTTTCTCAAGATTGCTAAATTTTTTAATTGGCTTCTCCAGATTAGAAGCTCTATGTTCTTTTAATATTTATTTTAAAGAAAATTTATGATAAATTGAATGGTAATGTAATTATATAATATTATTAACTTTAAGTACACAATGCGTGCACAATATTTATATACTCTAATATAAAAAATATAAAAAAGTAATATTTGAGGAGATTATTTCTTAATGTACTTTGTGATGTTTGGTTTATGTTTTAAGTTTTTCGTTTAATAATTTTTTTTATGAGTTTTATTTCAGAAGATATTCAAAATCTCACCAATTACGTCTATGCAATTCCTCAGATGTTGAATAGATGAGTTTTTGAGATAGTAGTACAAGTTCTTATATAACAGTTCTATTGTTACATATTTTTTTTAGTAATTTTTTAAAAGCATTATTTTTATGCTTTACAAAAAACTAAGGCCATCAAATTTAAAGAACGCGAGAGCTACATTATAATAATCAATCCATTGACAAAACTTTTAACTTTCAATGTTGCTTTTACAATTAATATATTATACGTTAAATGAAATATAAATGTAATAATATACTTATCGGGACGTAACATTGGATTAAAAATGTTAGATGTAAATTTTTTTTATACTAACTATAGCATTCATATCATTATACCACAAAATGTTTATTTAAAACAAGAATTGTTAAACCATGTTTCATTACCTAAAGAAATATTTAACACACTTGGAGAACAGAAGCATACTGTCACATACGGATAAAAGTTTTATTTAAAACAAATTTTTTACTACTACGGGGCTTAGTGGCCGATGTCACCAACCTTTGGCCAAGTAAGATAAACTTTTCTGAGATAATCCTTCTCTTTCTACTAGATAAGTCAATGATATACAAAAGAGATGGCAAAGACTCCATAGGTAACTACAGAGGAATATCCCTCTTATGTTCGGCCTACAAGATTTACGTGGAAATGGTGAGAAGACTGGAAATGGAGACCGAAAGATTGGAGTTGCTGCCAGAGAGCCAAGCCAGATTTAGAAGAGGAAGGTCAACGATGGATATTTATATTCTCAATTATTTGGCTCAGAGAGAAAGGAAGAAAGGGAAAGAGGAAAGCAAGGTGTACGCATTTTTGTAAACTTAAAGGATGTCTTTGACAATGTAGATAGGGATCAGCTATGGAGGATTATGAAGAATAGCGGTTTGGAGGCGTGTCTCGTGGGACAAGTGGAGGGAATGTATGAAGAAACAATAGGAAAGGTAAGAACTGAGGAAGGATTAACAGAATTCTGGATGACAAAGGAAGTGAGGCAGAGCTGTATAATGAGTCCATTCAACTTATACACAGCGGAGGTATGGAAGAGATTGAAAAAAGAAACATAGGAGGGAAATAAAAAGAGGGAAATATAAAATTAGAAAAAGTATTGTAAGAATATGGTCTTTAGAATATGCAGACGACATGGTTTTCTTAGCAAAAAATAGGGAGGCAATGCTAGATATGTTAGATACAGTTAGACGAATGTTTAAAGATAGGAAATTGAAATTTTGTATACAAAAATCTAAATTAATGATTTTTAATAAGAAAGGAAAGGAAAAGAAAGAAACATGGAAATGGAAAGGAGATAATATAGAAGAGGTAAAAAAATTTTAATACCTAGGATTTGTCTTAAATACGAAAGAGAACGTAGATCATGTTAAAGAATTAGATAACAAACGGAAAATAACAGCGAGCAAGGTATGGAGATTTGGAGAAAGAATTTGCAAGGACGATTTTTATAGAAGAATGATGTTCAGATATCTGGTACAAAGTGTGATGTCATATGGGGGAGAAATTTGGGGATGGGAAGAGAATAAAGAATTAGAAAAGGTAATGATGAATTATACATATAAGATGGATATATAAGCTAGACTTCTGTACACCGAGATATTTAATTATGAGAGAATTAGGACTTGATGAACTGAAGATAGGGAAAAGGAGATATGAGGATAGGATTAATTTTTGGAAAGTTTAGAGATTAAAATTTAATCCATATTGAATAAATTAAATTTTAAAGGAAAACTACTCCTAATTACATATTGACTGACAGTCTTTTCCAAGGGTAAATTTGTTAGTTTGCTGATGACAGCGTAGCGAGCTCTCCTGTTGACAACAGAGTTAAGATTAGCTCTTTTTCACAGCTTGATTAATGATCATATACATATAATGGTGGACAAATGTACAGCAAGAGATGTCATTGTGAATATGCGTGATATACATTATACCAATCTGTATGAATTACGTAGTCATCGGCGCACAAAAAATCTCACTTTGTCGAGGTATAGGAGTACAGATACAAGCCAAGAAGTACGGTTTAAGCAGTCATAGCTAACCGAGGAACAACAGCATCTCACATAAGAGTTGTAGCATCTGATATGCGTCAACAAACTTTGATAACCGCTTATATAAAGCTGAACAATTAAGCTATCACTGCCAACAACTTGCGGATCTTTGGAAACCTAATGGTACATATATCTAAATATTGTAAAAACAGTGCAAGTTAAATAAGAAGTGAAGAAAAATTACATTTCTAGGATACAGCGCAGGAATCAAATGCATTGGTTCAGCGTCAAAGAAATTTGAGCCATAAAGTCTAGTTTGTTGAAGAGAAGATCACAATAATGATTGAATTATGAATGTTATGTGTTTGAGATGATCTATTATAGCTCAAAGTATTTAGCAATGTTAATCAGTGCAGATGAAGTAAAGAATAACATTCAAGATTTCTTGCAAGATCCTCTGGCACAGCATGAAGATGAAACAGATGACAATGCAGAAACTAGCAAACATGATACCCAAAATTCATTCCAGTCAGGAAATATGATAGTAAATAATGCAGAGGATTCAATACATGTATTGGACAAGAGAAACTATTAATTCAATTTAGATATTCTGAAGATATTCCAGAATCGCATAAGTTTAACTTATAATCATACAACTTATGCTGTTTTCATTGAAAACTTTGTAGCCGGGTCATTAACTGTTGACCATGTATTGAGTTCACTAAACCAGTATGTAGAATAGAAAAAGCAATGGAGAACGAGCTGAATAAGTACACTAAACAAAAATGAAATGTAGAATTCGTGGTTTAGCTATCATTGGATTATAAATCAATTAGAATAAAATAAATATTCAAGCAAAAGAGAAGTCCAAATAATAAGATTAAAATTTTGCTTACATATTTAGTGCGCAGAAGGCGTTTTAAGAGCATGTTCGATTTTTTCCTCGCTGATAAGACATGGAGTATATATATACAGTATGTATGTATGTGTATATAAAAGAAGATCATTTTAATAAAGAGCTGTCGTTATTTCCAATAGAATACTCGACCCAACTCAAGAGAAAATTATTCCAACAATTTATAAAGATACTTTGGCTTGAAACCAAGCTAGTTGCAAAAGACTGCTTACAAAAGTTTGGCATAGATTACTAGGCAATCGATTTATCAATTAACCATTATACTTCAACCTCTACAACTATATTTCATTCCGTATCTCTGCTAAGAAATACAAAGTGAAAATCTAAGTAAAAGAATGTAAACTGCATACTAGAATCTCCAAACATAGAAATTATATCAACAGAAATATATCTGTTCATTCTGTGATAGCTGTCCACAGATTGAATCACAACCATGATTTTAACTGATCTGAAATTGAAGTATTGGACGAAGAAAGATTTTTAGGAAAAAGACTCATCTCAGAAAAGCTTTATATTAAAAGTCAACATAACGGGTTATATTTGTAGTCATATGACCTATTCATTTTTTCTAAAAAAACAATTAGTAAAAATTGTCTGTTTCTCCTTGATGTATGAGAAAATCAAGCTCCTTTGTATAACATATAATACACTGAAGGTGGCCAAAATCAATGTTCCAAAATATATGTATACTATAATATTGTCTGAATATTTCAGCGATTAAACCCAGCTGTGTTTCTATAAGTACTTTATTTATTTTATTTATTTTATTTATTTATTAAAACAGTGAGCTTATTGTCAACCCAACTGACAAATTTTACTGAATTTGTTACATTTTGATCTTACTTCAGGTTCTTTTCAAGTAACAATATTGCAAATCAACAAAATATAAGAGATTAAAATTATTAAGTAATCAAATTTATGTAGGTCGTAATATCATCTTGTCTGTTGTTTTGTGACGTTACCTACGAATCAGTTCAAATCGAACCTCAATAATGTTCGGATGTGCGCTTATTTTTATCTTTTGACTCTATTTCACGGATGACGATGACTTACTTTTCTATAATATAAATTGCTCTTATTTTCTTATTTGGTTCGTTAATTTAGTCTCTTTTGTTTTTACTAGATGATTAATTAATAATTTTAATCTCTTATATTTTGTTGATTTGCAGTATTGTTACTTGAAAAGAACCTGAAGTAAAGTCGAAGCCTTGTAACAAATTCAATAAAATTTGCAAGTTTGGTTGACAATAAGCTCACTGTTGTAATTTTTAATCATCACTGGTGACTATAAGTAACATTTTTTCTTTCGTTTATTTATTATTTAATATAAAAGCTATTTAACATAGTTTATTGTTTTATTTAAATTTTTTGCTGTAAATATTGAAAAATATATGTATAGTACCTAGTTCTATTTCAGAAAGATTAATGATCTTGAAAACTAAAAAATAATTTTAAAAGAGAAATCTTTTTCCATATAAATGAAGTACCTAACTTTTCTTACTGTCATTTTTATGTTTAAATATAACAATGATATTCTGATATTTTGCTTTAACTAAGACCGTCCTGCACATAATTACAATCATAATATAAACATACTTTTTATTTTACATGACAGCAGGAATTAACTGTGTTCTATAACAGTTTTGAAAATATTCCATATGATGTGTACAGATATGTGTATACAGGATGAGGAAAAAATACCGGGACCCCGAAATATTTCGAAAAATGTAATTGTTATGAAAAATGTTTCACATAAAAGTTTCAGATTAAATTTCTTAAATGGAACTCCCTATTGTTTATTATACTGTCTTATTCTACTAATTAATATGAACAACTTTTGACTGAAACATTTTGTGTATATACCTGTATGTCAGGTATACTGGCAGCTTCTTCAGAAAAGTGTCGTCTGTCTGGTTTAGGACTGTGTTGATGTGGCAACTTAAAAGAGAATTTCCTACGCCTTGAAGGACTGGCAGGTGTACGGGGAGACTCCGGTGGATGTTCAAGATCTGTCATGGAACGAGCTGTCAATTCCTGTGCCATAGCAATAGCAGAGTAGAGAGTTTTCTGATCGGCAGCTGAGATAGGCTTCACCTAGATAAGATAAACATTTACCGTCTCTGCAGTATCAATGTGAAAAGTTAATATTTCCTCGATTCTCTTTTGTTTTTATATATTATTTTTAATTATATTTAATATATATAAATTATTTATATATATTAAAAACAACATCTAGAAATAGTGTGTATAATATATTTGATTGTAAATTGTCGATTCTATCAGAATGATTTAATTTTTTACCTTGAAGTTTTTGCCAACACATCATATATAAATATAAGTGAAAAAAATGAAAAAGCCGCAAATAATAATAACAAGAAAAGAGTAACGTTAGATAAAATATTGTCATAAATAATAAAAATTTACTGTACATTTATTGGACTCACGGTGGCTTGTTTCTTCTTGTTACATTGTTTTGCTTGAATCTCTCTCAGTTCATTCCTTGCATTACTTGATTCATGTTCGGTGGATAAAGGATGGCCCGGTGGCGGAGGAGGAGGAGGAGAAGAACCTACAAAAGAATGTAATATGTCAGAAATATTATACAAAATGGTCCATCATAATCACCTGATAATTATCTTAAATAATTAATTTCTTTTTAATATTGTGCAAATATTGCAAGTTTAGTTTTAAAGGACTGATAAAGTAGTAGAAAACATATATTTAAATCAGCTTTTTGGAGATCAGCTTTTGGAAGGTATGTTCGGAGAGCTCACTATCAGCGCTATATAGCGCTGAAAGTATCATTCTATCCTTGTTACTCATTATATCAATATATCATACGTCAAAGAAAGGTAGATAACAGCATTAATAGCGAGCTCTGTGAACGCATCCTGTTCCTTGTTCCTTGAAACTTATAGGAATTGCTGCAGATTCAAGGCATAAAAATAACAAACAAGTCTATATGTCTAATATAACTTTGTTAAGGAGGTTCAAGGTAATTGATTATATAAAAGATAAACTTATAAGATATACATATACATATATGTATACATAATGCAAAAGTTATTTAAACTTGTAAGAATATGTAACAAATTTTAATAACTTGACAAATGTACAATACCTAGCCGTATTGTACATTTATGAGATATTAAATTGCACTTGATAAACAGTATGTAAATGTGCTACATGTTTAACCTTATAATGTTCACAAATCTTCTAATTTATTATATTGTATATAAGATAAAAGTTTAACCTTTAGAGAATAAGAAGTCTATTTTTAGTGGTCGCTTATTTTTCATTGTACAACACTGTAACACACATATACATATGTACATGTACATAAACATTATATACATGTACATAAAAGTTATAAATAAAAAAGTTATAGTTATGGAAAAAATTTACTCATTTTCTAAGGGTTAAAGAACTATTATAATAGTAAAATAAATATTTAAGAATATTTTAGTGAAGTATTACATAAGTTTGACGTTGTGTTGAAGAGAAATATAAATTTTTTAAAGAGAAAATCTGTGAAATTAATAATACAGAATAAATCCTAATTTAAAATGTGGCAATATTTAAGATTTTATCTAGTAATTTTTACATAAATAATTTCAAACATGGATTTTTAAGTCATATCAAACATATGTTTAAACTATTAAACTATTTTTATTATTTTTATGTCTTGAAATTTTTTCAAAATACTTCCTTTATTGAGAAACATCCAATATAACATAGGATATCTAATATTTTTTAAATCCTGCTTTTACCTAACGATCTGAACATTTGATCCATTTCAGCCAAAAGACTTGGAGCAAAATCAAAATTTAACGTCTTATCAAATCTTAGTGGACTATCTTGATTCTCTTCATCACTGATTTCATGGTATTCATGGTCGGCTCCAAGAACATCAGTATTACTACCTACATTGGATGTCATAGCTTGCTTGTTTGCGTTGCTGCCTGCAGTTACGTGACATATCTCTGAATTCATATCAGAGAGAGACCATAAGTTCTCTAAATAAACATATAACATTATATTTTCAAACATACTATACAAAGTCAACAATCAAAAATATGACTATATTTTACTAATACCATATTTTATAGATGAAAATTGTCTCCTTATACAAAGTAGCTCATTTAAATCAATCCACTCATATACCTCAAAACGTATAAGTTCCAGAAAAAAACTTTTCAGACAAAAGTTGTAGGGTTTCAAGTAACACATTACATAGCAATATCAGTGTGAACTTAAATAGCGTCATCAAGGTCACGTAAAGGTCATCGTAAATTTCTTAAATGGAACTCTCTATTGTTTATTACACTGTCTTATTCTACTAATTAATATGAATAACTTTTGTCTGAAACATTTTGTGATTTGCCTAGTACCTCTTGAGATATTCAAGAGAAAATTGATAACTTTTTCACTATTTAGCTAGTATTGTATTGTTACGGCTGGTTCGCACCGCCGCGTTCCACTCCCTTGGCACTCCCTCGCACACACAAATAAACCACGAAGATAAGAAACACGAACTTTATTTTACAAGAGATATGTCCGTTAGACTCAAAAGCCAAACTTCGAATCAATACATGAAATTGTTTTAAACACAAAGAGCAACCGTAACTAAACGACACCCGAAGATACCGGGCGTCCGGGACGTGAGCGTAACAGTATTGTAACATACACAAAAATTTTCAATAACTGGAGCATTAGTGCAACAGCATATTCCTGAGACCAAATCAAGTAAAAAAAGTCCTGTACTACTTTTCCTTCCGACAAACAATTATCGAGATATCACAAGCTAATTATTGAAAAAGTTATCAATTTTCTCTTGAATATTTCAACAAGTATTAGGCAAACCAAAAAATCTTTTTTGCAAAAGTTGTTTATATTAATTAATAGAATAAGATAGTATAATAAACAATAGGAAGTTGCATTAAAAAAATTGAAGGTGACCTTCACGTGACCCTTAAGAAACTATTCAAGGCCAAATTAATGACACCATCTGATGTGTCCGTCGGAACCAAACAACTTTTGTCTGAAAAGTTTTCTTCTGGAACTTATACGTTTTAAGATATTTGAGTGAATTGATTAAAATAAGCCACCCTGAACATACTATCTTATTTAATAAAATTAATTATAAATACATTACACTTTTATGAAATAAATATGTACATATGTATGTATGCAAGTACATAAACAATTTTAAGTACTTTTGCTTTATAAAAAAGTTATTATAGTAAAAGAGAAATATATACCATGTTTGTTTTGAGTTTCTTGTTGCATGCTTCTACTTTCTCTTGTTGATTCCCTGTTCGTATCTACATTTCTTGCATCCTGATTTGAAATTTGACTAGAATTATCAGTTGCATCCTCCTGGGGTTTGTATGGCGTCACAACTTGACGAGGCAAATGTGGATACTTTCCACCGAGAAAGCTGATATCACCGAAATAAGCTCCATCTAAACCCACGTGACCGGTATGTTTGAGATCACCCTGTGGCGAGGATATCATGTCTGTGCGAATTTTTCTACGCTGCGAGGAGAAAGTATTTTTACCATCTCCTCGTGTAAATTCACCAGGTTTGTTACTAGGCAGATTGGAGCCGAGATACGCGATTGTATGAGCCGGATTAAAAAATCCCGTTTTGCCATTATTTAGAACGCCTTTCCACAAAGTATTACTGCTACCTTTATCTAGAACTGTGATAATATCGTTCTGTCTATAAACAAGTTGGTTCGATTCAGTGTTATCCTGGACTGCTTGCACCTGTTCAGGTTTCAGTTCAGGCAATGCGGTAATCAAGTCAGCAAATCTAGGCCTCTTCAAAGGATCATGTTGCCAGCATTGTTGCATCAAAGTAAAATATTCTTTTGGACAGCACTCGGGTTGCTCTAATCTCTGAAAATTAGGCTCGTCTATCGCTTCGAGAATTTGATGACCGGTCAACGCTGCCCAGGGCTGAAATCCATAACTGAACATCTCGTATAATGTTACTCCATATGCCCAAACGTCGCTCGCCGACGTAAATTTCAAGTAGGATATGCATTCAGGCGCACACCATGCAATAGGCAGTTTCAAATTGACATTGAAATTAGTCTGGTAATAATCCTTACCCACACCTAATGCACGTGATAACCCGAAATCTGATATTTTAACTTTATTCTTGGAAAACACAAGGATATTTCTAGCAGCAAGATCGCGATGTATTAACCTTTTAACTTCTAGATATTGCATCCCGTCGGCAATTTGTACAGCAAAGTCACATAGCGATAAGACTGGAAAACTCGAACGCAGACTAGGTTCTTTAAGGCATTCCAGTAATGAGCGTAATGGAGCCAATTCTGTCACAAGCATCAATGAGTTTGTGTCAAGTACCACGCCATAAAGTCGCACAATATGCTCGTGATCAATTGAGTGCATTATAGCAGCTTCCTTCAAAAATTCTATGGGATTGTTTTGCATCCTCTCACGTGATAAACATTTAATTGCAACTTGTATTCGTTCTCCATCATTCGTCCACACCCCTTGCTGTACAACACCAAATTCTCCTACCCCGAGTTCCTTATTCACAATGATTGCATCAGCCGGAATCATGTGTTTATTAGGAACACGTACTGATGGTTTATCTTGTCTTTCTTCTGGTAACATACTCAGCACACCAGGAGACTGTTCTTCGCGTTTTGGTAGTAGCATTTTCTTAAATTTAGATAAATAATTTTGAGGAAAGTGCTTCTGGAAGTATTTCTTTAGACGACGCATCTCTGGTTTGCTCATTCCTATTGCATTCAAATCATCTTCTGTTACATATTTTAATTGTGCTGTTGTTTGCACCTTCAAGTCCCCTAATTAAAAATATGTTTCTCTTTCATTAAATATACCTTAATAAACAAATAAATAATTGAATGTATTAGCATTTAAACATTTGCATAAAATATCTTGTTTTCTAGATTTTTAAAATTTTTATTTTGTTTCTCAAAGGAGCACACACTAATTGTAAGTTATATGCCACCATTACAATCAACAAAAATTATGAAAAAGTATACTTTGTATGATGCCGATAAAATAAAATTTAACTTGACCTCACCTTGACAATGCAAGATCAAACCAATAAGGCTATAGGAAACAGATTTTTTTTAAGCGCAAAAGTTGTAGGGCTTAAAAAGATCTGTTTATTAGCTTTTCTGTTTTGTGTGTATGTGTATATGTATGTAATATCATAAAAAATATAATCAAAATAAAACAGAAATAATTAATACCTCGAATACCAGGATAATACTCTTGTAACTCAGCCTCCATAAGAAACTCGTAAAGACCAGGTCCATTGTTTCGAGACATTCCTCCTTGTATATCTAGAATTAAAATATATTTTTTTATACTCCATCTTTCATATATTCGCAATGTGCATGCATACACGCACATGTATACTTAAACAAAATTTAAAATTAAAAATATTAGCTTTTTTTAATGGAATAAAATTTAAATCTTAATTCTACACTGGTCATTAAAATCAGCATCAACATACAAATTTTTTTAAACGAAAATTATTGAGATTATTTTAAAAATTGACAATTTGTATTTTTTTTATACATAAGATTATAGTCCATTTCTTTATGAGTAAAATGAAACTAGAAGAAAAATAAACATACTAATCCTATTAAAGATACAATAGATAACGAATATGAAGTTACAAAAAATATTTATTTCTTGTTATGCAAAAGAAATAAATTATAAGTTGATATTGGTAAATTAATTCATAAAATCAGTTGTGTTAATAAATAATGTATGAATAAATTATTGTATTAATAAATTATTATATGCCATTCTTCGTAATAGTACACTTCTGGTTGTTTCTATCTGCTTACGTAAATATTAAATACTTTTCTACAAAAGAAATTTCATAGTTATTAATTTTTGTTTCTGTTTATAGTTAATTTAAAACACTTCAACTCTGTACAATAAAATATAATAGGTTAGAATGTAATACATATCAAAATTAAAGTCTATTTGAATATTTTGGAATTTTATTTTTAATTTTAGTGTTTCAATAATTTGCAGAAATTTGCAAAATATAAAGTAACAATAACAATAAAATTAAATACTTCCAAGTTCTTTCAGGAATACTTTTAACAGAATTAAGCTGTTGTAAATTAGATAATATGTACAAGGCAATAAAAACGAGCATACGCTACAAGGTATGAAAGTAAAGTACCTTTAGACATTTATTTAATGTAAATGTTCACAACAAGAAATTATTTAAATAACTACCCCTCTCTCTCTCTCTACTCATAAACCTACTTGCTAATTGTTAACACAAACAAATTATTAAATTTTTAATTACATAAGTCTTAATCAATAATTATTTATATATAAAAGATTCAGTATCTTTCTTGAGTATCGAGAAAATCGCCATCTATAGACCCAAAAAAAGAAAATACAAGAAATGTTTGTGTTTTACAACTGCTCGCAATTTCTAATATACACATTTCGTGTCACTTTTTGCGAAATAACAAGATAATGTGCACAAATTTAATCGACAAATTTGCCATGGTTTGATGGAAGACATGCCCCACATTGCGCGCAATGTAGTCACAAATAGCACGTTATTTATAATACATGCTGCGCGTCGCCATATGGCATCGAATTGCTATAACCAACTGCATTTAATAGAGACTAAAAGGTTGATTATGTCTCACCAAATATAATAAAAATTACAAAAGGAAATTTCACACTGGATTCAATAACTTTAATAACATTTTTCGCACAAAACTCCTCGATATCAATTTAAAATACAAAGTACCATTTGAGGCATTGTATTATATCACATTGTATTATATCACAGATAGGTTTTAGCTCTACACACATTTGCATTTATTATGTTGAACTTTTATACTAAAATAAAATATATATTACAGGTGAAACAGAAATACATTATAAAATAAACAGATTTTTACACTTATACTGTTAAAAATTTATTTATATATAAAAGATTATATATAAAAGAAATAGAGATTTACACAGCTATATAGCGAGGGTGATAGTAATATGAGAGAACGTCATAATATATTTTTTGCATATTTATTGCATAAAATATTACCTCAACCAGGGTTTGAACTTGTACCTCCCTACACTCTGCATAAGCATCTTACCAATTCGGCCACTGAGGCATGTGGTAATATTTGTCGCAATAAATAGTCTAATGATGATATTTAGCGTCTATTTTTCAACTTTAAACTGCACGCCGATTTGGATTGTCGGCAGTATACAGAACTATTGATACGCGATTTTTAAGTATCCCCATCCCCCAACCTGGACACACCATTATTCGGTCAAGGTGTATAAATAACAAGAATAAAGGCTTATTGTTATAATTAGTTTTATATTTAGTAAAGATCTTAAAAACAATGTGATACATTTCTTGATACTATATGGGAGAACATGAAACACCTTAACTCTTCTAATCTAATAAACTTTGAAATCGGTACTAGGTATATTATATAGCCCTGGTATAGCTGACTAAGGATAAGTTAGAAAAATTAATCGTTATCCACATCAACTTGCAGGAGAAACTTTAACATAAACGCATTTTTCTCAAAACAATATTTTTTAAGACGGGCGTACGTTTTTCGCAAAAACTACTGGGCAAATCCAGTAGCTCTTCCACATACATATACATATACTATATGACTGGCTATAGCTGGAACCGCGACCGCTTTTTATCTCTTTAAAAACTTTTTTCGGGCTGAAAATAGCAAAAATTTTTCAGTAAAAATTGAATCTTTTGGGCTCGAGCCCAGCTACCACAGTGCTCACACGTATACATATAATATGTTTTATAACTCGACTCTGTCTTATTCTACAACAATGATTGACTTAGTATCACTCAAAAAGGACCCAAAAGAATAGAATCGAAACGTTACTTAGTAATCGTGTGTGTAATAAACTAATTAAATAACTAGCCAGTTGGGTTGACTATAAGTTTCCCGTCTTAATTTTTAATCATTACTGGTGACAATAAGCAAACTCTCCTTTTGAAGATAAATAAGTTGCACTCAATTCACATTAGTGCAATCTACCTTAAATCAAAATCAGAACTCAGTATTACAAGCTTATAAGTTTCTCACCCATTCTATGCTGTTTCAGAGAGATATAAGGGGACTTCTCTTCCTCATGACACGAGACACAATAAGACCACTGCTCTTGTCTTATCTTATACGGACATGATCACATTCATTCCATTTTCCATTTCAGTGCATTATTTTGCCTTAAAATCATTATCATTATATGCACATAATGACATTATTATTGTTTTAGCTTATACAATGTTTCATATTTGATACAAATGCTTCAGATACTTTATACAAAACAGTCAAATCTTTATTTATAAGAATTTCACACTGTCAATAAATAGCAAAGAAAACATATATATATATATAAACAATATGTGTATATTATATACACACACACGAATGAAAATGAACGATTATGTAGTAATTCAAGATAAAAATTAATTTTTTATCCCTTTAACTCAACCGTTTTTTTATTTATTTTTGTATTTTATGTGCTTGTGATTTCAGTATTATTGTTACTGTAACTTGTTAGAAAATAAAGCTAGGTTAAGTTAGAATTAGAGTGCTCATATTCATGCTATCTTATTCATGCAAACAATAGATCTGTTCTTATGTATTGCACTTTTCACACTGACTTTCTTTACTGTAAATGCGAGTGAATATACATATATATTTGTTTAAGTTCAATAGTAATGTAAAGTATTGCTAAAGAAAAAAACAAATTGAACGATAGAAATTCTTGCAATGCATGTAGGTACACAAATATGTGTGGTACAAATGTACCGTAAATATCTATAAATTATTTCCTGCTAACTTGATTCGCGGCAATGAGAGATTTGATCAAAACAACAGACTTGACTCCTATTTTCTGTTTTTATTTTACATCTGTTCTAGTTTAGATAAAACATAGCAATATGCTAAAGTATATAGGACTCGGAGATAAAAATAGAATCATGGAAAAATAACCTCTAATGAATAACGTTTAAAACAGATAGAAAGGCTGTTTAACACTGTTCGACACTTCTTGAAAATATGCCTTCTTTTCTGAACCTACCTTTTTATACTTGCTACATGTGAAAAATTTTAATTGTAGGTTAGATTAAAAAAATGAGCAGAGCAGTGCTTGTAGGAGAGCATAGCAAATATGTAAATCAGGGAGCACAGATTCGGATTAACATCGAGCATTTACTGATATATACATATATATATCTCACCGTTTTGTCGAGATTCTGAAATCACGAGAAAGGCTCTTCGATGCCTTGCTTTCACTTCGAAGAATTGTAGCAGCCGTTACCTTCGCCACTTTCTTCCTCCGTCTCCTTCTCTTTTCCGACCGCTTTTAACGAGATCCAGTCTCGTTGCTGTTCCGAGACTTCATATTTCCTGCATCTATCACACCAGTCGTATATGATGAATGGACAATGGATACTAGAAAACTACGGCCAGCTACACCACAATAGATATCTGTGAGCTACACTCACTGCGCATTTACAGACACTCGCACAGTTATTTTCGTTAGCGCCCCCCTCCCCCCCAGTCAACCACGAGTTTACAATAGAGCTAAAAAGTTCATAGCATAACTAGTTCGATCTTACGTCGATTTCTTATTCGTAGATACTTGACGCCAATTAAACGTACTTTTAAATAACTGCTATATGCAATCGTTTGTATTTCGTATGGAGACATTTGAAGTGCAATTGATAAGGTTTGTGAGTCATTCGTTTGTTTGTAACTAATTATTTTTTTACCGTGACTTTAGCACCATAGATAAATTAAATTAAAGTTTTTATGTGGAATCGTTTGTATTTTGTATGAAGAGTTATGAAGTGTGATTAGAAAGGTTTACGAGTGTTGCAGATAATTTCAATTAAATATTTATTAACCGGAAGTTAGCCGAAATTCAACGGAATAGAGAAAACTTCATCAACAGTTATGACCAATCATAGTCAACTATTCTTACGACTACAATGTTACGACTTCTATGTAGATGAAGCTTAAAGCCTCCGCTACAATGATTCTCAGTTCTGACTACAATGGTCGTAGTCGTAAGAATAATTGACTGCGATTGGTCAATTCTTAAGGCCCGGTCTACAATGAGTTGTTAGTCGTTAGTCAGAAGTCGGAACTACATGTCGGTCCTTTTTCTTCCACCCAGAAAGGAAAAGGATCAACATATAGTTGCGACTTCTGACTAACGACTAACGACTCATTGTAGACCGGGCCTAAGCCTCCGCTACAATGATTCTCGGTTCTGTCTACAATGGTCGTAGTCGTAGTCGCTCGATAAGAATTGACCAATCGCAGTCGATTATTCTTACGACTACGACCATTGTAGACAGAACCGAGAATCATTGTAGCGGAGGCTTTAGGCTGGGTCTACATTGGATGTCGTAAGTCGTGTCGGAAGAATAATCGACTGTGATTGGTCAATTCTTATGTGTCTGACGAAATTGGTCAATCGCAGTCGATTATT
>NW_011967240.1:3573907-3580455 GCF_000949405.1 Vollenhovia emeryi | reverse complement strand
AAATTGACCAATCACAGTTCATTATTCTTCCACCGTAAGGAGAATAATGAACTGTGATTGGTCAATTTCTTCCGACACGACTTACGACATCCAATGTAGACCCAGCCTAAAGCCTCGTCTACATAGAAATCGTAAAGTCGTAGTCGTAAGAATAATCGACTGTGATTGGTCAATTCTTATGTGTCTGACGAAATTGGTCAATCGCAGTCGATTATTCTTATGACTACGACTCTGCGACTCGCATTGTAGACCACGCATTATCGAGCGACTACGACTACGACCATTGTAGACAGAACCAAGAATCATTGTAGCGGAGGCTTTACACTCTCGTGTTACCGACATTTCATGCATGCAGCATGGAACACAACCAAAATTGGGCACTGCATTATCCGCTTGATAAATGGGCATAGCACGGACACACACCAAGTGGAGACTTTATCGGCAGTGGTTGAAAATGGGTGTAGCGAAATAGTTCCAAAAATGAAAATGGGCGTAAAGCGCTGGAATCAGCCGAGCGAAGCGAAAACGGTATCAAGTAAAACGCCGGCGTGGCCGCTTTCAGGTTTCTCTCTGCTGATATATATATGTACACGTACATACTCTATAATAACTTGTCTTTCTGTGATTGTAATAAAGTGATTACAGCGGCAAGTTTAACTTAACGATGAAAAACAATGGCTTAACAACTATAGGCCATTACGAAAGTTATTTTTATTTCTTTGCTTGGTCGGGTGCCATCATTTATTCCGTGTATCAATTTTATTCGGCAAACAATTGTAAGAATATAGAGAGCGTAGAGAAGAGCAAATTAACAGCCCTTACGAGAAAGTAACGAAATAATTGCTAGAAAATTACTGTATATCAGTAATTGAACCATCAGAAATTACTGATGTACAGTAATTTTCTAATCATTGTTTCAGTACTTTTTCGTAAGGGAGGTAAACTGTTACGATTAATGGTTTTTGTCTCATGTGATTTATATTTGCAGATTTTAATGAATATTACGATGCATATGGTGATTTTGCTTCAGGATGGACATGGGTTGGAAAGAAACGAGATATTGCTGACAAAGAGTGGCTTGTATGGCTTACATTAGTGAACAAATTGATACCTTACGTTTTTATACATCATTTTGTCAGTCAGATTGTTAAAGTCAATAGTAATAATATGGTATGATAGTTATATATGAATATATATAAGTAAAAAAATTATAGATAATATCAAAAGAAGAAATAACTGGACATTTTTCAGATATTGTGCTATTGGTACATCTTGTCGTCAATAATTTTTCTGTATTACTATTTGGGTACGATGAGCATGTTATGTGTAGTGCTGCAACCTAGTTTTTTACATGTAGTAACATTTATGTGCAGCAAGAATGCAGCATGGGCTGTACATATCTTGTATCTATTTGTAATATACATATTAAAAATACCAAATGGTACTTTTCAAAGTTGGTTAGGAATCAATGATGAGAAACATTATGTTTTAACACTTGTAATGTGTTGGATACATTTAAGAAGTATCAGTCACAATATGGATAGCATTGACGACCAATTCTCCAGCTCAAACAATTTTATACAGAAATTAGCATATTGCTTGTACCTGCCTACATTATTTTTAGGACCGCTTATTTTGTATCACGAATTTGTGGAATCTGTATGTATGAGTAATTATATTAAGTACTATAGAAAGTCGCACAATTCTATAATGAATATGTTGTTTTCCAGATTAATCAGCCACATCATTATTGGAATTGCCAGAGGCTTTTAACTTTTATATTAAATTTAGTCAGATATACATTTTGGTTATACTTTACTGAATTGTTGCTACATTTTATTTACGTAAATGCTATACAGTACCACTTTCAGGTAATAATCTTTCTATATCCATGTTATCCAATATATGCATATCATAATCGCATATAAGAATATATTTTATTTTTTGTGTAGGTTATACAAAACTTGAATTCTTGGGCACTATATGGTTTAGGATATTGCATGGGACAATTTTTCTTAAATAAATATGTTGTAATCTACGGAACATGCAGTAGTCTATGTTATTTAGATAACGTAAAAGCGCCACCACAGCCTAAATGCATAGCTAGAATTCATTTATATTCTGACATGTGGAAACATTTTGATCGAGGATTATACAAATTTCTAATAAGGTAAATTTCATTCATTCATTTTTTAAATTAAATGTATCTATTAAATATATATTTGCTATTACACCAGTCAATAAGAAGATTACATCATATTTTATATAATAAACTCTCTTTACTATTCTAATATTATTTACAGATATATTTATGTTCCTATACGAAAATCGAATGGATATTTTGGAAAACTGTTTGCATCATTTTCATGTTTCACGTTTGTCTTTATATGGCATGGAATACAGATAAATATATTGATTTGGACACTGCTTAATTTCATAGGAATAGTAATCGAAAATATAGGAGTATCAATTGGCAAAAGTACACAGTATCTTAAAATACAGAATATGTATTTATCTTCAAAAAATACTAGGAGACTCCATTGCGTACTAGCAAGTCCTCTTTTAGCACTGTCAGCCGTATCCAATTTTTATTTTTTGGGTGGACAAGAAATAGGAAATATCTTTATAGAAAATATATTATATCATGGTAAATTTATTATATCATAGTTTTTATTTTCCTTATCTTATTTAGTATATATAGAGATTATGTCTATTATCTTTTACTTTTTATAAAAATATTACATACTTTATTCATTACTAGAATATAAAAATATCATTTATTACTACTTTATTTTAATAGTTTTACAAATAATCTAATATTACAAGAACATCCTTGTACTTTAAAATATCAAGATTAAGATGTCAATTTTTGTCTACAGGATCATGGAAAAGTCTGTCTGCTCTGCTGTTCTTTCTTTATTGTTGCTGTCAAGTTTCTGTAGATGTTAAAAGTTGGGAAATACGTCATATTAGAAGATGATGCAAATGTTTAAAAAATGGACTACTAAATAAATGTTTGTTCATAGATTGATTCAATACTTTAAATGGAAAAGAAACACGATAAAGAAAAAGTTAACATTAATGTTGACAGTTAAAATAATAAAAAACGATTGGGGTAAGGTGAGCCATCACTGGAACAAAGGTGACAAGTTATATAAATAAATTTTAGTATAAGTATATTAGAGGAATGATAATGTCGTGGTACAATTGAAGGTTTCGGTCGATGAAGGTGACTCTCTTCAGCAAAACATTATCAAGTAAAAACACTTGGTCTACATTTTAGAAGGCGATGAGTCATAAAACACATTCGTTATAGCAGAATTATATGTAAAAAATGTTTTGAATTTTCACTTATAATGTACGCAAGTCCAAATAATATATAGGTAGATTGGTCAATTGTATGATCCCATTTTATCGTGCCTTCTATTGCAGTGCATATCAACTGTCTGATACTTTGTTTGGTATCGGAGGGTGGTATATCAGTTAAAGTTAAATAAATTGCAAATAAATAGTAAAAACGAAGTGTGTCAAGAAGATAAAATCGTAAAAAAATTGTAAAAGTTAAATAAATAGGACAAAAACAAAGTTATTTAATAACTTAATTGTTAAAAAGAGTCAAAAGTAAAATTGTAGAAGTACTTACGAGTATTATAGAAAAAACGATGGAGATATGTAAATATATTATAACGAACTGATGTGATATGTACATTGGTCTGTTTTATCATTATATCAGAGGTGATATTTATATGTATATAACTAAGTCGATATGTTAAAACTATTATAAACGAAGTATGATTGGACTGAGATAATAAAAGGTCAATCAATGAGGAGAATCAACGATTTGATTTATTTTAAAGTCTTAAGTTTTTTCATTATTGGAAGATATCTATCTCCAAGGAGTACTGTGTCAGTTTGAAGATTAAGACCGTTATGTTGTTTAGTATATAACATATATAACATCTCAGAGATCAATCGTCACTTGTAGAGTGGTTCCTTATGAAGTATTTTAACGTTGTCAAAATCAAATACATGGTCATTTAATATGCAATGTTCGTGAACTACCGAAGGGTTATTAAGATCTCTTGTAAGCAGACGTTTCCAGAATAGATTACCAAACGTCAATACACGACCACCAAACAAAATCTTACAGTTAAAATCTGTGGTATGCGGAAAGCCGAGTTTTGTAAGTGGGGGGCTAACTTCGCGCGCGAACATCTTTTTTTTGTGATTCTTAACTATGGTATTGACTACCAAACACCACCAAACAAATGATAATTGTTATTATTGCATTTTTAGTAGCGGGGGGGGCAACTAGCCGTCTGAGGATATCTTGTGCTATTTGGGTATTACGTAACTTTCATTAAAGTACACATATGTCCGAAGATATTTAGGATTAGCCTGAGGATATCTTGTGCTGTTTGGGTATTACGTAACTTTTCTTAAAGTACACAAATATTGAGTTTAATAGATACTGTTCAGTAAGTTACCGTAATAAAAAACCTAAAAACATCAATTAATTACCAAAGTTACTGAAAATTACGGAAAATTATCGTAATTTACTGTAAATTATACTTGATCGTAAATTATTAATAATTTTAGAACTCGAGTTACTTTATGTCTATTACATTTAAGATTTTTGAAAGGACACAGCTACTAACAAAATCCTAATTACAAAGGAATTTTATCATGAACAAACATTTTTCTTAAAAACACAAATAACATATTTTGGTATATTTCGTACAAATCAGTCGGTTACAGAAAACAGGATAAAAAGTTTTTATTGGCTCATTTTGTGTGTATATATATCTATTGTGATATACAATTCTAGAAATAAACAATAGCAGATAACCAAATTCATATCGTCACTGTGTAATCAATTTTACGCACATATATTATTTTATTTTTAACAAAAACATAATATATTACAAATTAATTGGTTCCATATAAAAAATGGCGCTACCATGACCCAAGCGTTCACAAAATGTTGGGTATTATATCGTCCGTGTCTGTTTAAACACTTCAATTGCACTTCAATGATACTTCAAACTTTAGTACATGACAAGTCCTTAAAATAATTCAATAATTTTCAATGATCAGTAATGGTCTATATGTATACTTATGAGACATCATCAAATATCACAAAGTCATTTTTTATCGCAATAAGATTCCACTGTAATCTTTGAGCATGTCACAATTAATTTATTATGTTTATGTAAATGTAAAATCACTGTTTATAACTCTTTACATAACTTTTCTAATTGTTTTATATGTCCTTTGGATCAGTTGTGATTATCTCTGTATAAATCAACTAGACTTGAGAGAGAGAAACAAAAAGTTGGTTTCTAATGCGTTCCGTGAAGTACGAAACATCTTCTAATTATCAGCTGGGTGGTATTGCCTTGGCAGTTTGTCCAAATCCTAAATTAGGTCTAGTACCAAACCATGACATTTTCCATTCTAAAGTTTCTTGAAGTAGACGTTCCTCCTCTGGTGAAAAGTGTAACAATGTTGCCACTGCCCTTGTTAAATGGAGAGCCTTTAAAGAAATATATAATCAGATAAGGCAAGTAAATAAAATTAACGAAATAGAACATGTTGGCTTGTTAATAAATAAATTATAAAAATTAAATTCAAAGCCAATATGAGCCAAAAGTGCAGATGTATGCTGATCGACAATGAATTGTTTTGAGAGAAGAAAAGTTGTTCCTCTGCTTGTTAATTTTGTCAATTGGATGACCAGATGCTGACAGCTGAATTCCAGAATGAGGGAATAACACTTTTCCTCTCACAATACGATTTATTGTCAGTGACTGTACAATTGTGACAATTATTTTCTAAATGCATAATACAATTATTTTTCAAATATATTTTTGACAGTCTTTGATTTAATTTCTTACGCATTCAGAAAAACTTTTCAGTTGATATTACATATTGATTTCCATCTTTATTTTGGACCACTTTAGTCAATGGCCAAACAAATTGAACAAAACTGCAGATTCCTTTCCTCTCAAGTACTTGTTAAAATTCCGCTATTCTAATGACTTCATTCAGATGATGTAATTACTGATGACAGAATTAACCATGTATATCTTTCCACTATAGAAATATATGATTTTAATTCATAAAAAGATGAACATAATATAATTTGCATTTGCACAACATGAAACAAATAATGTTAACTGTCATAATATCTATACCATTTGAAACAGACAATTGGAGTGCAAGCTTTTAATAAATACTAAAGAAGTCTCGAAGTTTTGTTCAATTGATGTTTGTCCATTGACTGAAGCTTAATTCATGGAAATTGGCTATTCTAAAATTTATAAATTGCTTACATGCTTGTAAATGAAACAATATCATAAGAGATTAAAACAAAATGCTACACAAAATAGTGATTATTTTTATAAGAACTTTCTGTCATATGATAACATAATACTTCTTCAAATTTAAAGAAATGAACAAACTTTTACATCTGCACTTTAGATTTGTATTAACTTTGAATTAAATTTTTTTTTAGTTTATGTATAATTATATACATACAGGGTGAG
>NW_011967240.1:3559837-3573724 GCF_000949405.1 Vollenhovia emeryi | reverse complement strand
ATATACAAGTTAGATTAAAATATGAACCTCATATTCTCTGCTAGTAAGAAATTTTATAAGAACATGTTTTAGGTATTTAAAATTAACATCATCCTCCCTGGAGTTATTATGTCTAGCAGTGACAGTTTTGGATGAACTTGGATTGAGAATTGCAGCAGAAGCATCAGCATCATTATCTAACGAAGAAGATGGAATCTTTAATTCACGTTGAAGTGTTTTCTTCATGTCAGTTAAACGTTGTTGTAAAACTTTGATTGTCTGCAAAGAGAAAAAATTTAAAAAAATTAAATTGCAATTATTTAGTTGATGCAAATATTTCAGATAACAGATTTAATAAATATTATTGTTTTTAGAATTGAATATTTATAGACTTACATGTGTTATTAAATATTTTATATAGATCACATTCTATAAATTGTAATATGTGGTATTTACCTTATTTTTTTCACTTATTTGCTCTTCTAGATCTAACAAGTTACTTTTTAGTATTCTTTCATTTCCTTCTAATTTCTCTCTTGTATGTTCTACTTCTTCTAATTTTATGACTTTTTGCTCAAATTCTTTTAAAGTGACTATCACCTGTTCCACTTCTTTTACTTTACTCATTAGATTATCTTCCAAATTCTCTACTTTGCTCTGCAGTTCCATGTTTTCGATCTTATGCTGCCGATTTTCCTGCTTTACAATTTCTATGTCCTGTGACATCTGGGCATTCCTTAATAAGGCGGTATCTTTCTCGTCTCTCTCCTTTTTGAGAAAACCTTGCAAGTCTCTTACTACTCCTTGTTCAGATTCAAGACTTTTTTGTAGATGAGCTAGTTCCAGACATAAAAAGGAATTACTCGATTGTTCCTTTTCCAAGGACATGCGAAGACTCGCCAACTCGTTGGTAGCCGCTGTCAATTTACTCATCGCATTTTCAAGATTTGATTTTAGTTGAGTGATCTGTTGCGAGGAGGATTCCTAAGAAAACAACAAATATAAAAAATTGTTTTAATTAACATTTAATGTAATTTAATCATGCTTTGTATTGTTAATTAATGTTTTTTTAAACATATGTATACAGGATGTTTGGAAATTCAACCGACAAATTTTCGGGGACACCATAAGAATCATTCTTTGCAAATGAGGCCTGGGGTTGGAAACGTGTCATTACATCGCTACGGCATACGGTATGCTCGAAAGAGTCGGGACCTTGAAATATTGTATCACAAAAATTTATTTGATTTGTGATATTATTTTGTGATATTTTTCGAGATCCCGACTCTTTCGAACACTCCGTATGTCGTAGCAATGTAATGACACATTTCCGACCCCAGGTTTATTTGCAAAAATATGATTCTTATGGTGCCCCGACAATCTTTGAAAATTTATCGGTTGAATTTCCGAACATCCTGTATACAGGGTCTGATAGTACGTGTAATGGCTGCAGGACGTAGATAAAGCAGATTAAACTGAAAAGAAAATTATCCTTTGAGTACTATTTTGCAATTATAACAATAAATACCAAGTTATTAATTAATGAAGAAAGGCCTGTATTTGTAATTAGTTCTTATTTCAAAATTATTTTAAGTAATGTACTTAAAATGATTATACAATAATGAGATTGATTTATAACAGTTTAAGAGTGTACTTAAAACGATTTATTATTTATTGTCATAATAACAAAATAGTACTTTGCTAATCAGTTTAATCCGCTTTACTTGTCCTTTGCAGGTATTATATCTTATTAGACATTTGTACATGTATAGATATTATATACAGCGTGTCTCATTTTAAATAATCCACGCAAATATCTCTCCAAAAATATGAAAGATACGGAAAAACATTTCAAACAAAAGTTGTTTGGTTCAAAGGACATAAGGTGGTGCCATTAAATTAATGACACCATTTTATGTCCCCCTCAAAACCCAACAACTTTTGTCTGAGGCATTTTCCGCTATCACCTTTATCTGAGGAGATATTACCGTGTTCGGATTAAAATGGCCCACCCTGTATAACTATAATTTGTAATGTTGCAAACTACTATATTACAGGAACATTTCAAATGTAAGGTTTCAATCAAGATGATTGCAGAGATATCACAATTGTAATATTTTAAAAATATTGTTTCAGAGATATTACAAATGTGATAATAGGCAATTGAGACGTTGAAACGTTCTTGCAACATAACTGCAACATAACTGAAAGTTTTTGTGCTATCAGGGAAGCTGATACGTTTGTGCTCTGTCCCTAAGTCAACATGATATAAAATCAGTATTTTGTGTTTTCTACATACACTGTTGTCATCGCTCTCTTTAATTATCCTAATTGTCCTATCTAATCCTAATAAAAAAAATAAAAATTAGAGTAGACATGAAGTTATACTTTAGAAAGGTTTTTTGTATTAAAGCAAACCATATTTACCAAGTTTACTGTAGAAATTCGTATTTTCCTTCTTCCCTTGTTGTTAAAAGTATAATTTACCTAATAACTTTTATTATTTTCGCTATTAACTCTAAAGATGTAACTTGTGTATTAAATTATATCATAGCTCCAATATTTTTACTGTCATCTTAGGTTAAAATTTATAACTTCAAAAATTTTTTATTTATTCTTTTATATTTGTCGTATTTGTAATCTATTTTCATCTTCTATTTTTCCATATTAATTTATTACGTTTATTAAAATAAAAATAGAATAACTTTGTTTTATAGATTGCATTGACATTTTATATAATAGTTACGATAAGTATTTAAAATTTGCCGCTCTTTGTACGCTGTTTAACGACTTGCGACTACCAACTTCCGTTACATTGGCATAACAATACAGCACGCATGTCTAAAAGACATCTTTAAGACATCTTTAAGTTATCTTTTAGACATACAGATCTATGCACATATGCATTTATTAAAAAAGGTTATTTTTTAATTATAACTACCGTAGCACCGTTTATGGGTAAAAATGGAAAGACATGGGTCAAATGTTTTTTCATAGTTCTACATTTCTGTCAAGTTTCAAAAAAATCGGTGTGTCCCCACTTTGATAGGTTTACTTGTTAGTGTAACACACTGGTCCTATCAGAGGTTTCTTACTAAACAAACGACGGAGACTATCAACAAGATAGAATACTATAAGTTTAGAGAAAAATATATGCGTATGTGTATAAAAAAATATACTTTCATTTTTAAATTAAATTTCCTCAATACATGGTACAAAAATTTTGAAATTATGTTCTCTTTAAATGTTTAGGAATATAATAGGATTGCTGGGGAACAAAAAATAATTAAAAAATTAAAAGTTGGTAAAAAGCAAGAGATAATATATTTGCTTCCTTTTTATTTCATCAAATAAAATGTACATAGTTTGCACATACGCTCGCATGCACACACATACACGCGTGCGCGCGCGCATACACACTCTCTCTCTCTCTCTCTCTCTCTTTCTCTCTCCCTCTCAATATAACAATATAAGATAGATATATTATCTTTGATACTGATAGGAATCAGTTGCATAATCAGCTCATTTCTCTAACATTGATTTTTCTAAAACGTATTCAAGTAATTTTTAACATGCTTTAATTAACAATATCATAAAAGCAAAAAAATTGTAATAAAGGCATGTGCTCTACAGATTGAAAGACAAAAAGTGCGACAAGCAGGAAGCATCAAGCTTCAGAGTAGCATGCAATAATCCATCAATATAGTTTCCACATATAACACTAACAAGATGCAACAGCAGATGCATCCAAGTTTATATTAATTTTGTATGTAATGGCACAAACGAAATATTACGAGCATTTAGTTGATATATTTAAGTTGATAAATTTAATTCTAGCAATAGTGATATATGTAAGACCTTTATTTTGATCGTTTCTAACAGTCAAAATGAGATATATTAAATAATTGAGATAGGAATATTTGATATAATATTTGATAAACAATTTGACATAGGAATATTTGATATAAAATTAGTTATATTAAAACAAAAATAATATACAAGTTATATAACATCATTTATTAAATGTTAGTGTTTGTGCATTGTTTCCATATAAAAAAATGTATAGAATATTCTAAAAGAATAAATTTACAGGCTCCCAAACAATAAACTTAAAAAATTAAAATAAAAAGCAACGGGAACCAGACACCAGATCATGGATGAATAAATGTATTTAAATAGACGAAAGCATATACATACATGCATATATATATATGTATGTACATGCTTTCGTGCCTTCACCCATCGCCTACCAAAATTCAAATCGTTCTCACTTAAAGAGTAATTGACATTTTTGTCTGTATTTAGTCACAAATGAAAGAGGAAACATCTATATTTCATGTACAATAGGTTAGAATAGTTAAAATCTAAAAAAATTTTAACTCATTAACGATTACAGAATTTATTTTATTACTTACTCTATAATGTATTATGTATTTTATTTATTAATGTATTAATTTATGATTTGTCACTGAAGAGAGTCAAATTTGATGACCGAAGGTCACGTCTGAGGCTTCTGATTTGTTTTTATATGTACTTTCATTTATTTAAATATATTTATTCAAATATATTTATTCGATTTGGTGTTTGCCTCTTATTGCCTTTTATTTTTAATTTTTAAGTATATAGAACATTCTATACTCATATAAATTTGCTATTGTTATATGTGATTAAAATTAATTTGTTCTACTGAAAATAATTATAGAAATTTGAAAACAAGTAATAACAGATAACATTTAACTTGCTATAATTTCTTTAGACTATTATATTATATTCGATGACATTGATTGATCATAAATTTAAAAGATATGGAATGTTTTGACAAGAAAAATATATTGCAAAAAACTACGTAAATTAATGTATTTCCTCTCTAAAAAATAGAATTTATGAACTTATAAAATTTAATGGTATAACTCCTCCTTCTCTCAATGACATATACTAAAATATAAAGATATTGCAAAATGTAATAAGAATAAAAAAGGATTAAAGTTGCTACATCTGTTGTCTGCAAGCGTATATTGAAACTATAGACACAATATTGTATAGATAATGGACATATATCTCTTTCTCTCTCCTGATATTAAAACAAATGAAAAATGCTAGATAAAGGATTTCTCTTGACATATCAACGTATAGTTTTTGTCAGAATAGAAAGTTATATACTACGTCATACAATTATTGCATTTTTGCTATATAACAATGAAAACGATCATATTCTTCAGGCCAACAAATTTTGTATATTACAGACAATTCAATATTATGATTGCTTGACGACATCTCTCTCTCTCTATTTCTATTCTAGAAACAGCTCTCTAGAATCGAAATTCGGGAAAAATTTTTGGTAAAAGACAATCTAGCTCATGCACACTTTTCGTGTCGTCACTACATATCGCGGTAACTCACAATTTGTCGTTTAAATTCATCCACCTCATCATCGACACTGGCCCGGAGCTCTTTTAGTTCCATGGCCATTTCATCGATGTCCTCTGTCATGCGCAAAAGCTTGGCGTCTTTCGTCGCTAAGACAACATTGTTCACCTCTATCTCGGCTTCTAGCTGCTTGATTCTCTGTTTGAGTTTCTCTTTCTCCTGTTCGACCCGTCTGCGTTCCAGTCCCTCCTCGCCGGCTTGTCTGCTAAGTCTGCCAACCTGCGTCTCGAGGCTGGAGATTTTGCCTGACCAGCTGGTCTTTATATCAGAGAGATGAAGATGCGCCTCTTCAAGCTTTCTCTCTAGCAGTGTCCTCTCACGCATCAAATCAGCTATTCTTTCATCGACTGTCACTTGATCATTCGTTTCAAGAGCAATCCTCTGCTCTAACACGAATACCTTGTCCTTCAAATGACGTACCTCCTCTTCTGTTTGCGCTAATTGACATGAAAGTTGTGCTCTCTCTCGCTGTGTAGAATGACGCATTGTCTCCATTTCATCCTGAAAACACATATGTAATTACCTGGCGTGGCTTGCTGGGCTTTTTTATTAGGACTTTACTTAACTTATTTTCTTACAAAGCCGTCCTCTGGCAAACCTTGTCAAAGCAGTATAAGGCGCGAATATATTCAATATTTTTATAAATCAGTAACAAGAGAATAGATCACCCAAGACGAAACAGAAATACGAAAAGGTACACACAGAACAATACTTGAGGAAGACAACTGGCGCTCGCTAAGCGTCAATTTTCGAATTTTTTAAAATTAGAATCAGGATGGCTCAGATACATGCTACAAATACAAATTATACATCTTTTCGCATTTCTCGCACACGTTAATGCAATAAAAATAGCTTAATAAAGCTAAATAATATGGATAAAAGGTATTATAAAAAAATTCAGAATAATGTAACATTGTAGAAAAGAGAAAAGAAACGAAAAGAAAATGGAAGTTTGTATCTGAAAGTGCCGCAATTATGTATAATATGTGCGTGATTATCAGCCAAAGTTGTTGTATTTTAGTCTATATGCAATATAAATTTTTGTATAAAATGATTTGTATTCCAATATATATAATATTTCCTTTACGTTAAAGCAGGCATAAGCATGGAGGCTAATGGACGATCATTCTAGTATAGTGGAATAGCGGCAAAGCTTTGGAAACGTACCTCTAGCATCAGCGGTAGTAGCAGCGAATTAGCGGAAACAACCGCCTAACTCTGATCTCCGATGTTCTCGTTTACCAAAGTTTTCCAATCTTCATGCGTGTGTTGCAATCACGAAACTTTCAGTATCACTTTTAGCAACGTTGCTGTTCCATAACTCTAAGAGAACATCATTTATTGTGCCCAGCGATACCCTGAGTACGCGGAAGGTATGAATTCACGTGTCTCAAAGATGAGATCAGCTCGCGCAAAAAATATCCATTATCTTTGAACCAAGAAGAAACTATTTTTTTCTCTTCTTCTTAATAATATGCAAAAATAATGTACCAGCAGTATTTAACCAATTGATTTAGCAATTTTCTAATCAAGAAATTGAACATATCGCAGTAAAAGAGAAATAAATTAAAATATATCTCAAGAAGAAAAATCTCGACATTATATTTAAGAGTTATGGAACTCACATAGTCTCAATCTGAATGGGTTTCAACTACAGCAAGAGTCACATGTATCTAATATGCATATGTATATGTTACAAATTTACGTTTTAAGCGGCGTGTTGATAAAAAAAAGGTGCAGAGAAAAGTATGGCAAATTGTGACAAAACAAAAAGCGACGTATTATTGTCAAAAACAATTAATACAAATATAAAGATCCCTTTTCAAACAAGCGTGCTTAAGAAATGCGTAAATTCTGAGCATCTGTCAATGACCACTTACGTAATCACATATAAATATTTTTTTAATTTAGTTTTGTGGAAAAGGTAAGATATCAGTAAAGCATATCTAAGCATAACGATGCTTTATACTACTTAGATATGCGCGTAAAAATATTAAGAGAATTGTTTAGTTGTATCGTAACATAATGATCTAATCTTACCTTTTTCGATAAATAGTTTATGAGAATCATAACATTTAATAAAGTTTATATGTATTGGTATAAATTTGGCACGCCAGGTCAACCAGGCTTTATGACGTTTTGATTTTAGGTTCATTTTATATATCTTAAAATTTGTTTAAAATCACAAAAGAGTCACAGACAAATAAAATTTTAATTTAACATTAAAAAATATTAATTGTTTAGATTTACATTTCATAATCATATACAGTCTTTGATGTAACATTAGTGAATACTTAAAATATGCAATAACTAATTACTGTGACTTCCAGACAGACAGCTATTTATCGAAACTGCAATACGCAAGTTTTAAAATATTTTTATATTTCTAAAATAATTGTTTAAAATAAAAAATAACAAATACTTTAATTACATAATTTTCTAAAATGATTTTGTCTTGTGAATTTTGATTGGTAAATTTTAAAACCTAAACTTTACAGGACGTCTTATTTCAAACAAATCAACTAATTATTTTAAAACAGATATAACTTTTAAAAGAAAGTTTTAGATGGAAAATGCTTTCAAAGAGCATCTAAAGGTAACTATAGCAGAGAGAACTCTGAGAACTGCCATGGCCGGGTTTTAAGTGATCCTCGAATGCGATTCACCCTCTGTGGACATTGGAAACCGTAGACATAAATGACGTAGCCAATGTTCATATTTTGCTAAGTGGGTAACGCAGGTTTGTGGAATTTTGGTCGCGTCCCGCGCTATGGTTAGACCCCATCAATGATCTTTTGTACCTAAAATAATCTCAAGTACAAAAGCATCGCAGGGAACCTAACTATAGCACAAAATGGAATCAAAATTTCGCAAACCTGCGTTCCCTATTTGGCAAAATGTGGACATTGGCATAGTTCATATCCACGTTTCCCAATGTCTACAGAGGTCATATCATATTCTAGTATCACCTAAAATTCAGCTGTGGTTGCTGTCAGGCTTCTCTCTGACTACAGTTTGATCTTGATAACTATGTCAAGATATCACTAACAATATGATGACAATGAATCTTTTTAAATAAGAGAGTTTATATATATTTTGTTATTTATTCAGATAATTAAAATTATATTCGAAATTTTGTAAATACGTAAGACTCGGATGTGTTAAAATACAAAATTCGAAGAATACAAAGGCTCTGAGCCACGATAGGGTATTTATGTCTAAGTAATTTTATTATAAGATTTCTTGCAAAAAATATTACCTCAGCCAGGGTTTGAACCTGGACCTCCCTCCTGTTCACTAGACAGGTGTCTCACCAATTTAAACACTGAGGCATGTGGTAATATTCATTGCAATTAACTGTCTAATGTGTCGAATTTTGATATTCGTATACGAATTATATATAATTGCAGATGAAAATATATAAAATATTCATGTTAATATACAATATTAAATTTAATAATAAAAACACTAATTTTTTTTATTCAACGACTCCACATTGCCTAATCATTTACTTTAATGCACATTTAGTAAAAATGTTTTAAAAGTTGGCAAAAAGCAGGATTCAGACCTGCAACATTCTCGTCTATCGCCTTATTCGCTAGGCTACGTTTGCCATCTGCTAACCTTGCTCACATACTCGTATAAAATAAACGCGCACAAAAAATTGTCAATAGCTGCGTTCAGCAGGCACAACTGTTGAGTGAGCGCTCAATGATTTCTTAATATGATTGGCTGGATCTAAAAGTATTAACCAATCATACTGAGAGCTCACTCAACAATTGTGTCTGCTGAACGCGGCCAATGCAAATTTTTCGCAAATATGTGAATACTGCACCGTATCACGTGCAAATGAAGTAGTTGGCGATTGGTACTACACATACATATATAAAGTTCGACAAAATTGGTGAGGTGACTATCTGATACTCCCCTTGTCAGCGTTATTTGATTCGTTTGTTTGATTCACATCATAATGGTCATGTTTAACTCTATTTGATAATATTTATTGTTTGTGCAAACAATATTATATATTGTGTAAAAGATTTATTATATAAAAATAGTAAACTTATGGCTACGATTGTACAATATATTGGATGTGGCGCTTATACTTGGCGTCTTTTTACCTTTTTTTTTTAAAAAAAAGGTTATTCTTTAAGGGGATCTGTGATTACATAACAACAATTTGTCATATTTCAGCCGAGACAATTTTTGAATTTTTCATAAAATTGCAAATAAAGATAGATTGCAGAAGTATTTTGCTTGGCTCTCTTCTCAGATTGTATTAAAAAGAATATCATGTGTTTATGAATGAAGAATAGATTATTTTAACAGAATACCATTTAATTTATATACGACAAAAAAAATTTAAACTTTTTTAATTAGAATAGCGTAACAGAAATATAATTCAGGTATACCACATAAAACATAAATATCAATATATAATAATTATCTAGATACTACATAATTATTCAAATATCGAAAGTATTATAAAATAAGTATTTTAAAAAGAAAGTAAATTATTTAAATAAACAATAATTAATTAAAAGTAACTTTGAATAAATGAAAACCAATTTACTTACTTGTACGTTGTTTAACTCATCTTCATATCGTCTAAGTCGGGAAACTTCTGCCTTCAGATTTTCAATTTCTGTTGTAACAGCTTTCAGATGATGTGTCTTCTCATCTACTTCTTGCTCTTTAGCCAACAACTGTAACAATCATCAATAAGTTAATACAGCTTGTTTTAATTAATAAGATGTAATATATATACAGGGTGTCTAATTTAAATGATCCACGTAAATATCTCCAAAAATATGAAAGATATAGAAAAACGTTTCAAACAAAAGTTGTTTGGTTTAAAGGACATAAGATGGTACCATTGGT
Source organism: Vollenhovia emeryi (assembly GCF_000949405.1). NCBI lineage: Eukaryota > Metazoa > Arthropoda > Insecta > Hymenoptera > Formicidae > Vollenhovia > Vollenhovia emeryi. The sequence goes on along the minus strand of NW_011967240.1, from coordinate 3,563,437 downwards.
TTGACCTTGAATAGTTGCTTGAAGGTCACGTGAAGGTCTATTATTTTTAATATTAATATAACTATTTAATATAACTATTATTTCAAATAAAACATACAAGATGTTTAACTTTTGCCATCTCCTGTGTTTGAAAACCTTCCAATTGTTCTGCATCTTCTTGAAAGCTGTACAACTTCTTTTTATATTCTAGAAAAAAAAAACAATAAGATAATATTTAAGAATGTTGATAAAATATAATATTGAACAGTAAGAGTGTCTTTTATTTGGAAAATCATGAACATCATAATATAATTGATGCTGACAGTTGAATACGGGGTGCTTGATTCACACGAGTCCCCTTGCCTCTCACGATTCGAGGTGTTTGAGTTCCCTTGCCTCTCACGAAGGGAAAGATGGGCTACATTTCCGATTATTAGAGCCTAATCCAATATGTAATACATAACTATAATACATATATAATCTTCTAGGGTAACAAAGTCAGTTTTTTTTTCACCTTATAGATTCAGTACAATAAAACGCGAGTTCATTTTTCACAGCTTTGCAGCCAGGTATGTGTGTGCTATCTGACCTATTTCACTGTCAGCATCAATTTTATGTACAAAAATAATTTTATATCATGATGTTCATGTGATTTTCCAACAATATAATATCTATGATTTTCAGGCAAGTTGCGTAGCGCTGCACAAAATACCAACAAATATGACTTTCTATGTTTAAAACAAGATAACTACCACATTGAACATGTCCCTTTAGGCTGAAAACAGCTTAATTTAATATTTTATGTATTAAGAAATTGTTTCTGATAATTTACAATAAAATCCAGAGGGGGTCGAAATTGTGGCTCATCAATCCTCCCCCTTTGCGAAAAATCATCAAATTTCAAACAACATAATTTTATACATCAGAATTTTCTATAATTGTAGAACCATGAAACATAATTGATTTAGTTTTAAACAATCCCTAGACAAAATTGAAAGATATCTGACTGAAATTAATACTTAAATATCCTACACATTTATGTTTACATACGATATATGAAATGCTAATACAATGAACGAAAAATAAATAGATATAATATCCTGAAAATTACATTATTTGAAAGTACCTTCTGCATTTTGAAGAGCATATTCCAGTGACTGTTTTGCTAGTTCCATTTTTTTTATCTCTTCCTCTAATTGTCGTTTTTCCTTCTCCTGTTTCTCTACAACTTTTTTCCATTCTTTCTCTTTTTCAAAGAGTCTGACTTTCCATTCTTCTTCCTTCTTCTCCATCCTCTTCAATATCTCTGCCTCCTTCTTTGCTAAACGTTTTCTCCATTCATCTTCTCTACTTTCAAACCTTTTTATATCTTTTACAGATAATTGCATTTCATCATTAAGCTTAAGTTCAAAACTGCTCTCTCTTTTCGGTGAAATAGGTGGTAAAGGAGACGCTGCATTTTCTTCTTTTGACCTATCTAACGATACTTGAGAATCACTAATACTACTTGTAGAGCCTATCTGTAATAACAACATATATGTATAAGAACATTAGTATAATATACATAATAAAAATTACTATTAGAAGATTTGTATAATGATTTATATAATGTCAACTTGCTCACTTTTTCCAGTAAATCAAGAATTAATCCCTCAAGAGTTCACTAAATTTTCGGACAATGTGTCAAAGACGCCTTATTTATTTCATTATTTTATCACACAAATGTTTATAGAATTGTGTCCAAAACTACTTTTCAGAAAAAATTCTATTTTTATATTTATGATAAAGAATTAAACATACAAAATTCTACTGTGTCATTATGGTGGTGAAATTTTAAGCTAGATTACAAACATATTATAGAAGAGGACCTTAAGTGACTAATAATAGTAAATATTGTTACTTTCAAGATCTTATGTTTAATCATTTTCCTGTGAATGTTATACATTTCATCTTTATGCCTTTGCCAATTACCATTTAGTTTTAGCATGCAGTTTTATACCAAAGAAAATGTATTATCACTAATGATCCATTCATTTTACTGATGCTGAGTGAGTATCTCATAAATCTACAAGGAATTTATTGCAAGGAAATATCACCTCAAGGTTCAAACCTGGACTCTCCTACTTTTTAAAATAAGTGTCTTGCCAATTTGATCATTGATATTTGTAGTGATATGGTCGCAACAATAAATACTAAGAAAAGCGTCGTTTTTTCCAGTCATACATAAATAATACATTAATAATAATTTACGCGAATTCTGTTATCCAATAACTAAGGAAATACCTACATTTAAAAAATGTTATGTTTTACACATATACAAATCACTACTTATTATTAATAAGTTTAATAATTAAATTATTTTTAATTGTTGGATTACAACAATATCTATTACAAAATAAATCAGACACTGAAGTTCAAGGCACCGAATTGGAGCTAAGAATTAGAGTAAAAAATTCCCTCTCCATTCCTCATATACGTAACTACAGGACTATAAAAGTTTTTTGTTCGCGTCTTCAACGTGTTATCGAACTTTTTATCTTCCGGTCTTTTTGACACTCAGATATAACCTATAAAGATTGAACGTTTAGGTTATGTATACTCGAACTAAGCAATTTAAATTTGTAAATTATTAGTTTTGAGTCAATTCCATTTACATCGGTGTACGATCAAGTAACGAAAAATGTACTGGAAAAACTAAAACATGTAACAATGTAATCTTGATATGTATATATACAGATCGGGTCTGTAGTGTTTTCTAAAAATTAATTTGCCAGACGAAAAAATGTCGTCTGACTTCAGCGAGCCAACGAATTAATTTCTAAAGCATGAAATGTGTATCGACGATATATTGAGTGCATATTGAGTGATATAATTACCTGGGACACGTGTCTGGAATTAATGCTGCGTATACTGCCAGCATTCTTGACGACGGTAGACACGTCACTGCCGATCTCCTCGCGTATCTTGTTCTTCAAAGTGGCGAACATAGCGTAAACGCGGAGATCTTTAAAGTCAAGCTGCGACAAGTATGAAAATAGCCACCACCTGTCAATCGGTATAACGTCGCTCCAATACAAACGACACTCCACACCCGAGATATGTATTCGTTGAACTTAATGATAGATATTGAGATACGAGAAAAGCATTGCGCGTGGCGGCTTTACTTTTCATCGCACGTTTACTTCTCATCTATCCACACGCTATTTGACGAAACTGTCACTTGTAAGTTTCTCTTGTTTGCATTACGAACAAAATTTTTCAAGACCTACAATCACATCGGACGCGATCATGTTGACTTCGACAGCTACCATATTGCTCAATGACAAGTTCTATACAGAACACAACAGGTACGTTCTATTTAGCACTCGTAAGGCTAGATACATATGTATGTACAATCGTTAGAACAGACTTAAAGCCTCCGCTACAATAATTCTCGGTTCTGTCTACAATAGTCGTAGTCGTAGTCGCTCGATAAGAATTGACCAATCGCAGTCGATTATTCTTACGACTACGACCATTGTAGACAGAACCGAGAATCATTGTAGCGGAGGCTTTAAGCCTCGTCTACATAGAAGTCGTAAAGTCGTAGTCGTAAGAATAGTCGACTATAATTGGTCAATT
>NW_011967240.1:3546455-3558226 GCF_000949405.1 Vollenhovia emeryi | reverse complement strand
CCAAGTTCCAGCATCGTGGACACAGGCCTTTATTCACGACTGTGACACGGCACCGAACAAAGAACCAATCAAAGCACGGAATATGATTTGACCAATCACTACCCACGGATCATTTTGATCCGGATTATTTTAACCTACGTCGCGAAAGCAGCCCTTCCGCACCATATTTCTCACAGTCATTGGCCAATCCACCTGCGCTCACGTAGAGATCTGTATCGTTCGCGAGGGTCCACGGCGATGGTGGAGTTCGCGCTCGGCCTAGCAGATATATGCTGACGGAGAAAAATATCATGTTTTCCAGCGATTAGCCTGACAATACGATGCCGGTCGGTGTATTTCCAGCCCTCAAATTGGGCGTGCTCTTTGTCAAACAGATCAGCAAACCCCTAGCCAAGTTTCTTGTCAATCAGGCAAAGAGTCATCCTATTTTCAGAACTTACTTCATCATACCTCCCGCTCAGTGTGAGTTGTACATTTTCTTTTTTATCTTTCTATCCGCGACACAGAAGTCCATTGCACGCGCAATTCTGCCACGTGTTTGTCATCGTTCTGTGCATTTGCAGTTTATCACTGGGCAGAGGTGAAAGCGAAGATGTACGTCATGAACCTCGGTAAGCCCACGAAGGTAGCCAAGCTGAACGAGACTATGGCGATCGAGTTGGGCGCCAGTCTGATGGGCGAGTTCATCATCTTCAGCGTGGCCGGAGCATGCGTCATACTCGAGTACAACAGGCAGACGATGAAAGAGACGAAGAAAGAGGAGATCCGCCTGATGCAGATACAAAAGTTTACGGACGACATTCAAGCGTTGTACAACACGACGGTGCAGCAGGAGGCGCAGATTCACTATCTGCGGAGCGCGGTCAGCGAATTGGCGAGGCACACGAAGCACAAGTTGCCCGAGCCAGTTTCATGGCAGAGAAGTAGCAGCGGCAATGATCCGGAGGACGACGCGAGAAAGAATCCTAGTAAAAATAGTAAAAGCTCAGCGGAGGCAACCACGAAGGATGCGTCGTTGATCGAGCGTGCTATAGTATATTATAATAAGGAATTGAAAGGAGATAAGCTTAGTTAAGCGACGTTTTATATTTCTTTTTGAAACGTATGTAATTTTTTAGGTACCATGGAGATATAGAGGTTGCAAACCGGTGCTGTACTAAAACGATATATATTCGTGAAATGTACATAACAAAATTTTGTTCTGGGTTGTGTGTCGCAATCTATTTTTTAGATGATCAACTTTGTGCTAGTCCGGAAGTGATACTTAAGCACTTGTTTCTTCTGTAAAAATACGTATTTCTGCCGATGTACCTAAATAATTTTTAAATAACTGTAGATACGCGTGATAAAATAATAAAATTTGCACGGAAAAATTTAAACTGCTGTGTTCAGCTTTTTCCACATTGCGTTATTTCGTCGCTATTCATTTTTATTTCATTAATGCGTGTATATCTTTGCATGAAACAGTGACAGCAATGCTCAAAAGTTTCTTCCAGACAGGAACCAGCGCTCAATTGTGACAATGATATATTTTGATGCAATATTGTTTTAAAGAATACACTTGCGATTAATTACATAACATAAAATAGATCCGAAAGATTATAGTTTGAGGCGCTGTTGCCATATCTCTTACACCACACTCGTGTCTACTGCATAATTCTTCCCATTTCTCAGTTTTAACTGTTTACATTGTTGAAACGGACCGGTCAATAATTTTGATTTTTCTTCCCACCTATTCGTTCGATTTTACTTTATAACGTATTTGTTTCTCATACGAATCTCACTCACCGTTAAACTTGAAAAATAAAATTTACCATCATTTGCGTTTGCAAACGCAAATATTAATATTTTAACGCATAATAATATGTGTAAATAATATCTCACGTGTAATAATATTACAACGAATTATATTGTTATGTGTAAAAATATTTTTAACGTGTTTTACACGTAATATTTCGTGTAGCATAGCAAACTTAAAAAATTTTTTTTTGTTAGAACATTGAGACGGTTAATTTTAATTAAATTAGTCTTTGCACGTATTGATGTAAAGAATAAACTGTAAAAATTTGAAACAATTCTCACATGAATGATTTTACGAAATAACTTACGAAACTCTTGTTTTTGTCGATAAACATCGGCAATTTACAGTCTATAACTTACCATTAGATTCAGGCGACAAAATTCGACAATTTTCTATTTTACAAACACTTGGAAAGTACAACAAAAATTCGATCAAACCACCACTTCTTTTCCGATTGTGCTCTCTCGTTGATTATATTTTTCTCTCGACTATTTTACAAATTTCTCAAATTTCGTACGACGCCGAACGGTTGATAAGTTACCCACAGTAAGTCACATGCGTACCGAACATTCGTATACGCACTGTTTCAATAATTCAATATAGAATATACGTATATAGATAATTCTTATATCTATAGAAAACGGGAGATAAAGACACGCGATGCACCGAGCACGATTAACGGAATACAAGTCTAACGATTTAGTTCGATCCTCCGAATCGATTTGTACGTTTCTGTTGACGTGGTGTTACATGTACTGTGTTGTGTCAAATCTCGTCCGTCTCAGCCTTACGGGTTCGAAAGTCCAAGCCGAGGATGTTCACGCGAGGGAAAAGGTTATCGGATAACACGAGTCGCGAATTGTCCGGGCCGGGAAGGTCCTGGGAGCAATGGATCGAAACGGGCAAAGATTATCTATTTGTTTTCTGGGGGTTAACTCTGCACTTGGTCCTGCTGTGGGGTGTGCTGGACGTCAACTTTCATTCGCCTGTTATTAGAGGATTGCCCATTGTACCGGCGCCCAGCGGACCACCGGCCAAAAGACTGCTCCTCTTCGTGGCGGACGGCCTGAGGTTTCAGACGTTCATAGAGAAGCCACCGCCTTATCTCAGGTGCAAACGAAATTGCCTCCGCTTCCAATGCATAATTAATGACACTATCAATCAGTTTGTGTACAGCCCTACGTGCGTTAATGCTGTTTTAATTTAAGAAAAAAAGACTCACGAGTCTTAAAAACATTGGAGGTAAAAGTGTTATGTTGTAAGTTGACCAAACTGGCAATATATTTATTTATCTACAATGTTTCAGCTCCGTTTCGAGCCCTTCTCAAGTAAACTTGAGTGGAATCTTGTTACTCAAGCCCGGTTTTACCAACATTGCTTAACGTTAAGCTTAGTTCAATTTGTTCTTTGTCTCTTTCCAACTGTTACTCTAGAAAGAGACAAAGAACGAATTAAGCCAAGTTTAAAGTCAAACAACGTTGGTAAAACCGGGCCTTAGTAGCGGGAACATGAAGTATCACGTCGGCTACTAGCGTTCGTCTGTTCAAGACATGACTCTCGAAGCAAACGTCGGCTCAATTATCGACCATGAGTTTTACAAAATTGACTGCGGTGACGTTCTCGTGAAATGCGAGGCTGCATCTTACGTGATACTTCATGTTCCCGCTACTAAGTAACAAGATTCTACCCAAGTTCACTTGAGATGGGCTCGAAACGGAGCCGAAACATTGTAGATAAATAAATATGTTGCCAGTTTGGTCAACTTGCAGCATAGCATTTTCACCTCTTTTACTTGAATATTGCTGGCGACAAGAGGAGAGACTTTTATTGTTAAAAGCATTGATTTGTTTTCCATGGTTTCAGTACTTGTTCGATTTTATTAACTAAAATTACTTGTGTTTCAGGGATACGATGAAGAACAGGGGCGTTTGGGGCATATCTCACACGCGAGTGCCCACCGAGTCCAGGCCGGGGCACGTCGCGATGGCCGCGGGACTGTACGAGGATCCCAGTGCCATTTTCAAAGGGTGGCGGGAGAATCCGGTGGACTTTGACTCCGTCTTCAATCAGAGCCACGCGGCCTGGACTTGGGGCAGTCCGGACATAATACCGCTGTTCACGAAAGGTATTTCAGTGGCAGGCGGCAGCGTTGGTTTACGTTACTTCTCACGCTTATGTTGAAATCTCGAAAAGACAGGTAGCAAACAGAACGTCCACGGGCGAAGCTATCCGTCGGCGTGGCAGGACTTCGACGCCAACCTTAGTAACGAGACGACGCGGCTGGACTCCTGGGTGTTCGACGCCTACCTGGAATGGCTGCGAACCTCGGCGGCCGAGGCGGCGAAGAGTCAGAACGGAGTCATTCTGTTCTTTCACCTGCTGGGATGCGACACTCTGGGACACGCTAAGAAGCCACATTCCAGGTATGCGACATTTGCCTCTCACGTTCTGCAGCTACTTTCGGAACGCGGGCTTGTCGGTAAAGAGAAAATCTTGGGCTCAGAGAGTACGTGGAAAATATGAACTACGTCGATCGGAGGATCGAAGAGGCTGTGAACGTGACGGAACGCTTTTTTGGGAACGACACCGCTTACATATTCACGTCCGACCACGGAATGACCGATTGGGGCTCCCACGGAAGCGGTTTGCCCACCGAAACTGAAACGCCTTTGATCGTTTGGGGAGCAGGGATAAAATCGTCCGGCTTTCGTCAAGACATCGAGCAAGCGAGTATAGCTCCCCTGATAGCATCTCTAATAGGAATTCCTATTCCTATAAATAACGAAGTAAGAGTTTACGTAAAAACATTTCGTTAGGATTAGACTAGTGTGCATAAAATAACCGATATGTAAAATAATATATAGAACGCGTTAGCTTATTTTTATTGCACCATTTTATACGTTCTTTTAATTATTTGTCTAATTGAAAATTAAACTTGAGAAAGTTTAGTCGAATGAGCCGTAATGTAATATTCTCTCTCTTTTTTTTAGGGTGCATTACCGTGGCAGTATTTCGATATGAATTATCACGATTATGTCGCACGTTCTTTACTCAGCAACGTGAAACAGCTTGCGCATCAAGTGACCGGCAATCGTGCGGTAAATTGTGAAAATATGGAACATACCGACTGGCGGGAGACACAGATAAAAGAGCAAATTCGCAAAGCCGAACAGCATCTCGGTAGAAGGAATGTGATGGCGGGAATTCGAGTGGGCAATGACGCAATTAGTTTCAGCAAGGAAGCCTTGTCGTATTTCAGGCAGTATCAACGAGTACGATTTTTAATATGCTTATCGATAATGTGGCTTGGCTGGATAATTATGTTATTTTTTAAAATAACTGGAGTAGTAAGGCGCCAGAGTGTGCGAGTTTTTCTACTGCGATTAATGAACGTCGGGTTTCCAAGTCTACTCGTAATAACATTGATTAGGCATTTAAGTGAGTAATCACTTTCGAACGAAATGTATTAACGCAAACGACGTTGTGGCTTTCGTAATCATTTCTATATTGCATCGTCGATTTCACGAAAGACGGATTTCATTCATGCGTTAATCTTTGCTTACAGTATCCAATTGCCACAGCTGGAGATTACCATACTATGCGTCCTTCGCTATAATATCTGCATGGCTTGCCATTACTACTTTACTGACATCGACGCCAGTATTTGTAGACAGAAGCACGACGGAGCTGTTCATAGACATTGGAGGCACGCTGTTATTACTAGTGATGCTATTTGTTGGATTAACATATAGATTCGCTCTTAGCGTAGGAATACTGTTACTCTTATTGATACGGGTAGCAAAATCGGATGACGTAACAGCTTCTATGACTTGGTCGACGCTAGCACTGTGCGTGTTTCCATTACTGCCTGTCGTGGAGCCATATCCACGCGTTTATATTGTGTAAGTCCTTGCAAATACGATCAAAAGTCCGGCAGTTAAAATTATTTTAAGCAAGAAAAAGAGTATCGATCAGTTATTTAAAAGGTTTATCCTTTTCTCTTTCGAATTTTGGAAAAGAATTATAAAAGACACATAGGAAATTGCTTTATTAATCTAACATTTTCCTTCTCGATTTCAGGATAATTGGCGTGTGTATAGCAATAGCGGTAGTGATTATTAATGAGATGTCACGAAGTCTGAAAATAATGGAAATTCTACGTTTAGTCATTACAAGTTTTGTGTGTATGGAGTTTATTGATGGTCGGCATTGGATATCGTGGATTATCCTGCTGACTACACCATTGTGCATTTGGTTCCATCCAATAGAGACTAAGAAAAGAACGCTAGGCATAATGTTCGGACTTCTCTGTCCTCTTACATTATTGTCGTCGTCCTACGAGCCGATTTTCTTCATGACTCTTACAATCAATCTACTTTGTTGGTTGCAAGATGCCTCACCTACCTCAAATAGCTCAAGAGAACGAAAGGTCACGGAAGACTTGATTAAGGCGGCATTTTTTGTATCCTTTTTATCATCTTTTAGAAAAAGCTTTTAAGCGTCAAGGACTTTCTATTAAGAGTGGACGATTTTACGCTTGAATTAATTAGAGATAATTAGATGAGAGAAAACCAGAGTGTTAACCAAGTAATTTTGTATTACTTTTGATCAGATAGACAACTATTATTATTTATATATCTCCTTAACAGCTTCTTATAGATGCTGTATGTGCTACTGTGCTTCTTCGGCACGGGGAATATGGCGAGCATCAGTTCGTTCGATCCGTCCTGGACGCGCCACTTTGTCACCGTTTTCTCCCCCTTTTTAATGACGTCCCTGATACTCCTCAAACTTAGCATCCCCTTGATATTGGTGGGATGCGTGAGCTATTCTCTAGAGTCGGAGGAGTGTACGAAGCCCATCTCTTTGGCTGTCCTCTTTTTAGGCGATTGTCTGTCACTGCCTTTAATGTATTGTGTCACGCCGCATGGGAGTTGGCTCGATATCGGTAGCGCTATCAGTAAGTTCATTATTGCTATCTCTCTACCCTGTCTCTTTGTATTGTTACGATGTCTTTCGCGCCCGCTTATGAAACTAGGTTTGGAACGATGGCAGATCGGCCTACTATCTCGAAAGAAGCATATCGTGTAGGTTCCTTTTTTTTTACATATAATTATGAATTCGTTCACACAAGTAACTATTTTGAAACATCTGTCTATATATGTGTTTGTTACTGTCATTACATTGGAATATTTAGTATTTATTATATAAGTATTGAACTAAAGAATCGAACAATTACTCTGTGTGTGTGTCTGTGTATGTATATATTCGACTGAAGTCTACATTCTCTTTGTAATCTGTTTGTATTACATAAAAATAGACAATTATATTTATTGGAAGATATATCGCAGTGCATTATCATGAACTTATCGCTACCAATATGTACAGTTGATTCGACTTTTCTATTAATCACTTACGCGACGTGTAAAAATGACGCACAACAGGTGACAGTTTCAAAAAGTAATAACCGCCTCATGGTTAAAGTGATTTTAATTGTTAAAGTGTTAAGCCTAAAATTGTATTTTCACATACTATCCGAAAGAATTTAATTCCTATAGATTACTATACAGTACATATAATTGAAGAAATAATATATTTAAAATTTGAACTCTTTATATTTCTTAGATGTCTTTGTATCCTGGATTTGCTGGCGTTTGCGTTTGCTCTGCAACAGAAATAGAAACGACATAGTTCAGAGTTAAACATAAAGAAAGAAAAATGTAATTCTAGTCGAGAGTGAAGTCCACTTGGCACGTACCTTCTGTCGTTGTACGTGATCCTGCAGCATGTCGGACAAGTCTTCTCTCCTGAGATGCGCCTGCCTCGACCTCATCGTCTCCTCGTATCTGGACGCCATCGCCTCGGAGTCGAGGTCCAACTCGCTGGGATCCAGCGTCAATTCCACCGCGCCGTCCTTCTCGGCTCGAGCGTCGCTCGCGCTGCCGCTGATGGCGCCGCGACGCGCGGCGATGACGGACGGCGGCGCCTGGCCGCCCGCCGCACCGGTCATATCGTACACGTGGGTGCTGCCCATCATACTGGCGCCCAGACCCTCCGTGCGTCGCTCCTGCAGCACCGTGTAAAGCGCGGGCGTGTCACCGCCCTCCATCTCGCTCTCGATCTTCTTCTTCCTCAGCTCGATGGTCTCCGGAGTCTCCAAGCCTGCCGGGATCGACGTGATGCCGCTCGGCGTGATGAGGCCCTCGGCGCCGGGCGTGACCAGCCCGCTGGCGTCGCCGTCCCCGTCCTTTCCTTCACTCTCGCCACCCTCGCCGCCCTCCTCGGCGTCCTCGTCCTCGTCCTCGTCGCCCGACGACTCCGACTCGGGCTCGCCCCACATCCCCCGGTCGATCTCCTCGTCCATCGCGTCCGCGCCGGACGTGCGCGATATCCCGAACACATCCCCGTACAGTGGCCTTCCCGTCTCGTCCACCGGCGGCTTTCCCCATCCGCCCGCGTGATAGCCGAACGCGCAGCCCTCTGGGATGGGCGCGTTCAAGCCGGGTATCTTGAGATTTGGATAACTAGGCGGCGGCCCGTAGCGTTGCATAGCTATGAGCCAGGGTGGCGGTACTTTCTGGCAATTGGGCCCCACCGGCATGCCCAGGGCCGTGCGCAGCTCGTCCGACAGCTCGCCGGGTTTCTTCTCCTTCAGCCGCGTCTCGAACTCCTTGCCCTCGTAATAGAGGTCGCCGTGGATCGTCATGCGCGGCTTCGTCTGCCACTTGAAGAACGCGTCGTGCAGCTTCTGATAGTCGATGTCGATCTTGCCCAGCTTCGGCCGCGCTCGCTCCCGCATCTTCGCCTTGAGCGTGCGCGTGTCGTCGCGCTCCTGCAAGCTCGCCCTCATCTCCGTGATGCCGGTGCGCTTGATGAAGTCCGGCAGATCGAAGGGCGGCTTCTCTATGCCGCGTTTGCCTTGAAGATACTTGCGCTTGAAGCACCAATGCCTCGGCACCGGCACCGTGTTACGGTGAGCCTTCAATTGCACGAGGAGCTTCGGGTCCCGCGCGGTAACGTCGTGCATCTCCACGACGTCCGGGCGGCCCACCAGTTGCTTGAGCTCCGCCACGCTCAGCCGCGTCAGCCTCTTGAGCTTGCGCTTGGACAGACGCGGCGCACCGTTCTCCCCGGTGCCCTGTTGCTGCTGCTGCTGATTCGCATCGTCGTCAAAGTCGTCCAGCAGCGGCACCTTGCTCGGTATCCCGGTGCCGGTGGTTTGTACATTCGTCACCGGCGGATACTGCCCGATGGGCTCCCCCTTGTCCGCCGCGTCGTTCGGACTCGGGTCCGGCTCCACCAGCTTGAACGCCTCGAAGACCCTGACGAACTGGCGGTACATGGGCTCCAAGTCGTTTATGCTCGGTATCTCCTGTATGTACTCTATCTCCGGCATGTCCTTCTTGGTCTTGGCCTCCTCCGCGTCCTTCTTCTGTTCAGACTCCTTCCTCTCCGCATTGTGCCTCCTCCTCTTTGACTTTTTCTTCTTCTTTGTCTTGCCCAACTTGGACTCCACTTTCTCCGCCGCCGGCTCTGGTTCCGCTATGACGTCCTCCAACTGAGACATGTCCTCGCCGTCGTCCTTCGGCGATTTACTTACGGAAACGACGTCGTTCGGGTCGCCGCCCACTTCCTTGGCTCGCTCAGTTTTGAACGCCAGGGCCTGCTCCAAAGCGGCCGGCAGCTTAACGGAGCCGCCATCGCCGTCCCCGACTCCGTTGTCGACATTCGGATTCTGCAGCTCTGACGGCGGAGCCACCTTCAGGCTCAAGAGGCTCGGAAGAGTCTTGGTATCCATGCTGAAACGAAGATCGCGTTCAGGACAACATTTGCCTGTGACCGAAAGGGACGTACGTCCGTAGTTTGAACGTTTCGTTAGTTTTTTTTTAAACCAGCAGTTTACTGGTGTAAATATAGACGCGAGGTATAGGCGAAACGGGACGTTGTAGTGTATCTTCGTACCTGCAACCGTGTCCAGCAGATGTCTAACGAATGCGTGACGTACGTCAATGCATACGAAGTCCTTATTATTCCTTACTTTTCGCTAAACATTAAAACTCGGGGTCCCGGCAATTTACTCCTTGTACGCGACCCATAAACGAACGCACGAATACACAAAACACGAATCATACTGATTGAGTAAGATTGGAAATTCCATCGCGGAGCAATGAATACGTAAAGCCTGTAACATGGAGTATACATTCTCCATGACTCCTGCCCACTGGACGCGGTAACGTTGCCGCGCGGCGGAACTTGGCTAGGGAAACCAGCACTAGCCAATCCACATCCGAGCGCACGAGACGTTGATTGGCCAGCGCTGGTTTCCGTAGCCAAGTTCCGCCGCGCTGCAACGTTAAAGGTGCATTTTCATGCTGACGCTTGAAGCCTGGTGCAGACTGCACGCAGCAAGCAGCAAGCGTCAAGCAGCGAGGATCCAACACTGCTGAATTTTGCGGAAGCGTCAGCAGTGGCGTAGAAAATATCTCTTCGTTGATTGGCTGCTGCTCGACGCTTGCTGCTTGCTGCGTGCAGTCTGCACCAGGCTTGAGTGACGGTATTGGTCGTTGGGGCAATGCCTGAACTATGAATACAGCTTTACGTTTTCCCAGGAGCCTAGAGATGGCGCGCAGTCTACACCTTTCAAAAGGAACATCATTAATGCACCTTATCATGTGTGCTACGTTCAGTGTCAGATACTCCGTCGAACGGAGCTGATCGCGTTCTGCGGCAGTCTGTAAACTGTCGGCGTATGTGGATACGTGTCAAGAAGACTCGAACCAAAGTATTGCCATCCGGAGCGCAGACGGCAAGGTTAGTTAAGTCCACTTATTTGCGTCGCAAAAAAATGTCGATGTTGAGGTAAACACGGGTTACTGACTTTTCCTTCTTTCTCTCTCTCTCTCTTTCTCTCTCTCTTTCTCCTTTCTTTCCTCTCCTCTCCTCTCGGTCTCTCTCGCTTTTGCTGCTTGTGCTCCGACGACCATCGTCGCGACGGCTTTTTCAAAGTAAAAACGAAGGGAGCTACGACGTTGCGTTTTCGACTGCTTTCAGGCGGTTCAACCGTGACGCGTCTCGGCGCGAATTCTCCCCTCGCGTCCGACCTGTCTCTGCGATAGATCACCGCAGTGACGATCTACGCAACTGGAGTAAATAAAGTGCGCGTCCGGCATGTTCGTCGTGTACACATGTTTACGTGCACGCTTGCTCTACGTCGCTACTCCGGCGTACTTTGCTCGGCGATTTTCTGCCGTCATCCCTCCCGAGATCGCGACGTAAATAGAGAATAAATTTGATCAAAACGTACATACGTCAGCAAGTTTTGGCCCTTCGGGAGACCCTTTTGTAGCGACATCTTGACCGATTGCCCTGACGAACGGCACGAGAGTCCAAAGGTCCGAAAGAGCAGGCAACCTTTGGTTCCATTTTCACATAGTCATTCGGTCATTAGACTTCTTCCACTATCGCCCTAATAAGTGTCCTCTGTATAAATTAACGTGGGCCGCGTGAAAAAAAAATTATGTTGACTTGAGGCGATTATTGCTAGCGCAGCGTCTCGTCGATCTTCAATCCATTCGGCTACTTTTGGCGGTTTGGATGAGAAAGCATTTTCCCCGATATAAAATATTCGTTAACAAAATTCCAAGCTCAAAGTCGACAGAATTTTATATCAATGAAGGATGTCATATTACAATGTTCTTGCAATGATACAAATTAACGTGGACGCGAGGAAAAATTATGTTGACTTGAGCGATTATTGCTAGCGCAGCGTCTCGTCGATCTTCAATCCATTCGGCTACTTTTGGCGATTTGGATGAGAAAGCATTTTCCCCGATATAAAATATTCTTTAACAAAATTCCAAGTTCGAAATCGATAGACAATTTTCGACGATCAAATTTTAAATCAATGAAGGACGTCATATTACAATGCTCTTGTAAGGATACAAATTAACGTGGACCGCGAGGAAAAATT
>NW_011967240.1:3509675-3543717 GCF_000949405.1 Vollenhovia emeryi | reverse complement strand
AAAGTGTTGACTTGAGCGATTATCGCTATAGCGCAGCGTGACGTCGATCTTCAATCCATTCAACTGATTGCTCTTAGCGTTTTGGTTGGGAAAGCATTGATCTAATATAAAATATTCGTTAACAAAATTCCAGTTTGACGCTGAAACCGATACACAATTGGCCGACGGTGATCAAGTCTTGCATTAATCAAGTTGTAGTACAATGTTTTCGTAATGATACAAAGTGATTAATCAAATTAAACGTCGCTCAATCATCTAGTCGTTAGTGGTCTTCCGTTACTTATTACGTATTATTACCGTAATGGCGTAATTAGGCTTTCCTCGAGAAAAATGTGAGACGCTCGCTCGCAGCTCGAGAAAACTGAATTGAGTTAAGACGATTATTACTAGCGCAGCGTGACATTGATCTTCAACCCTCCAATGTAGAGTTATTCTTAGCGTTTGATCCGAGAAACATTTCTCTCATGAAATACAGAACATTAACGAAGCTCCAAGTCCAACATAGAAATAGAAATCTATCGAGGGTCGTCAGTTCTTTCTCCATTAAAGTTTTGTATTCATTTTTACATAACATTAGTTGATATCACATAAAAGTTTTATGTCAATGAAGGAGATTGCATCATCCTCGTGACGAAACGATTGATAAATCTATAAATTTCGCGTTAATAAACCTAATGAATATTGTTAATTAAGTTTTGATCATCGATCAGTAATCGTGGCGTTTGTTGGTCGCGCGCGAATTGAAATTTTAGATGTTTGTTTCAAGTCCCCGCGGCTTGTGTGACAGTTTTGTACACGCGATACCTAATCTCGCACGCGTCCTACGCGTCGCAATTCACTTTCCACGTGCTCCAGCAGCGCAATCAAACCCATTTCATTTCGCAGTCCGTCCCGTATCTTCGTCCGCAAACAGATTTTCAAGTGCCGCGCCGATAGCAGGCGCGTTACATAATATCCTCTCGCATTTCCACGGCGTGGCGTTTTAGAGCGTTTTACGGTGGATCTCGAGGTCACGCCGAGAATTGGACCGTGATTCTCGCGGATTTGCGCCTCTCCGGGGGGGATACCTGAAGCTCTGAGCGCCATACGCAGAAAGAGTCCGGTGCTTATCGTGAATTTCCTTGGAGAACGCTTCTTCCTATCGCGCATCGCTTATTAATAAAATTACCGAGAAAGGAGATAAGTATCGCGCGATTTTCCGAACTCCGATCGCCGGAGGCGATCAGAAAATCCTGACTTTTATCTTTGCATCTAGAGATGCACCCCTAAGGGCCATCGCACACAAAATTGCATAGTTGCATATGCATAGCACAAGACAGTCTAGACCAATAAGCATTTTATGCGAGGGGGAAACCGCTGACCAAAATCTTGTACACCAATGCCCACCAGTGAACTCTATACATACTGGAATGAGTGATCTATTGTTCTGGCTGTTGCCGAGAGAGAGGTGCGTTTGGGTGAATCCTTGTCTCCTTCTAGTACTACCTGATTGGATAGTCGCATATAAATGACGAGAAGAAGGGCGTCACTTATATGCGATTATCCAATCAGGTAGTCTAGAAGGAGACAAGGATTCACCCAAAGCACCTCTCTCTCGGCAACAGCCAGAACTATAGATCACTCATTCCAGTATGTATATAGAGTTCACTGATGCCCACTAATGCCCAGTGGGCATTACTTTATCTTATTTATCTTGTTTTATCTTATTTTATCTTATTTTATCTTTGTAATGCCCCAGCAAGACCTAATGCCCAAAAAACGCTCTAGTAATGCCCAGTAATGTCGCAAATCTTTACACCACAATGCCCTCAGCGGTTTCCCCCTCGGTTTATATCCAGACCAACTTGCACAGGTGCATACGCATATGCATAAAGGAATTGATCGAGCTATTTTCTTTAGCGTGCCTTTATGGCCCAATCAGATTCCTTATGCATTACGTTTGTGCGCTATGCAAGTTTATCTGGATAGACCATTAGAACTAGCGTGAAAGATAGCGGAGAATCGCAGCGTTCGTTCCCGAGTGCAGTCCCGTATAAACTTTGGAAACTCCAGCCAAATGTTGGAAATCCTAAAAATATCCCAAGGTCTCGTTTCGTTTGCGAAGCCGGCAAATTACTCTCCGAGTCTCCGTGGCGCGCGCGAATTTCTCAATCCTTTGCGAAAGGATACTCATTCGTCGGAGTTAAATATACAGCAATTTATCTCGATGCGTGACGTTCGTCGTATGACGATGCACAAACGCGGCCATCTGCTACTGCATATCGTCTCATGAATACGTGACGATTATCATGCTGTGACGCGTGTCAAGGACGCGTGCACGAGAGAGAGAGAGAGACAGAGAGAAAAAGGAGATTTTTAACAGTCGAAGACGCTGTGGAAACTCCCGGAACTTGGAAAAACTGCAATTGTTTAGTACTTGATAACTTATCTCGAGAAAAATGTTGGACAAATAACACTGGATGTTTCTCGGCTATTGTTTCAAGTTCCGTTTAATATACACACGGAAACTTTAGCGTCTGCTTCTGTGCAATAGGAATTTTGCGGTGAAATTTGACTGCTTCTTGAGTGCTTCGCGAAAGTAAGCTTTCGACCAAAATAAACGTGTCACGAAGCAGAAAGTAAAGCGATACCTCTCTACTATGTGTCAGCGACCTTTGTATCTTATCTGTTTCTCTTTTTTTTCCACAAAAAATTTTCTTATCTCCTCAAAAACTAGCCGAGGTGATCTTGCACCATTAAAATCTCTCACGATGCTCTAATTGGCAGCCGATAAGACGATACTGTGGAGATATTTTTGGCTCACCGTATATACAGATGCGAAAAACGATTATCTAATTTGCATCGTGCGTAAGTAGCGCTTCGTAAGCAGAAGTATCTGTGCGCGGGTCGTCACGCGAGAATTATTAGCCTGGCATTAAGCGTTTTATAAACTCGCGGTCGATAGCGAGGAACTACAACGCATTACGCAAACAAAAAATAAATGCAAAGTGCAACCAGAGATATAAGTGTTCTCTTATCGCCGTGTCAAAAGCGTCGTTTCTCTCCCATTCGTTGCTTATCGTGTATGAATTAGTTTCCATTTTTATATTATGAAGTTATGAAGAACTTGGGACGAAGAAACTCGTTCTGTCTGCCTCTCGGCGCACAAATTCCGCTAGCTTCTCGCAACTTGAAGCGCGAAATGTAGAATACGAAGACATTTCAGCGTGCGAATGCCACGTACACGCGCGAGAATTATTTTCTTTCGACGAACGTTGTGGAGAGCCTTCCGTATTCGTAGAGCACCAAGTCTTATACTTTGATTTCATTGACGTCAGCATTATCTAACTGTAAGCACACGATAATAGTAAATTTAGGCTGCCAATTTGCTCCTCGAGAGTCGTGTAGTCTTCTTATCTCCCTTCGTTATCGGAGCACAGTTTGATTTTCAAATTCTACTTTCTTTATCAATATCTACCTGTTTTTCTAAATTCCTCGCGCACGATAATAAACTGTCGAAACGATGTCGTAGAGCTGTCGTAGATTGTATCGAAAACTCACGAGTGAATTGGTTTCAGCCGAACAGTGGTCGATAAGAAAATTAATCTTAATCGCACGGAATTACCAGCGTGTTCAAGAGGACCTTTAGGGCAATTACAAATTTCCAATACGTTTAATTCCTCACTGCTAAGCTTCTCCAGTGTGTTGATTTAAACGTTCAGGCCACGAGACTGAAAAATTGGTTTCCTCCGAATGAATTTGATAAAGCGCGCATGTTTACAGTGTTACCTTGTATCGGCCCGGATACGTCAGCGATACGAAAAGGGAGACGGCGATCTGTATGAGAGTCGATCGGTAACGGAGCAAGCAGGGTGTGCCAGAGATGAGCGGGCATGCAACCCGTCCCGGTGAGGGTAGCCAAGCGGTACTCGAGCGTATTCAGGCGTCCGTGCTGCCGATCGCTGGAAAACACGCCACGTCGACATCGGCCCCGCCAATGGAGAAGCAAGATGTTGAGATTGCAGTAAGAAAATGCATTTGTCAATACGGGATTCTGCAAATAAATTAATCGGTGTACAGAATTAAATATATCACAACCCAGTAAACACCAAGTAGCAGTTACATAACATCAATATTGTAATTTCCTACTCCACAATGTAAATGTAATATTATAACGCGCGCGTTGCACTACATTCATATTGTTGAGTAGGAAATTATAATATTGATGTTATGTAACTGTTACTTGGTGTTCACCGAGGGGTAAGCCGCTGGAGGCATTTGTTAGAGTATTAGGCCTTGCTGAGGCATTACAAAGATAACATAAGATAAAACAAGATAAAACAAAATAAATAAGATGCAGTAATCTCCACTGGGCATTAGTGGGCATTGATGTACATGATTTTGGTCAGCGGTTTACCCCTCGGTGTTCACTGGAAATTGTATAAGTTTATCGAGTCTCACGAGTAACGGTGAAAACCTATACTTATCAAAAGACCTTTTAGTTTGCGCACTGCACAGTTGAAAAATTTGTGTTTTCTTGTTAAAACAAATGCCGGTTAAAATTTTTGTGTTAAATGTTTGACACATTCATGTGTTGATTTAACATATTGCTCTTGTGTTAATTGACCTCAAACGTAAGATTATTAAAGTAACCGAAAAGAAATGTTAAAACAACACAGTGTGTACTTATTTTTTAATCTTACACAATACATATGTTCTATATTATTAGCGACAAGATTTATCTGTTAAAATTTACAGAATAAAATGTTGATTTTTTATTCTATGCAACATAAGTGAGAACGATTTCGAACCGTCATTTGACTTATTACACCTGTAAAAATTGCATTAAAAAAATTCATTTTGTCATTAAAAAATATGTTAATTTTACACAGAATTTATTTCAAATTATTTTGAGATTTGCATTTATTTTGTGTTAAAATATTAACAGAGTATTAGTGTGATCATTTAACATATCCATATTATATTAAATTAACACAAAGATTTATGTGGGCCGTTTGGGATATATGATATCTGTTAAATTTAACACAAGTTTTTCAACTGTGTAATAATATATTTGATGTTATTCATTTCTTGCGTACAATGAAGAATAACATGACGTGTGTACGTTACAGAGCAAACAGAAAAAATGCACCGGCAAGGAGATTTCGAATACCCAAAGGGTGTGGACGAGTCTGGTATCCGGTGCGATAGCGGGGGCTTTAGCGAAAACCACGATAGCGCCGTTAGACCGAACGAAGATAAATTTTCAAATTTCGAAGCAGCCCTACTCGGCCAGAGCAGCGATAGGATTCTTGACCACTGCGATGCGCACCGAGGGCCTCCACAGCTTGTGGCGTGGAAACAGCGCTACCATGGTCAGGATAGTGCCATACTCGGCGGTGCAATTCACGGCGCACGAGCAATACAAGAGGATTCTGCACATAAACGGCGCGGAAAGGTATCGCACGAAAGACTCGGCGAGGTCTTTAGCAAACAGAGGAGCAATTACGATTCGAGCGGGAGGGGAACGCTGTGTGCAGACTTGGCACTGTGATTATAAATGTTTACAGAGAAAAGCCATGGGCGAGCTTCCTGGCCGGCGCGCTCGCGGGTGTGACATCGCAGACCATGACCTATCCGTTGGACTTGATGCGGGCGAGGATGGCGGTGACCCTGAAGGCTGAGTACAAGAGTCTGCGGCAGGCGTTCGTGCGAATGTACAAGACAGAGGGAATGTTGGCGTACTACCGCGGCTTCATCCCCACGATCCTCGGTGCCATCCCGTACGCCGGCTGCAGCTTCTTCACGTACGACTTGCTGAGAAACTTACTGAGCGGTGAGTCGATCCCATTCACACGACTGAATCCTCCTTACGCCCGTCGACGGTGGCGGTGCTTGTACTCACATACATACACACATACACATGCGAAAGAAAGACAATCGAGGGTTATACGAATGAGAGTGGCTGTTGTATATGATCGTAAAGCAGGGTACCGATGGGGCACGTCGGGGGCACCCTGTTTCCCCTGATATTGGGACGGTACTAACGGTTTAATAGCGACGCGAGACAAGCCCGACCGGCGGCGTATTTCGAAGTGCTGCGTGCTTCATGTTCGATGATGGCTACGTGTCGATGAACAGTGTACACGGTGACTATTCCGGGATTCTCGACCTCGCTCATTTGCGGCGGCATCGCTGGAATGGTCGGTCAGACAAGCAGCTACCCACTGGACATCGTGCGGCGGAGAATGCAGACGTCAGCGATCAAGGGCCAGCATTATCACACGATCACGTCGACCGTCGTGAAAATTTACACGTGAGTATTTACGCGGCGCTTTAAGATGTAACAGTAGAGTAGCTGTCTAGTTATGAATAAGTAAATTATAAAATCGGCCTACACGGACTGAGCCGACACAAACGTGTCTCTTAAATTTCGAGAAACAAAGATATTTACAGATGTAGAAGTCGATGCATTTGATAACACATTTTCCATCATAAATGTAATTCTATACAGAAGTGTATTGATAAATTATCGTTGTACATGTTACAGGGAGGAAGGAATAATGGCTTTTTACAAAGGCTTAAGCATGAATTGGGTAAAGGGTCCTATTGCCGTCGGAATCAGCTTTGCCACGCACGACACAATACGGGGCACACTGAGGAAAGTTATTTGTGAAGATACATAGAATTAATTGCACTTTGAAAGTTTGGGATTATTGTGGAATAATGCCAACTAACCAATAATTGTAATGATTAATTATAATTATTAATTATTGGTATATACCATTATAATTACAATTATTGCTTGACTGTTATCCAAATACAGTTATATAATTATTATTATTCATAATTATACAAGTAATAATTATAATTATTAACCATTACGTAACTTCATCATTTAACAAAAATTATTTTAATGGTGGATAATATGTCGGCATACAATTTGAAATTTTGCTTGACATAAAAAAAAGTGAAAACTAGTGCGCAAAGCACCCATCGACGACAAGAACGTAAAATAATACTGCAGTAGATCCGTTATTAATAATATAAGGAAACTAGTTGGTTTGTTATTTTGTGTGGGCATTTTGCCACAACATGGGAAGTCATTAGTACAAATTGTTAAATATTATGTACATATTGTTATTCCAAACATTATAGAAATCGTTGGAAAAGATGAAATGTAATATGTGTAGATGCATACACCAAATTGTAATATAAGCATTGGTCCCGTAATATGAAAGTATGGTTTGTATTTCTAGCTTTCTTAACTTCGAGTATGGTGAAAGAGATGTGATTTTTATAAAAATATGATTTACTTGCCTTAATTGTCTTACAAATTTTACGATTAAAGCGAATAAGTTGTTGTATAATTTACATTCGAAATATTGTACATAATCGCGCACACGGCACTTTTACTTTGAAGATCGAAATACTCACGAGAATATTAGTTTTCCTAAATCCATGTAAAATATGGAAATATTGTACAGTTTGTAAGATAAGTTACGCTGGAAATTGAAACATTTAGATCATATTTTATTTGACCATTATGCTTACAGCGTAATTTATTCATTTTGGTGCTGCAATGACTAATCTACGTCTATTTCTCTTTTTTTTTCAATAAAGACTGCAATCGATAACGACAATAAAGTTTACAACTTGCATCGTAAAAAGATCCAACGTAACGTTATATATAAATCTACATTACAATTTATCAGTGTTAAAAATGAATTTGTATATTTGCTTTATTTACATTTCAGCATTTTATGATCGAATACTTTTAAATATCTTGTATATACTTTTAAATGCTGTGCCACATTTTATGTTAACAGTTGAAATGTGAAATATAATAGAAAATAAAGAAGGGAATCAGTCACTTTGTATTGGTCAAAGAAATCTTTTTATGGCCGATGCAGAAAGTCATTGCCTTCTCTATATTTTACAATATACTTTACGCTTAAACTTAGACTTATTAACAAACGCCATCTCTTTGATAATTTCATATTCGCTTTCTTAACAATCGGTTTAAAAAGATTTTCAGAACTAATATAAATTATGACACACATTGCATTGTATAAAAAAAATTATTCTTTAAAACTTTGTAGCTGATTTACGATCATTGTATTGGTTATATATAATGTGAAGTCATTTAGTAAATATATAAATTTTATACAGTGTACACAGTTTCTTATTTCAGCTCAATTATGTCTTTATCTTTATAATCTTATTAAAAGTATAAAAAGTAGAAAAGTTTTTGTATTTCAGATCACGCACGCAGTACGGTATGATCGAGAAATTCTAGATTGTAACGTTAAACATTTGATATGCAGTCTATGTATAAATTATATAAGTATAATCAAGTCATTTATCTAATAAAGTGGACAAAGACTATCGTCAAAATGTCGATGTAGTGTCATGTATAAGATGGAAACAAAAGTATCGTGACATCGTATCGAGGTGAGAATATGACAATGTCGTAAGAATCTGTACGGGTGCAAATCAGATTTATTTCCTAAAAAATCGAACGAGAATATTTTTATAAAACGTACAACTCATTGAACTTCGTGCGACATACCATGATATTTCCAGGAAATGCATGTAAATTACCGCAATCAGAATATTTACAATTATTCACAAATGCATTTCTACTACCATTCGTTTCTCACCTTGAATGCATGGAAATCGATGAGTTTTACCAATTTTTATCATTGTACTTGCATTTTGTATAAACTTGCTAATTACTTTGGCTTGGTCTCCTGGTCGTTGACGTACCTTATGTAAATTTCTCGCTCGTCACTGCCGCCCGGCGGAATCTCGGCTTTGTTTAAATATCATCATGGCTAAAACTGAGCTTGATCGTGTGCAAAAACTCAGTTGAATCTGGTTGAATCTCACTTCTCAAGAATCAAAAGGAACATGCATTCAACTGAGTTACGACGTCACAAGTGAGATTTATCTCAGTTTTCACGTGAAAAAGCAACTTTCCTCGTGGCCCGCCGGGCTTACATGTGTTATCTCATTTCGCACACTCCTGATCGCTCGCTCCCATTACGAAAAATCAATAAAATCAATCAATTCGTAGCACGGACACGCACCAAGTGGAGACTTTATCGGCGGTGCTGAAAAATAGGTGTAGCGAAATAGTTCCAGAAATGAAAACGGGCGGAAGGCGCTGGAATCAGCCGAGAGAAAACGGTATCGAGTAAAACGCCGGCGTGGCCGCTCTCTGCATATATAACGTCCGTGGTGAAGGTTAATTGTTTTCCGCCCCTTCTTGGATAACAAGGTAGAAAAAAGTAGGAAGACTTGACCAGACTTGACTGAACGTGAAATTGGCCCTTAAAGTATTCCTTTCGTTTCTTTCAATAAAAACAAAAGGAGAGAAACGCTTCGAACAGCTTGTCCGGAGACTGGTCCTAGATCGCATCCAACGTGATCCAACGTGTTGACGAAATGGAGAAATCACGTCGAGTGGCGCAAACGGAGGATTTATCGAACGTGGAGTTCGAAACCAGCGAGGATGTCGAGGTTATTCCTACCTTCGACAACATGGGTCTCCGCGATGAATTGTTGCGTGGAATCTACGCGTACGGTACGTCGTTCGCCGCTCATCGTCTCGAGCTAACCTCACTTTTTACGCAGCTTATTTTTTTTTCCTAGGTTGAACCGCCGTAAATTGGTTTACGGAGAAAACGGATCGCCTCGCGTGCACGATCGACGCGATGCGCGTTTTCTTTCCCTTTTCTAAAGATATCGAGACCCGGTGTTTCATTTTCTGTTTAAGTATTTGGCCCGGTCTACAATGAGTCGTTAGTCGTTAGTCAGAAGTCGCAACTATATGTTGATCCTTTTCCTTTCTGGGTAGAAGAAAAAGGACCGACATATAGTTCCAACTTCTGACTAACGACTAACAACTCATTGTAGACCGGGCCTTAACCAAACCGAGCCTGATTGTGGGAATCCGAGGGGGAAACCGCTGACGGCATTGTGGTGTACAGATTTGCGGCATTACTGGGCATTTTTTGGGCATTACGTCTTGCTGAGGCATTATAAAGATAAAATAAGATAAAAGAAGATAATAAGATAAAGTAATGCCCGCTGGACATTAGTGGGCATTGGTGTACAAGATTTTGGTCAGCGGTTTCCCCCTCGTGGGAATCTTTTGTTGCAATTGCCAGCAACTTTCGACCATACGTTTGCGTTTGTCGGATTTTCTCCCTCGTCCATGTTGTCCTTGCATCTTTACCAATGCGCTATCGGGAAACAGCGTGATTTGTAGTAACATCTCAATCTGAAATGTGCCCTTGAATACGTGAAATATATTTTATTTCTACTCCCGTATAGGCTTTGAGAAACCGTCAGCCATCCAGCAACGATCCATCAAACCCATCATGAAGGGCAGAGATGTGATAGCGCAAGCACAATCTGGTACGGGAAAAACGGCCACTTTCTCGGTCGCGATATTACAGTCGCTGGACACGCAAGTACGAGAGACCCAAGTTCTGATTTTGTCCCCGACTCGAGAACTCGCCACTCAGATCCAGAAGGTTATCCTCGCGCTGGGGGACTTCATGAATGTACAATGTCACGCTTGCATCGGCGGTACGAATCTTGGAGAAGACATCAGAAAGCTTGACTATGGTCAGCACGTCGTGTCTGGTACACCTGGTAGAGTATTTGGTGGGTGTCGCAATTTTTATATTTACTTACACGAGAAATCACTGGTGGCTTCTTCCCATATGAATTTAGGCATATGTAGAACACGTACACATTTTCCATGTATGTACAAGCAGAATGTATAAATGTGTCGATATGTGCACAAGTTTACGTGGGATCAATGATTCCTCGTGTACATGATGCGAGAAAGGATTTTTATTGGTGCTAACGCGCGTAAAAAAAATTGTGCAACTAGATATGATTAAGAGGCGAGTACTCAGGACTAGAGCTATCAAAATGCTGGTATTAGACGAATCCGACGAGATGCTGAACAAAGGATTTAAGGAACAGATTTACGACGTGTATCGATATCTACCACCGGCGACGCAGGTTGTCTTAGTTTCGGCCACCTTACCGCACGAAATACTCGAGATGACTAGTAAATTTATGACTGATCCCATCCGTATCCTCGTCAAGCGGTAAATAATTTCATCTTCAATTGTTATTAAACGCGTACGTATGTCGCTCTAATTACGTCTAATTCCAGTGATGAATTGACACTGGAAGGGATCAAGCAGTTCTTCGTCGCTGTCGAACGAGAAGAATGGAAATTTGACACGCTTTGCGACTTGTACGACACGTTAACGATAACGCAAGCGGTTATCTTTTGTAATACTAAACGTAAAGTCGACTGGTTGACGGAAAAAATGCGAGAAGCCAATTTTACAGTCTGTTCCATGCACGGAGATATGCCACAGAAAGAACGAGACAACATAATGAAAGAGTTTCGTTCTGGTCAGAGGTAAGATAAAGTTCCGAAGGTAAAGTCTACGGTTTATCTTTTTTGCAAGAAGTTATATCAATACACTTCCCTTCTTTCTTTACAGTCGCGTGTTAATCACCACGGACGTATGGGCGAGAGGAATCGACGTTCAGCAGGTGTCGCTCGTAATTAATTACGATTTGCCTAATAATCGTGAATTGTACATTCATAGAATAGGTCGATCAGGACGTTTCGGCCGTAAGGGCGTATCGATAAACTTCGTGAAAACTGATGATATAAGAATTCTCCGAGATATCGAACAATATTATTCTACGCAAATAGACGAAATGCCGATGAACGTGGCTGATCTGATATAAAGTGCGACAAATTTACGTGTAGATTAAATATGTTTCGTGTACAAAGATCTCTTTTTCCCTTAATTTTGATTACTCGTTAATACGCGTATAAAAGACGGTATGATGATATCAATAATGTCACCATACCAACCAATTTTCAAAACCAGTTTACTCGAAAATTCTTCGATATCATATCTTTAAGTTATTTTTAGCATAATTTATACTATTCTTATAAGAGGGAATGATATAATAAATAGAGGGAAGTATTTCGTCGCTTTTTATATCGTATAAGTGACAAAGCTATTCGAATGTAACGTGTAAGAAAACTGGACTAATCATACCTGTTTCTCACTAGGTTGCATCATTGATTACGCAGTAAACACTTTTCTTTATGAGAATGGAATAAATTATTCTTTTGTACGTCTTGAACTCCAAAGGCATTACTTGTGTACAATACTGTGAAAACAGATTTCCTTAATAAAATATTTTATGATAACTTTAATTAGTCATTTTTCTCTTCTATAAATTGGTCATTATTCTCTTATATAAATAACAGTTTTAATATAGAAATTAGCCATGTCTCTCTCACACACACACACACACACACACAAGCTAATGCATACTCGTACGTACGTTCTATATATCCGCGTACAAATAATCAATAACTCTGCTGTAGCTGTTCCAGAGTTCAGATGGCAGCGCGGCGTAGCACAGTAACACGCGTTGAACCCGAAATGAAGCCAAAATAGAGAAAATAAAAGCCTGGTGTTGACAATGCGCAACTCTAGAGATACGAGTGAACGTACATAGCTTATCGCGTTAAAAATGTGGGCGAAACATACAAGACACAATAATAAACTAGTGATAAGAATAATCGTTTATTTTCGTGATAATATTGGAAGTGCAATATGAACGTGCAGCTTTTAGCAATATATGTATACATTAATTACAATATCTTAAGTCGACAAGGTAAATAATATTAACGGTATGAACAAAGAAACTAACAGCTTACAGTCCGACATACGCGTGAAATTCATGTTCATTTTTTATCGCTATGTATTAACTTCTGTAATTAATTGATAAAGATTAAAAGAACAGCCGAAGGAAATGGAGCAACAAAATGACTGCACGATTCAGAGAGGACAACCATTGCGTCGCTATCCAAATGATTACAAAGCAGACGGACTCTCATCTACCTGTATGTACTTATAAATTGTTTCGAGGCTGTATGAGCATTGACATTTTAAAATATTTATCATCCTTTCGCTCTTCTCTCGTTTACAGTGAGTAAAACGATGACGAGTCAACCGCAGTATTCGAACACAGGAAGACCCACCGTACGCGTAGCCGTTTACTTAATGACGGGGGTATTCTTAACAATGGAAGTTGAACAGAATGCGACTGCACAGCAGATTTTCACGGTAGTGCAGTCGGAGGCGGAGCTGGGTCTATCGAGATACGCTTTGGCAACCACTACGCCAATTTTCGCACTGTGGATGTGTTCCTCGCAGCTGGAAGTTCAACTGCGTCCAACACACAAGCCCGTGGAATTGGCTGCAAAATGGAATTATCTTGTCAACAAGTACAGCTCTCGTACGGAAGACCCCAACGACGAGGAACCGTTGCTATATTTTCGTAGAAATATATTTCTCTCCAAGTCGGAGGAGGAACAGATCAAGGATACCAAGGTCCTTGAACTGCTCTATGCAGAGGCCAAGTACAACATTCTAGAAGGTACGGAACAAAGGAAGCAAGATAATTTTTCTGTAGAAATAGTGCAATCTCTTTAATAATATAAATTTGTCTTCTCATCCAGGACGGTACGCGTGTGATGGGCCCGCACGTTACGCTAGTCTAGGAGCGTTACAGGCCCGAATCGAACTTGGGCCTTATAACGCGCAAACCCACACCTTGGCGTTTTTCCACAGACATCGCGGTCGATTTTTACCGCATCATTACGCTTCTCCCAGTCTACTACTAGGACTGGGACTCGGATTGGGATTGGTGGGCGGCAAGGGAGCACCCGAGGCGCACCTTCTGGAACAATACAAGCGAATACCTAATCATAACGGTAGCGCCAACGCGAATCCCAAGAAACTGATTCGAAAGTATCTCGAGTTCTGTTGGAACTTACCGTGCTACGGCGCAGCCTTCTTTCAAGGACAAATCGAACGACCCGTCAGAGGACTCGCGTCCTGGATCACTAATCGCGATATGCAGGTTCTCATTGCGATCAATACATCGGGGGTGTACATAGTCGACGATATGCAATGCGTAAGTGTGGTGTTCATCGAGCCGAAATTCTTACTTGAATGCGACAACTTCGAACGGCACTTTGTATAAAGATATATCTGTATACAGTATATAGTATAGTAACATTTGAAATATATTTATGTAGAGCTTGCTATTAGGGCTAAAATACTCGGAATTAAGCTGGGAAATGGCGAAACCCTCGGATGAGAATAATCCGGATTGTCTACCTTGCTTGTTCCTGCAATTTCCAGTACGAGAGAACGGAGCGCGTGTCTACAAGATTCTGCAAGTGTTCTCAAGACAAGTAAATAAATCGTTTCGAAAATGATATACGTGTAATACGTATATTATCAATAATATATGCGTAATTACTTTTATAAATGCAAAATATCGTACAGTAGAGATCGCTCTTTCAGGTGCCGATGATGGACACTTTAATATCCGGCTTTGCGGAGGACTGTCGCCGTCAATTTGTTAACAGCGACAACAATAACGATCACTTGGATCATTCGTTAGTTTTCCCCAGTGGAAGCTTCACAAATAAACTGAGTAAATTTACGCTGGCCACTTTTGATGACGAAGGTAATGAAACAATGTTACAAGATCGTCAAATGCCGATTTATTTATTTCCTAAAATCATTATAGGTCGATGCATTGGTCAAATGGGGTCGTGGTCCTTTCGGTAAATACATTGTGATTGTACATTTTGTGATGCCAATATATTCCCTGATGATACAAAAGTACGAGTATAATTTTTTAAATATCTGGGAATTCCTTTTGCGTGCGAGCTAATATAAAACTTGTATGTACGTATACATTTCTTAATATGGTTTTTCAATGTTTCTTAAGTACTTGGAGATGCGGATTTTGCCGTAAACGATCTACCAGTATCCTGTATCTCTGCGGTACCATATTTCTGTGCTGATTGAGATACGTTTCTAACACGTGTATATCGAAGCTTGTCTCGTTTATCTTGGCTAGTATTTGTTCCTCCTCCGCTTTCGATAAATCGACAGACTGCATGTAAATATTTATAATAATTGTATGAAAATACATCGATGTATTGCACAGATAAGAGTACCTGGTGTGAACCAATGTACAGAACAAAGCTACCGACGAACCTGCGTTAGAAGGGCCTGTATCTTCTCTAATTCCGCAGCCTGTTTTTCGATCATACGTAAAATACGATTTGCTTTGTGAACGGACACCTGCTTGAAGTCGCTCAAACAATCGTCGCGCAGCAGATACGCCTCCGTTTTACTGACAGACGCCGGATTGCCTATTCGCGCGAGATATGGTCCCAATTCGTTGATCTCTTCCATAATTTCGCGTTTACTCGATCGCCTCATCGCTTTCTGAAAGCAGATTGTGCGGTTGATTAACAAGAGGAGAGATTTCAATTGTATTGTCGACATAAATACCACGTCTAATTCGACTGTTTTAGCCGTTCGATTTCTGTCGAATAACGAAATTGTCGACTGCGGATTTAGATTTTCATCGGCCCTTCTTCGTAGAAATGCTGCAATATCGGCTTCGGCG
This sequence comes from Vollenhovia emeryi, assembly GCF_000949405.1. Lineage (NCBI taxonomy): Eukaryota > Metazoa > Arthropoda > Insecta > Hymenoptera > Formicidae > Vollenhovia > Vollenhovia emeryi. The sequence continues at coordinate 3,528,174 of NW_011967240.1, read as the reverse complement.
TCCCTGATGTGAGATACAGCGTGATCTTCGTCCCTCAGATGTCTATCGAGCGCGTAAAAGAGATCGAGATTTTTCTCCGGCGGCGCAGTCAGATCTGGCTAAAGTAAAGGTTTCAGATTACGCTCCTCCTTCTTTTGCCAATATTTTTACTATACCAAAAATTTACGTTATATCCATAGGTCATCGTAGGATCGAAGACTAGTCGATCTCCCCTGTCCGCCATCGACGGTTTTATGAAAGTGCGAGTAGCTCGGGTACTCCGGTCTTGATCGTAATGAAATTTAATACAGATTTCGTTTTCGATCATCGCGAACTCACGGATAGCCACGTCCTTGGATGCCGGGATTTTCTCGTTCCTGTGATACTTCTCAATGATCTTCTGCGAGATGCAAAGAGTCAATTGTCTTGTGTACATTATAAATTTATTATTAGAAGCATTACCGAAATGCGTCGAGAACGGATACCGTCCGCCGTATTGTCCTGGTTTGCTGAAAATTCGGTGTGTCTGTCAAAATAATACAAGAATATTATTAATAACTTTTGAACTAGGTCCTTTAAGATATAAAACAATTTAAAACGTAAAAACCATTAGGACCTGGCACAGGTGGAGGTGGCCAATTAAATTACTAAGTGAATCCATGTACCGTTTGTTTTCAACCTGTCCTGCGCGCCATTACATACCGGACATATAACACAGGTTTTTGTTAGGTGGAAGTTCACTTAGTAATTTAATTAGCCACCTCCACCTGTGCCAGGTCCTAATGGCTTTTACGTTTCAAAAATATTAGTACTCATTAATAAAAATAATATTACGTATATGCATGCCTTTATATAAAAGAGAAATTTGTACGTGCAGAAAAAATATCTGTTTTCTTCTCCGTTCGCCGAAGTCTTTCGAGAGAACTGGCAAGACAACAGTGAAAATTAGACGCGGTAATATTAGTTTACCTGTAATACAAGAGGTCGTCACGATCCACGTAATGTTGAGTCAAATGAAGCGAGCCCGTCTCGATGCGCGACAGCCCGTCAAATTGTGCGCTATCGTAAAAATTTATTGTTCTCTCGCCGTCTATCGAATCGCTATTGGACCCAAGATATCGATGCGCTGAAATATTTTTTATTATCAAGAGCGAGACCCTGAGTTCGCGCTGTGACATTTTATTCCGAACAATACCTCTGCAATGATCCGGTCGACCTTTCTCAAAGAAATTCGTGACGGTGTTCGTAACGAAGTCTTTCCTGGATTCCACGAGACAGTCGCCTCTGTTCGAATATTTGTCGTAACTTTGGACAGGAGTGGTATACTCGTAATCTTCGTAAACGGTTACTCTCTGAGTTAAATTATCGGGCCGAATGTACGGCGCGTATAATTCTACCTTGGCCTTTTTGTAAAGTATCGTTTTACTGCCCTGCGGATATCGTCTTTCAAAATCTGAAAAAGCGACATGCCAGATAGACAATTTTGTAACAGAAATCGTCCAGAGAACCATTACTATCATACCCATATTGATTTTAATTTTATTTTCTTGATTATAGGTAATTTAATTATTTTAGAAGCGTAAAAATATAGAAAAAGATACACACGTATAGTAACTTTTAAAAAGTACAATGATTAATAAAACTGTTATTGAGAGGATTCAGTAAATTATGTTTAACGATTACAAAACGTTGAATATGTATACTGGCAAGTTCAAATTAAGATTTAAGTAATGATGTCGCAATTAGATTTTGTAATTAATCAATTTTTTTAGGAGCGCGAAAATATAGAAAAAGATACACACGGAGTAGCTTTTTTGAGTACAATAATTAATAAAACTTATTAAGAGGATTCCGTAAATGTTTAACAATTAAAAAATGTTAGATATGTGTAGTAGTAAGTTCAAATTAAGATTTAAGTAATGGTATCGCTATTAAGTTTTGTAATGAAACGAAAGAAATGGATATTTCGGATAACGAATTACAAAAAGAAACGTTGAACGGCAGTAATGGATCTCTCTATAAATTAAACGGAACAGTAGAACAATATTCGGCGCCTAATATTTGTTCGATAAAACATTGTAGCAGTTTTAAGCTCGGTTTCACCAAACGTCGCTTAACTTTAATCTTAGTTTAATTCATGTTTGTCTCTTTCTAAAGTAACAGTTGGAAAGGGAAAAAGAACGACTTAAACTAACAATAAGCTTAAAGTTAAGCGACGTTGGTGAAACCGTGTCTTAAACTGATACACACCATCAAATCTTGTATTTAAGATCATCTTAAGTATAGTTTTAATGTGTTATAAATCAATATTTATTCCCGTTTCTACCAGGATACAGATTAACTTTAATCTCGGTTTAGATTACTTCTTATCTTTTTCAATTCGTAAAACTAGAAGAAGAAAGTTAAATCGAGATTAAACTGCGCTGGTAGAAACGGGCATTAATATGTGTTATAAACTCATAGAGCCGGATATTAGAATCTTAAAACGTTACGTTAAGACGATCTTGAAGTAAGAACGGAATAAAAACATTGAAGTTATGTTGAAAAACTATTTGCGTGTCGAGTCTGTAACGTACGGCGCTTGTTTTCGTGCCGCCGCGAGACAAGGTCGCCGCGTCGTCGCCCGACCGGCCCGACCATTCGCTCGGCGACGCTCGAGCCGGCGGGTCGTGTCCGCGAGTCGCTCCGCATTATTAGTGAAAAGTCCTGTGTTACGCGATAGAATTCTAATGTGAGATGGTAGATCTTCAACGTCCAAATTCAACCACAAATCTTTTTCGCGACGATCACGCGACATAACAATCAATTTTCCTCTAAGCAGAATTCACTCGAAAGGCAATAATTTACCGGTTCAACGCGACGAGCAGTGATTTTAAGCGCTTCTCTGATAACTCTAACATTCTGGCGTACTGTTTCATCGAGCTTTGAGTTTTCTGCAAGGATTTAAACGTGGCGCCGGACAGGCTGCGCAACTAGTTGGCTTCGAAAGCGCGAGCCAATCACGTTCGATCGTTGCTCAGGTTGCTCGGTAAGCGATTGGTAGTACTGGATACGCTCGTCGACAATGTAAGTAATACGCGAGTCGCCGGAGTGACGGAGGAATAAACGCGATCGACAATTATATTACCAAAGTGTTACTTGCACGGGACTCGGGACGCATCAGATTAATCCATCATTACAGATTAATGCATTTCGAATCGAGCGTGCACTTTCGAACGGTCGGTTCGCGTCTCCGTTAACGGCTCAAGCAACTGGCGTTGTGTCGCGTGACGTCACAGCGAAATTAGCGTTCAACTGTTTTAGAAAAATTCCATCGGAAAGTCGCGAGTTTGGATCAACCTTGCGTCGAGCGGCGTCGCGACGCGCTCCAGTGGTGAGTTCAGCGCAATTAGGTCAATTCTCCAACGGTCCGTCGGCTGAATCGCGTATATTCGATGTCGTAATTAGCTCCAGACGTGCGTACGCGGCGGGAACGGGCGCGATCGGTGATGCGGAGGTGGGGCGTCACACGGAGCGTAAGGTTACTTACTGCGTAACTTGTGTAAGCGTAATCTGCGTGTCGCCAATCACTTGGTCATTCGGACAGAACCGTCCCGATTATTCCGTCGAAATGGGCCCGTGATTGGCAATACGCGGGTCACGCACGTTAAGCTGGCGACAGAGAACGATCCGCAAACGCTTAAGACTGTCTCGGTCGTAGACGTAGGGCAAGCCAGAGAGAATCGTAAGTCGTACAATAGCCTTTCACGACTTACGTTTCTCTCTGCCTTGCCCTACGTCTACGACCCGAGACAGTCTTAAGCGTTTACGGATTGTTCCCTGCCATCAGCCTAAAGCCTCCGCTACAATGATTCTCGGTTCCGTCTACAATGGTCGTAGTCGTAGTCGCTCGATAAGAATTGACCAATCGCAGTCGATTATTCTTACGACTACGACCATTGTAGACGGAACCGAGAATCATTGTAGCGGAGGCTTAAGAGTAGTCGGCGCGAGCGTGACAACGACCGTGTTTTCGGGCACTGCGTATCCCGCGGGTGCTCGTCTCTACGTCGGAGCTCTCGGATCGCAGTTGATCTCGTAAGTGCGCGACGCGATACCGACAGATTATTTAAGCGCGAGATCGTAGCTGCTCGAAGTTAGCAGCGCGCTTTTCCGAATCGTGTCCGCCATCTTGACAATTTGTAGCGTCCGCGTAACGTCGTAGTAAGCTCGTGCCAGGTATTCGTCGCGTCGCAGAGCGATTATCGTCGGGAGTACCGCACGAAGTGCCGCTTGATATTGTCTTCAACGATTGGTTCGCAACGAGCGATCGTCGTTCGCGTTCCTCGCGAGCGGATGGCTGATGGCAGAGAACTATCCGTAAGCGCTTGAGACTGACGTAGTCGTAGACGTAGGACAAGGCAGAGAGAAACGTAAGTCGTGAAAGGCTATTGTATACGACTTACGTTTCTCTCTGCCTTGCCCTACGTCTACGACTGAGACAGTCTTAAGCGTTTACGGATTGTTCTCTGCCATCAGCCGATCTTGCAAGCAGCGAGCGTCGTAAAGAAAAAATGAAACGAGCGGCGCCGAGCGACTCGTAGTTTTGTGACCGTCTCGAGGTATTTTCGCTCAAGCGCGTGTGATCGTCATCGGGAGTGCCGTGCAAAATATCGTGCGACTTTGTGCTCCGATCAGTTGCGCAGGTAATCAGCGGGTGTTGACGGTATACGAAGTGCTTCTTCGTAAACACCCAGTGATGTATGCAAGTGATTAGTAAAGTGAGTGTGATTGGTGAATCTTGGGCGAGTGCCAAGGGCCGCAACGCATAGGATCTGAGAGGAGGAGGCGGCTCGGGGGAGCATCAGGCGCCGGTGGAACAACCATGGGTGAGTCTCCTTTGGTTTTTACGAAATATTCGTGGTCCATTGCCGCGACGCGACGCGGCTACGGTGATATTAAATGTATTTATCTCGGGACTTTTTCAATATGTAATATTTGTAACATCGATGCAATATATTTGAAGGCACGTACTAAGGCTGGTGTTAGATTCTAGAGACTCGAGAACTTTTCTACCTCGATAAACTTGAGAAGATTACTTGACCACGTCTGGCAAATTTTTATGTTTCAACTCGCTACGTTTCGACCATGGTTTGTGGTCCTTTACAAGTGATAATTGTGTCAATAGTTCCGTAAAAGATTAAAGAATTAAACATGCGCAATGATTATCTTTTGTAATATTACGTATTTTGGACACTGTTTTAACTCGAATGTATCTCTGTGTTACAGATTAATGCAGCTTCGACTCCACTGTTGCGCATCGGTGTCGGTGAGTGCGACTTTCAAATAAACCGAGGGGGAAACCGCTGAGGGCACTGTGGTGTACAGATTTGCGGCATTACTGGACATTACTAGGCATTTTTTGGCATTAGTTTAGGCATTAGGCCTTGCTGGGGGATTATAAAGATAAAATGAGATAAAATAAAATTAAACAAGATAAATAAGATAAAATAAAGTAATGCCCACCGGGCCTTAGTAGGCATTGGTTGTGCCTAGTGCAAGATTTTGATCAGCGGTTTCCCGATCAAGTACTACTTTACGTTACTCAACTTTCTTTGCTTTTTATTTTACAAAGTCCATCAGTTTCTCCTCCCGCGAGGAGGTCTATTAATTAGAAAATAGACTTAAATCGAAAAAAAACAATGTGTTTACATACCTAAACTGTGAATTCGGATTTCACTCACGTACGAGGCCGGCATGTCCAAATGCTGGTCCTGTTTCACGCCCGCGTCATCCTCGGTCTCGTCCGCGTCTTTTCGCGCGACTCGCGGCTCCCCGGGAAGGAGGTGTTCCCAGAACTCGATCTTACTCAAGTCCCAGTTCATTTCTGCGCAGCCCTTTCCACGCGGCTGCATATTTACCCAATAATTCTGATTGTTCCAAATACTCTCGACTCCCAGATACAACGAATTCGTTTCCTCGTCGGTCGGGTCGTAAGACATTCCGGAGGATGGCTCGAGGAAAATCGGCTCGGTGATTTCCCGACTTCTTACGCCTTTATCCTCCGGCAGGATAACCACCCATGCGTGTACTCGGTGACCGAAATACTTATCTGGTCGTGGACGCTCGAACTCCTAGGATTGTAAGATTAAATGAACGATCGCGATACGAATCGTCATGTCGAGTCGTAAAACTTTTACGACTGCCGGCAATGTTTCATTAAAATAGTGGTCTTTTTTTCTCCAAAAAAATTACAGGGTGGCCTCGAACGTTCCGGCCCATAGACATATAAAAGATAGACTGCTTATGAGGCAGTGGAACCCTAGGTGGGGGCATCCTCCTGAGGGAAAAGGACAACATGAATTTATTTGGGTATCTGTCTTCCTCTAGTGGACGTGATCTGAAGGCGATCACGTGTTCACGCCCACGCGATCACGTACACTAGAAGAAGATAGATACCCAAATAAATTGGTGTTGTCCTTTTCCCTCAGGAGGACATCCCCCACTACCTCATAAGCAGTCTATCTTTTATATGTCTATGGTTCCGGCCAGACTTACAGATTTTATAGGAAATTTAATTCTGAACAAAAAGTTTCCTATAAACATGGGTCGAAAAATGTTAGCGCCCAAAAATTTGAGGAGGGGGAGAGGGAGGGAGAGAGGGAGAGAGAGAGAGAGAGAGAGAGAGACAGAGAGAGAGAGATCTCAAAAGTTTTTGGGCGCTAACTTTTCAAGGAAGCATTTTTCGACCAAAGTTTATAGGAAACTTTCTGTTCAGAAGTAAATTTCTTATAAAATCTCTAAGCAACTAATGAGAATATTCTTAAAAGTCGCCAGCAGTAATTAACAACATCAGACATTTTTATTGACCGTATCTGGCAATTTTAATAATACAGAAAATTTATTGTGAAAAATATTACCTCAACTAGGGTTTGAACCTGGACTTCCCTACACTCTAGGCCGTTGTTCAGAAACACCACCCGAGTGTATCATTCTATTCTTGTTTAACATACGGTGAGCAACAAGGATAGAATGATACGCTGGGGTGCTCGGGTGGTGTTTCTGAACGTAGTCTAGAGTGTAGGGAAGTCCAGGTTCAAACCCTAGTTGAGGTAATACTTTTCACAATAAATTCTCTCTATTATTAAAATTGCCAGATACGATCAATAAAAATTTCTGATGTTGCTTAAAATCTCTAAGTCTGGCCGGAACGTTCGGAGTCCGGGGCCACCCTGTATAAATAACATACACGTTTCGCAGAACATCGAGATTTGTTAAAGGCACAAAAGTGGTTTTTGCGGCAGTCCACACTAAAAAAAATATCTTACTAACGCAGGTAGATTTCTAAGTGTCACAACAATCTTACGCAACTATACTTGCTTATAGCTGTAAATCATTGACTATTCACTGTTTTTATTGATAATTCACTGGTTGATTTTTAGAGAGATGTCGTTAAATACGTTGAGCAATTATTAGAAATTTCTGAAATAACATCAGAGATAAAACGATATCTTCCTGCGCACGTACAGTGATCACCCTCTGTCGCTCTTTTTCTTGTCGTTGCAACTCTGCCTCTGTCTTCGCTCTCTCGTGCTCCTCCAACTCCAGAAGGAATCGACTCTTGAAATCAGGCGGCGCCTTCAATTGGTACTTGTTGATTTTGGGCCTGTCGGCCGGCGGCGGAGCTCGCTCCGTTTCCGGCAAATACGGGCATTTTCTTCTGGTCATATCACATAATGCTTGTTCGCGTGATGCGTATCCGTTCACCACGAACGCATTGTAACGCTGTCCCAGCAATAAGCTCGTCAATAGGGTCGCGCACTCGAAACTGTTGCCTTTCTGAAAGTCCAACAGCCACGTCGGCGAGTACAAGTGTTCCGGCTGTAAGAAGGGCGATCGTTAAATAATGACGAATAATGAGACTTTGGCATCGTTCGGCGAATTTAGTCTTAAAGTCTGTGGTCCACGCGAATGTGTATGAAGTTGGCATATCAATTGTCAGCATATAAAAAATAGTGTAGTTCTCTTTGCATACAACATAGTTCTATAGTTCCTGATAAATTTTAACAATAATTCTGGTCATTTATTTATAATAAATGACCAGAACTATTGTTAAAATTCGTGCGAAGTTAGCATATCATTTCTCAAATTTCATTTATTTATAATTCTACTTTCAAAAACACAAAGATTTGAATGTCCGAGGACTGTTTTGACGTTGAATTCGTTCGAGCACCTAATTCTCTGAAGTCGGTGTAACGAACTTTTCCTCGCGGTTCGCGCGCTCTCCTGACAAATTATTTATTTTCTAAGGCTATTTGTGAAATATTTCGGGTATGTTTGTGGTTATCGTAAAGCACCTAATTAGCACTAAATTCTGATGTATTTGTTTTGTATGTAGGGTCACTCCAGATAGTTTTTTGGGTAGGGGGGGTTGCAGCTTAATGGCAAGCTGGACCCCTCCCATTTTTTTACGTAATTTCCTGCTAAACGGTTTGAGCATTCGGACTGCGGCACTAAAATAGCACCTAAATAGCATTAAATTTTTGACATAGTGCGAACTTGATTTGCGATGGTGGGGGGTCCAGGTTAATAGGGGTGTCCACTTGTACCGTGTCCAAGTGAGCCTCTCCCGGAGTTAGCTCCCCCCACCATCTAAAAACAGGTTTATGCTCCCTCCAGTTATTCTTTCCTCCATGGTGGTAACCCGTAAACTAGCGCCTTTCGCGGCAAGTACTGTAATTAAAACGCGAGATGTAACTCGAATGATATCCTCTGCGAGTAACTTTAGAAATAGTTTTATAAGAATATAACTTATATGTGTATTGCTTATGTTATATTTAAACGTTTTCTAAAATAGTTTTCTACTAGGTGTGTCTAATTTACATGCGTTTCAGTAATAATTTATTAATTTATTTATCGTACAGTGATACAACAGATTGTTGCAACTGTCCAAAGGGATCCTTCCTTACCGACGAAAAATAACGGCACGTACGCGCCGCCATGTGCTCCGTGTCAGTCGACAGAGAGAAGTAATAATAATAATAATACCAAAGAGTAAATACGTGAACACATTCAGTAATCGTCGACGTGAGCGGTAGGGCTGTGAAACGGAGCGAGATAGAATGTATACAAGCAAACGTGGGGAGCACGTGGCGTGGCGTGCGTATCGTCCTCGGTCCATGACCTACGCCACTGTATTATAATCTACGAGAATTTATTGCACCGTACAACGTGAACGCCGCACTCTCGTTCTCTCTTCGTACTTTGTAGGGCGACAGAGAGGGGAGAGAGGTGGAGGAAAAGCGAGAGAGAGTAACAGAAACGGACGAGGAGGAAAAATACGTTGCTAGCGTTGCGCGTCGCAACGCGTGTCCCAGTGATCGCGTTTAAACAGTTTCCTCCCGTCGCCCACCTTCCTCCGCCCGCCCGCCCTCGATATCCCTCCGTCGCGCGTGTATACCTCTTTCTCCCTATCTGTCCGTCCATCTTTTTCTCTCTCTCTCTCTCTCTCTCTCTCTCTCTCAGCTCTTGAACTTTTTATCTCCGACAAATTGCCGGAGAACAATCTCACGGGAAAATTCGCGGAACAGAGGCATCGAGCGCGGACGTTTCTCGCGGATCTCGCCGCGTCTTGGAGCAGCTATATGGGAAGGACTCTTTTTTTTGCCGGCGCGTAGTAGAGAAGCCTGGACGACGACGACGACGACGACGACGACGACGACGACGACGACGACGACGAGGGTAGAGAGATGGTCAGTGGGTGGCGGCGATGGCAACGGCGGTATCCCTCGACCCTTTCGCCCACTTCCGCCCCCTCTGACCACCCGACCCAACCCATACCGAAGCAACCTACCTCCCTTCCGCCTCCTCCCCTTCGCGCCTCCCTCATCGCCGCCGTTGCCCTCGACCGTCTCTCTTCGCGTCTCTCCTCTCCTCTCCTCGCCTCGCCTCGCCTCGCTTCGCCTCGCCGCGCCGCGCCGCGTCGTCATTCCGTCCTCCCCCCGTATCTCCCCTCCCCCCCGTCACCCGACCGAGCCGCGTCGCGCCACGCCGCGCCGCGCCGCGCCGCGCCGTGCCGCACCGCGCCGCACCGCGCCGCCACGGCCCCGCGCGTCACCCTCATTCCGCGCGACCCCTTCGACCGGCATCCACGTGGGACGCAAGACGAGGGTGTGAGGTAGCAGACAACGCGGAGATACCACCGCGCCGCGGCAGCTGGCGCAGTGTTTCTCAACCAGCAACTTACGCCGGCAGCCGCGCTCCCGCGTATTAATTCGTTCGCGCCGTGCGAGCGATAATTTACAACTCTCGGACTTAAGCTGGATGCGCGCTCGCGCATACGAACGGACGTATTACGAAATATATCCCTGAGCGCGCGGCGAGATGATAAATAGACCGCGCGGGGATTTAACAGCCACTTGGGCGAAAATTACGAGCGCGCCGGTATTTGGACATTTTCTGTTTTTCTTGTCGCTCCGCTCCCCGCCCGCCCTCGCGCCAACGTCGAAATTTCGTTACTCGAATGCAAAACGGCCGTCCTGTCGGAGAGCGTCACGCCGGCGAGTTTGCGAAATTACAATTAATTGCTTTCTTCCGAGGCGCGCGCGCCTCCTCGCCAGCGCGCTGACCCATTTCGCCGCGTTCGTGATTTTTAACTGCGACCCGGGCGACGCGAAACCGCGCGCGGCAAAATGGCGCGCGGTAACGAAGGCGCGAGGTTGTTAAGCGCGACGAAATCGCGCTTTAAAGCGGATGGACTCGAATGGGAACGCGCGCCCGCCGGGGCGAATCGTAAAAGATGGACGTCGCGATCCGTCGTCTAAATATATCGCTCTCTCATCGACGTATCTCGTTGCCGGCGTCGTGCGTCGCGCGATTCGCGCCCTCGACGGGAAAAAGAGAGAAAGAGGGAGGGAGGGAGAGAGAGAGAGAGCTTCCTTGCGCGGATCGTGGATCTCCGGATTTATACACGGTACAACGTCGTTACACGAGCGTCGCGCTCACAGGGAACGAGCGAGCCGGGCGATGATCAAAGTAGGACGCTCGAAAGCACGGATCGAAGCGCTGATTAGTCGAGGCTTCGAGCGAGGTGCTGCGAGATAGCGCTTTTCGGAGCGCCTCGATGTCGTGCCGCCGGTGCCGCGCGGCGTATCGAGGACGTTATCCGTGGACCCGCGCGGGTCTGTGTGCGTGCGCGTGCATGTGTCCCGCGTGTACGCGCGCGCCCGGCTCTCACGTACACGCTCGCCTGAGCTTGTGCGCGGGCTCGCGAGGGAAGATGGAACGGCGGAGCGAGCGACCGGGGGAGAAGCGCGGTCGGTGACGAAGGGGAGGTGAGCTCGCGAGTAAGAGAGGGCGACAGGGAAAGAGGGAGAGAGAGAGACAACGTCAACCGACGCGAGGGGCGGAGGGAGAGAGGGACGAGACGAGGGCCTAAATCAGGGGCGATCGCGCTGAGCGACGTCGCTATCTCTGAATATGCGAACCACTATTTGGCGTCCGCGGCGCGCACGTACCTAGAGAGAGAGAGAGAGTGTGTGTGTGTGTGTGTGTGTGTGTGTGTGTGTGAGTGAGTGAGTGAGTGAGAGAGATAGAGAGAGGAGGAGAGGAGGAGCGAGAGCGCGAGAGAGGACCCCGTATTACTAGATACTAGATAGTACCTAGCCTCTGCCCGTAGCCTATGTACTACCTCGCTCGTCCCCGTAGAGACGCGCGTGTAAGTGCGCGAGGTGGAAAACGCCTTGCACATACACGCGCGCGCGCGCGCGTATATACGTGCATCCGTGTACGCGCGCGTGCACGTGCATGTGTGCTTACACCTACGCGGTTACATGCCCTGCGAACCGTGCACACGAGAGCCAGCGGCGAGAGCATCGAACATGCCGGCATCCCTCCGCTCCGTGTGTACGCGGTGTGCGGAAAACTGCGGAATAAAGTCGAACCTTCTCGCGATCGCGGCTTCGCCTATCGTCGTCGTTCTCGTCGTCGTCGTCGTCGTCGCCGAGGCGCGCGGTTTTATCGCGCGGCATCATTACGTGCGCGCCGTACCAACTCGAGAGGACGTACTACACGGAGGGGACGTTCGTTAAAGGCGAATATCGAAAAATGAGGGCCGTCGCTACGTCGAAGACGCACGGGCGGCCTCGTCGAAGCCCTGGAGATTATTTGGCTTCGCGTCCGTTCCACGGTCGCTGCTTCTACGTCCTCTCTCTCTCTCTCTCTTTTCAGAATTCGTACCTTTGAAAACGAGATATCGCGTCGAGGGGACGCTCATTAAGGTAGAATATTGAAAAATAAGCACTTTTGAAGGATCATTAGGCCACCGGTCTGCCTTTGAAGCGCTACCGTTTGTATACTTTTAGCGATATTTTCAAGATACCTGCGCGCATTAGACGGAGACGAGAGAGATTGAAAAAAAAACGCGTGCTATTTCGAGGTACACGTCCAGCGCGATCGCGATCGCAATATGGGAGCCGTCGCGGATCTCGTCCACGGACGGCGTGAAAACTGGTTTACGGTATTTTCTCGATAATCGCCGGCGAGCGGGGTCTCGCATCGTTAATCGGGATTTCCACCTAATTTGAAGCTCGTAAGCGCGCTCGCGCGGCGTCTTCTTCTGTCGCGCGAGCCGCCGCCGCCGCCGCCGCCGACGACGACGACGAAGGCATTAAACGCGTCTATTTTTGCGCGACCGCGCGCGCTCGCGACAAAGCGCGGCGAAGCGAGGCGAGCCTCTTTCGCACGTCGGCGTCCGCGGCGCGCGAACAACGCAGTGACGTCAGTATTTACGCGCGATGACGCGCCCGCGCGCTCGGGAGGGTCGCGTGGGCGAAAGGGTGCCGTCGGCAGAAATGTTATATTCGACGGTATTTAACGCGGCCCCGGCGTCGCCGGCGTTAAACGTTACCATGCACGTCATAATTGCTCCCGGTATGCGCTTTCGCTCCCTCCCCTTCCCCGCCCCTGCCCACCCCCCCGGCCACCTCGCGCCGCCACCGCCGCCGCAGCCGCCGCCGATGTCGCCGCTGCCGCCGCGTGGGCGGCCGCCCGACGAGTTTGAAACTTTGTCGTGCAACTGAACGGATTATAACGCGTTGATTGTGCGCGGGACGAGCGCGGGAAGAGAGCTCGAAACTTTATAAACACCACGTCCGCGCGGCTTTCCGCGGGACGTGGCGGGAGCGCGAGAAGTTGCCGCCGGGTTGCTTAGAAACTCTCCGGAAGATCGGCTGGTCGAATCGGGGCTCTCGCGTCTCTCTCTCTCTGCCTCTCAAATCCGCGCGCGGAGTAAATTGACGACCAAGAGTTAAGCCACGCGCATATTATATGTACAGTAATCGCCGAGGTGTGTGCCCGTCGCGGTTTCGCGGAATTGCCGGATGCCCGCTTCCGGTCCGCGCCTTGGAGCAACCCCTCCCCGCGCCGCGAACGCGGGACCTATTAACGATCCCGAGATACTGGTCGCCACCTCCGGAAGGGAGGGAGAGAGAAAAAAAAAGCCCGCCGTGTCACGAGATCGAAAGACAGGCCGAAAAATGAGCCGCGCCGCCGATCGTTACGTATAGCGGTGTGTAACGTACGTACGCGCGGCGCGATCGGGGCTCACTGTACTCTCTAACGAGCGGTACACGTGTTCTGACGTCTGCGCTATAAAATACATACGGGCACGCGCTTACGGGACTCGTGTATGTGCGCCCACTACCATCGTGCGAGACACGCGAGCGAGCGCGAACACCGGCCGGCCGGCCGGCCGGCTCGTTGGAAGCTCTAGAGCCGGTTTTCAATGAGTGAGCGGGCCGGAAGAAGAGGGAGAAACAGCGTAATACAGAGAGAAAGAGAACGCGGAAGGGGATAGAAGAGTAGGAGGAGGAGGAGGAGGAGGAGGAGGAGGAAGAGGAGGAAGCGAGGGTGGGCGAGGGCGGACGTGCGGAAGGACAGGGACGAGAGGGAAAGAGAGAGAGAAAGGGCGAGGACGGCGGGAGGGAGGGAGGGAGGGAGGGAGGAACATAAACCCTTATCGAAATCGTGATTCACCCCACATTCTCCGGAGACCCCCTAACCTATTAACATCCATATCACAATAACAGATACACGTGTACGCCGCCGCTGTATTCCCACACCGTCTCTCGTCCTCGTCGCGCGCTCTCCGTCCGCTTTCGCGCCGCTCGCATCCGTAATTGCTCGCGTATCGCGGGGCAAAAAAATCGCGGATGAGATAAAGAGGGAGAGAGAGAGAGAGACTGATAGCGAAGTGGCCATTATGTGCCGCGGGATTTCGGGATTAAAATGAAATTTCGATCGCGCGCTTGCCGGCCTCTCGTTTTTCCGCCGCCGCGCGAAGATGCCGCCGTCGAGCGTTGGATATTCGAGTGCGATTATTGCCGATCAATTCGCGGCTCCTAAAGTTTTCGATACGACATATACGTCCAATTATCTCTTTATGGAAACTGAAAAAGAATGATACTTAGAGAATCTGTCAGCTCCTGCGAACAATTAGGGACTTACGTGCGAGGAGGAATGCGAGTCAAGAGGCTCCACTTGGAGAAAAGTAATTTTAACAGTAGCTGCCAAATTATTAAGATAGAAAGTTGTGGTTAAAAAATTAGTGTTGATCTTTTCTCAAGCTTTTATGAACTTGTAATAAATAGAAATATTTAACTAGTATATTCCATCAGATTGCCAGTATTAATATAAATAAAATTTCAAGTTTCAATCGACCTCAGCTCGCCACATTTATCAAATACGCTTTCACAACTCTTTCGACCTTTGGCTTAAGTCCTTCTTTAGTGAGATCTAAGGGCAAATGTTTTACATACAGATTACGTGAGAGTTTAACATATATTGTCGCAAAAATTGCTAGACTACAAATATAACAATTCAACGGCAACTTATTAACGCCAGTCGAGAAATTAAGGAATAAAATAAACGTGGAAACGATCTTACTGACACTTCTCTATTATACAGGGTGTACTAAAACCACCGGAGGTCCTCTTAATGACAGATTCCTTAGAACATTTCCAGACGAAAATCCTAATACAAAAATGTCGAGGCTATAATAGTTTTTAAATTAGAAGCGATTTTTTTCCACAAATGATAGGACTGAAATTTCGCGCGCTCACTCTGGGGGAAAAAAGACAGTTATAACCCATTTTGGGGCCCACCATTAGTAATCGAAATATTTGGATTGTTCGTAACTCTACTCTGGGAAAAATTTTGACCGTTTTTTGATGTAGTTAAGCAACTTAACATTTCGATGCCACTTAAGTGAAAATTATCTTTGCGTTACTGAATATCGACAGAACTAATTGAGAGAATTGATTAGTATTACTTTAATATCTTGGATATAGATAGAACAGCTAATTGTGATTTTTAGTTACGCGGGATAAAATTCGTAAAAGATTAGAGTTACGAACAATCTAAATAATTCGATTACTAATTGTGGGCCCCAAAATGGGTTGTAACTGACTTTTTTTCCCCCAGAGCAGGCACGGCGAAATGACAAGTGATATTGTAAATTTATACAATAAACATAACATCATAAAAAGAGCGATATTCATAGGAGCACTTATATCACTTGTCATTTCGCCGTGCCTGAGCGCGCCAAATTTCAGCCCTATCATTTGTGGAAAATAATCGCTTCTAATTTAAAAACTATTATAGCCTCGACACTTTTGTATTAGGATTTTCGTCTGGAAATGTTCTAAGGTATCTCTCATTAAGAGGACCTCCGGTGGTTTTAGTACACCCTGTATTATAAATTCACAACGTTTCGGCCAGTACCAGTACTGGTTCTCTTCGGGTAACGAACATACATAAGTACCCGCAAATGTAAGATTCGTCAAAGTTAAAGAAGTAAAAATTATGTCAAATGTCAGAGATTTCTCTGTACAATGTGTTTAGTTATCGGCGTTTGAACATAGAATGGCAAGTATCTTAGGTACAATAATCGTACAACTTGCTGTTGGTTTCGGGAAAAACCTGGATATACGTCGCTGCTTTTGTCACTTTGAACTGTAAAAATTTTACCGACAGTCTTTGAGTCTTGAATAGCCAGCGAATCTACGGTTTCCTGTTACAAAAAAAAGAATAGAACCAAGAAGACTCGCATAGATTTATTTCTTTCGTGAAAATTTCCTCAATTGTAGGTGTAACGAGACGGACGAAGGTATGGAAGCAAGAAAGTGAAGAAATACGAGCGAAATATATCAGAAATGGCTATTGCAAGGAAGAGCAATTGACAGAAACTTCCAAAGCTGAAGGGTTTATTACTTTCTTCCACCTTAACCCGTTCAGCCCTTAACCGCCGTTTTTTTCTGGTCCGCCGTGCTTATTTAACAGTGAATTGACAAATATCTTATGTTATGATCGTACAGGCTTTAGTGGGTTTTGAGAAAAACCTGGCGATGCATCACTTCAAAGACATATTTTATTCGTTTCGCAGTTCCTCTTTCTCATAACTCTCCCATTGTAATAAACACATAAAACTGCACGTAAAATTTTCTGCTTTCTCAAGGTTGAGGGCTTCTTCATTGTATCCAAGATAGAAGAAAAGAAAGTTATGGCAGACATTCTTTCAAAGTAAAAACTCTACGTTTGAATGCATATTCGTAGTAGTGGCTTGCGGATGGCGAGATTCTTGGTGTTAAGAATGACATTGGATCTCGCGTGGATTTCAATCGATTTCACAAGAGTCTATGAATAATGCATGAATCAGATCCGAATCAATTGTTATTATATGAATTACGTATGAATATATGAAATCTATCGAATCTCCGGGGCGGTGTTGCGGAACAGTTTTTGCAGACACATACATATATTAGTTATCTCTTTTGATTTACTCCCCCATTGACGCATCACGTAATTCTGCAAATGCACTCGATTATATATGTATATAAAAAAGATGTGTACACGTAGGAGACACGTTCGGTCGTGGCAGATGATAATGATCACTAATCATCCACGATCCTTGTAATAGAATGCATTAAAGCTATTGACTTGAATGAATTCTGAAGAAAAAGTACGCGATTGGTTAGGAAAACCGAGACAGATGAGCATCTTTAGCGCGTTTACGAGTTAAAGATTCGAGAATTAAAGCGCGATAGGAGCGACGGATTCGCATCGTTGCGATCGCGGGAGGAGGGAGAGGGGGCGCGTTCGCTCGCCCCGTTCGCGTTTATTCAAGCGGAGAAATGGAAGCTGGTTTTCGGACGGACACCCAGTGCATCGAGATAGATAGGTAGATAGACGTCCGGATAGATGCATGCCATGGCAGGCAGGCAGTCGGTGTGTAAGGGATGCCGGGGGGAGAGGGGGTGTAGGGAGCGCGAAGAGAGGATGGGTCGGTCGCGGCGAGATCCGAAGCGGAGGAGGACGAGAGGGTGGAAGTGGGCGAACGCGAACGCGAACGCGAACGCGGCGGTGGCGTCGGGGGGATAGCGAGGGGTGACGTGAAAGAGGGTGAGCGAGGGTGGGCGGGTGGCGCGGGTTCTCTCGCTGATTACGTCGCAGGATGGTCAGGAGAGAGAAACCCCGGAGAGGATGCTGTGCTACGCCGCCGTTCGGATGGTCGGTGGTGTGGAGAGCGCGCGGAGGAGGCCGGTTCTCTCGCTGCCGGATAGAGGCGAATATATCCGCAATGTCCTACCGCTGCCAACCCTACGTTCTCTCGCCGCGCTCTATCTCCCTCGTCGTCGTCGTCGTCGTCATCGCCGTCGCCACCATCATCGTCATCGTCGTTGTTTTCGTTGTCCTCGTCGTCTTCGTCTTCGTCTTCGCCTTCGTCTTCGTTTTCGTCGTCGTCATCGTCATCCGCCACCCCCTCCCTCCCCCCTCCCCCTCCTACCATCGCGGTCTCCGGCCTTCCTCCGCGCGATCTCGCTCCCGAAAGCTCCCGGTCTCTGTCTCTCGTACCGTTCGTCTCCCTCACCGCCGGTGATTCGCGTGTATCTCTCCTCTTCTATCCAACGAGAAAGCTTCCAGGGTGGCGAGGCCCTAAGCTAAACTAAGCCACGTCAGGATAGGATAGTGTCGGGAGGATAGGATGGGATAGGATGCTCGGTCGGATAGTAGTGCCCATCTACCCCGTCGCGCACACAACAACCAGCGGGACGGCGACGAAGAGAATGACGACGACGACGACGACGACGACGTTGGCGTCGGCAACGGCGACGACCCCTCGTGCACAAGCATCCACCATCCTCTCCCTCGTAACGCTCCATCCTCCTTTCTCTCAGCCTCGACCATGTCTCGCGATCCTCGTCGTCCCTCCGCCCTTTCTCGCTCAAGCGTCCCTCGCGCGCCATCGCGCGTTCTCCCGCGTTCTCCCGCGTTCTCCCGCTTCTTCCACCCTCTCGCTCGATCCTCTCGCTCCGCACGATCTGCCTGCCTTTCTCCGTCAGCAACGCCACCCACGGACCCCCCGGGGGGTTAGTTAGGGGTAGTATATTGACGGCCGGCGTCGCGAGGACGCCTATACTTAGCGTGCCGGCGAACCGACGCGTTTCCAGCAAGGTATCCCTCCACCTCCTCCTCCTCCTCCTCC